>NC_057722.1:44718208-44733587 GCF_004010195.1 Chiloscyllium plagiosum | reverse complement strand
GTGGGCGCGAGTCTTGCACCTCCTGCGGTTGCAGGGGAGGGTGCCGGGAGTGGAGGTTGGGTTGGTGGGGGGTGTGGATGTGACGAGGGAGTCACGGAGGGAGTGGTCTTTACGGAATGCTGATAGGGGAGAGGAGGGAGATATATCCTTGGTGGTGGGGTCCGTTTGGAGGTGGCAGAAATGATGGCGGATGATGCGCTGTACATGGAGATTGGTGGGGTGGTAGGTGAGGACCAGTGGGGTTCTGTCCTGGTGGCGGCTGGAGGGGCGGGGCTCAAGGGCGGAGGAGCGGGAAGTGGAAGAGATGCGGTGGAGGGCATTGTCAACCACGTCGGGGGGGAAATTGCGGTCCTTGAAGAAGGACGCCATCTGGGTTGTACGTTTTTTGGAACTGGTCCTCCTGGGAGCAGATGCGGCGGAGTCGAAGGAATTGGGAGAATGGGATGGCGTTTTTACAGGGGGCAGGGTGGGAGGAGGTATAGTCCAGGTAGCTGTGGGAGTCTGTCGGTTTGTAGTAGATGCCCGTGTTGATTCGGTCGCCTGAGATAGAAATAGAAAGGTCGAGGAAGGGGAGGGAGGAATCTGAGACTGTCCAGGTGAATTTGAGGTCGGGGTGGAAGGTGTTGGTGAAGTGGATGAACTGTTCAATAGTCTTATAACAGTTACTCAGCATGTGTATGTCATGATGCTGTTAGATCACATGTGACTGAGACCTAATGGAAGGAGGCAGCTCTGTTCCATTATGTATGTAGTTTCTAGACGATAATTACCAACAGTCTGCAATAGCCTTTTGTTCAGTTCTTATATATCTCAAATTCTCAGAAGTTCCTAATGATACCCCTACAGTGTCTATCCCAGATTAATTACAAGACTGAGGAAGGCAAAAAGCCAAGGTCAAAACATATTTAAATGTATTTGTTAAACTGTCCAATCAGCTGCAAGTGTTCTTACCTTGCTTTTTGTCTTCTATTAGTTTGAAAATACTTAGCTTAATTAGTCATTAACTTTACTCCCATAGTGCTGCACAAACCATATCTCAAAGGGGAAAGGAACCACATACATTAGGGAGACTATTCCCTTAATGTACAGTAGCTGTGTGATTGTGCCCTGGCAATCATGTTAGTGACTTCCTGCTATCCTGCCAGCAGTCTTCCTGGTCCTTTTGTCTTGTGCCAATCTGTCAAGCCAGCCATATTCAAGCTATGATGTCTAATCACAGGTTGGCTGCTCAACGATAGGGCTACAGACTGCACTTTGTCAGATGATGATAACCACACTATACTAGATATTGTTTCCTGGACTGTACAGCTCTCCAATACTCTTAGGACATGGCTCATGCGTTTTCCTTAACAGGAATCATGAGGGTGCAGCCCTATCTCTCATAGTTTTGCCAACCACCTCAACAGGAGGAAGAGGAGGAGGAAGATAAAGAGGAATAAAATGAAGTATCCATACTCTGGGCAGCCTGTCAATGAGCATCTGATTACTGAGAAAATCCTCTGGATCATTGTTGCTCACATTTTCATCCACCTGTTATAGACCATCACAATACTTTATTGATCAATATCCTGAATAAAAAGATGCAATGATATCAGTCTTATTTCTGTATGTTGTTTGTACATCAGCAAACTGGACATGTATGACAACACTCAGAGATCTCATTGCCACAGTCTAAATATCCAATGTTCTACAATTTCAAAACATCAATGTACTTTTGGGAATAAACCAGTTTCTTATGATTTTTCTCCTTTTATCAATGACTATATGTAACAATACCACTGTTATCCCACCAGCCATTTGACCTCATTAAATTCAATGCCACTAGCTTTTTTCCTGCAACTGCTATCCAGTAACCTAACTTTAAACTAAAGTAAAACTAAAGTTGCTGGAAATCTGACAGAGAAACAGAAATTGCTGGAGAAACTCAGCAGGTCTGGCAGCATCTGTGGGGAGAAAACAGAATTAATGTTTTGGGTCCAATAACCCTCCTTCAGATCTGCTGCTAGACCTGCTGAGTTTTTCCAACAATTTCTGTTTATGTTTCTAATTTAAACTAATTTAGTTCCTTACTTCCTTCAAAATCTGATCATTAACATTTGGAGGTGATATCAACTTTCAAACATTTGAGTCTTCCAACTGGCTGAATTCCAGCCGTAAATCCAAGGTTTTTAACCATTTTAAAAGCTGTCTTATTTCGACGCATCTCTGTATTTGCCCAGTTTACCTTATTTTATATGTCACTTTCAATTCCTCTCTCCTTTGCAAGAAAGTAGATATTGCACTTTCCCAAGCTGTACAGCAGAGCAGATACCTGACAACTGCAGCTTGCCAAATATCAGTCATCATCTAATTGTTTCTTCACAACAATGTCACTATGTGCTCCAACAACAGCACATCTGTATCACATACCAGCAGTTGACATGAAAAGTACACTATGTGCATCAAGAAAAGGCCCTATGTGAAAGTCAAAGGAGAGCAGACTTTAGTGGGGTCAGTGTGGATTGCTGTCAATGAGTGGGTACTGCTGCCATCAGTGAAAGGACTCACCCAATTCCAATCCAGGGGCTTCATCACAGTCATTCAGGTGCTTGGTCCTGTCAAAATTCAGAGATTTGACCACCCTCAGGTCAGTACTATCAGTCCAGGGCTTACAGGTAAGTCAGTCTGTGCTGTTGATATATCAGTCTGGGGGTCTGGGCCAATTCTTCTTGCAATGAAGCAAATTTTGTTTAATGGAGATAGATGTAAGAGCAATTACTGGTGTTGCAAGAACTGGAGAGGTGATGAGGTGTCCCCAGTACGTGCAGAAGGCAGAAATGATTTAGATTTTAGGAGGATCAGTGGGTGAGGTCTGTTGAGTTGACGTAGCACATGCAACAGAGCTGTAGTCCATGAACCATGGTGGGATGTGTGTGCAGTGGCAAATTTAGAATGAATAGTGTCCCTGTGAACATGCTGTTGCAGGAAGAAGATGGTGGCACTTAACCTCAAGAAGGGCATAATATCATTGACCTTCCTCTTGAATTGCTGGACAACTCTTTTCACCCAGGACAAAGCACTGATCCTGTGCTGCAATTTAGGTCCACACTGGCTTGGTTTGATGGTGTGACCTCTAGTGACCTGTACGCAGGAAAAGTATTATCCTCTCTCCCCTACACAGTCCCTCTCCATGAAGTGGGGAGTAGACTTCCCATTCCTCTAGGCCATGTCTTTGGTGATGATGTTCAACTACTACGGTATGAGGAGCAGTTCCTCCCTTGCAGTATCCATGCAGGTTGGCTTTAATTATGGCACCAGTAGTATGAATGTGGGAAAGTGCTGAAGGACAGAAGGTTCAATGAGAAAAGAAGCGCTGAGCCATGGCATACTTGGCAGCATGAATATCACTTGCAAAAACACTACATTGGGAAACCACTGTAATAAACTATTCCTACTGTTTGAGTATCGACGTGCAGTAATATTAGTATTTGTTTCATCACCATGACTTGAACACAGTAAATTTTAAATGCATATTGGCACACAGTCTTTTTGGACTAGAGAAAGGAAGAGCAGAATTAGACCATTTGGTCAATTGTGTCTGGTCTGACATTGAATTATGGCTGATATGTTTCTCAACCCAATCTCCTGTAACCCTTGATTCCCTGACCAATCAAGAACCTACCTCTGTCTTAAATATATTTGTGAATAATGGGAAAGCTGAGAAATTGAGTCATGTCCTTATAAAATCATGGCTAAATGACTTAAAACATGATGAACAGTTCTGACATCAATACTATAAAAAGGTTTTTGCATCAACATAAAGATCAAGAGGAATATTTAGGTCTTTGTATGATTTGAATAGTCTGCTCAGCAAGTCAAGTGTATTCATCCTGGTACCTAGCTTATGGCCCATCTTAAACTCATTTCATTGCACCTTAGCAAGTGGATCTGGCAAATGTGGCAGTACATACATAAACAGTTTGTGGCAAATCATCAATGGCTTGTGATCTGTTTTAAATGTGAATTTATTTCCAAATATGTATGTGTTAAACCAGATGATGCACATATCAGACTTATTTACATGTCATACACTATATATTGGAATAGTTGTCTTGTGTGGATAGTCATAGAGTCATAGAGATGTACAGCACGGAAACAGACCCTTCGATCCAACTCGTCCATGCTGACTAGATATTCCAAACTAATCTAGTCCCATTTGCCAGCACCCATACCCATCTAAACCCTTCCTAGTCATATACCCATCCAAATGTCTTTTAAATGTTGTAATTGTACCAGCCTCCACCAATTCCTCTGGCAGCTCATTCCATGCATGCACCACCCTCTGCATAAAAAAGTTGCCCCTTAGGTCCCTTTTATCGCTTTCCCCTCTTACCCTAAACCTATGCCCTCTAGTTCTGGACTCCCCCACCCCAGGGAAAATACTTTGTCTATTTATCCTATCCATGCCCCTCATGATTTTATAAACCTCTGTAAGGTCACCCCTTAGCCTTCGTCATTCCAGGGAAAACAGACCAGCCTATTCAACCTCTCCCTATATCTCAAATCCTTCAACCCTGGCAACATCCTTGCAAATCTTTTCTGATGAAAGGGTTTTTTACCCAAAGGCAATAGGTATTACATCTTGCAAAGTGATGCATTCACTCTTAGAATCAGGACTCTCCCGAGGTTGTAGTACTGTGGTAACCAAGATATTGCTTTTAGAACCTGCTTGAGACAGTCAGGCATATTGGTGTTTGTCACACCACACATAAGGGATGTCCTTCATGAGAAAACACTCAGTGGAGGTACCTTGTCCATAAAGTTTGGAATGTATAGCAGGAGAACATTTAAAAATCTGAGGCCATATCCCCGATCCCCTTTATCCTGTGCAGTCTGCATTGGTTTAATGCTACTCATCATTCCTGGATCAGGGTGAACTGCAAGGTTGGAGTAAATGATTTCACAGAAGTTTATCTGGTCGCTGTTGACCTGACACTATGAGCTGTTAAAGACCAATCCTTGTCATTGTTCTGCTGTCATCAGTAGGTGAAGGTTGTGATGGTGCTCATTACCATGATACCATCTTAAGCACAAACTCAACCAGGTACACTCTCAGTAATCCTATCCAGGTACTGATTATAGTGTATTGGCTAACTGATAGTCCATATGGTAATTTTCAGAAACAGAATCATTCAAACAGACTCCAAATCATCATGAGCTCTTGATATGCTACTGCAAAATTGATGGAGCAATGGCCTTGCTTCACATTTAGCTCAGAAAAGAAGCTTGTCCTATCCATTAGAGCGGCACAGTGGCTTGGTGATTAGCAGTGTGGCCTCACAGCGCCAGGGAACCAGGTTCGATTCGAGCCTCAGGTGACTGTCTGTGCGGATATTGTACATCCTTCCCCTGTCTGTGTGGGTTTCCTTTGGGTGCTCCAGATTCCTCCCACAATCATAAAGATGTGCAGGTTAGTTGAATTGGCCATGCTAAAATTGCTCATTATGTTCAGGGATGTGTAGGTTAGGGGTAAATGTAGAGTAATGGGGAATGGGTTTGAGTGGGATACTCTTTGTGGGGCTGGAGGGCCTGTTTCCACACTGTAGGGATTCTACTTTAGAACCTCATTTATGTGTTTGCCTTTGTAAAGTTACTTAACTACAACCTTGCTGTGAATGCCGTGATGTCTTGTTGGTCAGCATGATTTATTCTGGTATCTGCTTGCCTTTTGAACACACACACGCAGGAAAGCTGGCTCAATATTCCTTAGTATCACATGTTTTACAGATACCAAGAAAAGCTTGACAGTTCTTGAGTAGGTACAACAAACCACATCAATTGCAGTTTTCTTTAGTTTGGTGTACTTTGCTGACTGGGGCAGTAATGCTGGCTATACCTAAAACATACAATTGTTGGATCTTTTAGAACTGTCCATCGAACAACCATGCGTGTTAATACTGCAAAGCTCCTCCTAAAAATGGCAAACAAGATTTTCAGAGCTCTTTCCTCAAGGTCATCTATTGCTTGAACTGCAAAATAAAACTATATATTTTGTTCTAATAGTTACATTTCAATAAATGAGTCGCTGAATGCCCAATTCATAAGGATAAATGAAAAGCAACATTGTTTTAAAGAAGTAAAGTGTAGTGCATTGTCAGGTTATTTCTTTTATTGGTTTCCTTTTTTATTTTGCTCACCTTTCCTTTTATGATCTTTGTTGTTACTCCATTTGCATTTTTCCCTTTAAAATTGTGCTCCTTAAATAATTGGAGTCATATAGAAGCAAGTTTCTGTGGTGTTCATGGTGAAAAAAAGGAGTGTTGAATTCACATGGGCCTTTTTTGTTTAATTTTCACCCCAATTTGAAAAAAGAAAATTGTGGAACAGATTGATGTGTTCTTAATCTAGAAAACTGTGTATTAAATGTTCTCAAACTGTATTTTCCTCTGTGAGTGCATTGAAGGTCTGTTTCAGGGCCATTTAACTGTTGCTTTCATTAATACTCATGTTGTGTGTCTTTTGTTTTATTAGAGAGAGTGAAAGAGAGGTATAGGGTCTGTAAAATTTACTTTTGTTTGTATTTATATATTTAGCTTTTTCTTATTTTTAAATAAGCACTTGCATTTTGATCAAAGAGTGATAAGCTCTATCTTCTTGTTGGCCAATATCCTATCTATGTAGTAAAAACTGAAAGAATTGCAGATACTGTAAATCAGGAACAAAAACAGAAATTTCTGGAAAAACTCAGCAGGTCTGGCAACATCTGTGGAGATGCTATGGAAGGGTCACTTGACTCTGATTTCTGTCCACAGATGCTGTCAGACCTGCAGAGCTTTACCAGCAACCTATATTTTTCTTCCTATCCATGTAGAGCTGTCTGCCCTCTCAGAATGTGAAACTGCTGGTTCCCCAAATTTTATGATCTCTAAAGCTGTTGCTTGGTTGGTCTTTGATTATTTTGCCAACGTTCTATCACCAAGACCTTGGAGTTTTTTTAAAAATGGATGGCCACTAGTCGCCATGGCGTGAATCCTCCAGCAGTGGAAGATTTTAGCCGATAAACATTTTATTTTAGCTGATAAACATTACCATTACGTTATCCCTCATAACATTGAGATCTAAACATGGACATCATTGTACTGAAGAATCACAAAGGTGATTTTTACATTTATCCCTCATATTCCATTTTGAGAATTCAACTGGGCAGCTTTGAGCAGCATGCTTCCAGGAACATAACATGCTTCAAGCAATCTCAAGATAGGATCAAGTACGAGACCATTATACACTCAGGTCATGTGCTGGGGTATAGTAATGACATCCTGAGCATGTATCGTGAAGGTATACTGACATACAAATCCTGAGACATTCACAACAGACCAAGTGTGGAGGGGTGAATAGACTTCCGTCTTTTGAATGCCCGCTCTATCAGTCAACAAATATTTTATTTTCTTTTTAGCATTCAGTTGTCACACTGATGTCCTTTAGGGAAAGAAACTGCCATCCTTACTTGGTCTGGCCTACATGTGGCTTCAGATCCACATATGTAGTTGACTCTTAACTGCTCTCAGAGATGGGTAATAAATGCTGGCTCAGGCAGCAAGCCCTCATCCCGTGAATGAATTTTTAAAAAATCACTAAAATCAAATTAAAGGAATCAATCACAAGGTTTTCTTGAGTGGAAGGAAGAGGAAGATTGTTGCCTACTAACTGTCTAAAATTAATAAAGATGCAACTTACAACATATGCATTAACATAGTTAATCATTTTAAACAGTAGAGAGTCTCTGGTATAGATAGGAAGAAGAAAGACTCTGTAGTTGAAAAATCCTTGGAGTCCATAAATTGTTAGATTTTCAACCTGAGATCATGATTGTTTAGTCGTGGACTGGTATCCTCAGCAGTGAGGAAGTTTGTATGTATATTTAATGCCTCAGTGAATAATTGTTCATTTAATTTTAGTTTTTACTGGATATTGTCCTGTCAGATACTGACAGAAGCAGGTAGGAAGAGAGACTTTCAGTCCTTGTTTTCACAAATTCATTTTTAGTTTTGTCTCTGTGACTCAAAACTTTATGCAAACAAATTACATTTCTGTAGATTCCCAAGTTTTATCTTTTCTAATCCAAACAGTTGTTAGCAATCTTTGATTTTCAAAATGTGTACTTATAAGTTTAAATTTAACAAAAGTGCAAATTTCTTGATGCTGACTCAGCCACACCTGTTTCAGTGGCATCAGATAAAATGATAATTTCAGTATGGATGGTTGTGTTTGTCCCACATTGAGACAGATTCAGGAGCCCAATCTTTGGTCAGGTGATCATAGCAACCATTTTATGTCAGTATTTGTTCTTTAAAATAAAAATTCATCTATAAAAAGGCTGAGGGCATGTTAATCAAATGACAGAAGTTGACAATTGACCATCCATATTTACCACTATGGCAACAATATGGAGACATTGGTGAAGCTGAGAAAATGATTTAGACATCATACCTGAACTTGAAGGTTATGACTGACAAGATAGAATAAATGGGCTGAGACTCTTTTCTTTAGAAAAGAGAGTCTTGAGAGGTAATCTAACGAAAGGTCTTAAAAATTATGAAGGGATTTGAAAACATAGGTTAGAGATGTTTGCATCTGTCAGAGAATCCAAAATTATAGTCACTACTAATCCAATAGAAGGATAGACTAGTAGAATTAGTTAAAGTAAAACGACAGCATTGACTCTCCTGCTTCTATTCCGTAAATTCTCTGTAAATGAAGTCTTGGATTGTCTTGTGTTTTTAGTGACTGGCACAAGAAAGCAAAGGTACACATTAATATTTTTTGCATATCTTTTTTCATTGTACTTTGAGGTCAACATTATTAAACAGACAAACTTCTGATAAACCCAAACAGCTGTGGAAAGTTCCATGAAGTCTCTGCATGTGGAGAGAAAATGGAAAGTAATAAAATTCCCAGCATGCAGGCCTCTGAGTCAGTCCAGCTTAACTTAGTGAAACGCATCATAAGAAGAAATTCCAAGACACTAATTCATAAGGATAGCTGTGGGGGTCAGAAAACCTTGAAAACTATCCATGGTAACACATTACTATTGTTGCATTTATTGGAAGAATGCAAACACAGAATTGTTCAGAATTAGGCAAATCACAGACTCACATTTTAAGTAGCAATGCAGACATGACATTATTCTATAATGTTTTGTTATAACACTTAAGGGTAGTTAATTCATTATGTAAAGTTACCCCAAGGCTTAATACTAGTATGTTGCGTTCACAATGATGTCATTATCTAATTACCAAAAGGCTGGTTAATGGATGACTCACCAATGAATTCTTTGTTTAACTCTCTATAGGGGTGTTATAAATTACTTATAGAACTGTCACGTAAGTAGTAGTGTAGGATTATCCTGAAACTGCTTGGCAATGAATGAATTATTAGTCTTGACATATATGTAATAATTAGGTGCTTAAATCATGTTTCCTGTTCTCGACACAAAGGGTGGTTGTAGAGACTCAAGTCAGATTCAACTTGTAGGTTTTAAGCTGACCAGCAAGATTAGCATTTGTTGTAAGAAAATAAAAGTAGTCTTTTGAAGAGAATGCATTAGGGAATAGTTTTGTTTATGTTCTTGTGTATGCCCTGTCGCATCATCTGATGTTAGAGGTTGTATATAAATGTAACTAGTTGATGAAGGATGTTGATTTGAAATATGCTATATTGATGCTTACCTTTTGAATCATTTATATAAAATGAAAGATTCTGCAAAATATTACAACTGTAATGGCTTAATTGCTGTCCAGGAAAATTGATAAAGAATGTTGATTTTAGGAAAGTGCTGTTTCCTGTCCTGATGGTCCAAAGGGTAAATGTAAAATGGCAAATGTTAAATTGCTTTGAAAAATATGAAGTCATGCAAGCCAGGACTGATTCACTAAAATAAAAATGAAAACATGGCATGAGCAAACAGCCCTCTTTGAGCCTGCAAAATCATCCTTGGCAACATCAGGGAAAGAGAGCATCACAGACGAGTCAAATACCTCATCTTCCCATCTTCTTGTCACATCTCACTTTTCCCAAGTCAAAGATGTGGTTATTGATACCCACATTTTTTTTTCAATTCACTTATGGGATGTGGGCATCACTGACCAGCACCAGAAGGTGATGATAAGCTTCCTACTTGAACCACTGCAGCCACCATGTTACAGATTGACCCACAATTCTCTTTGGGAGGGAATTCCAGGATTTTGACCCAGTGCCAGTGAAGGAAGATAATGTATTTTCAAGTCAGGATGGTGAGCGTAATTCCTGATTAGATTAGATTAGATTCTCTACAGTGTGGAAACAGGCCCTTTGGCCCAACAAGTTCACACCGACCCTCTGAAGAGCAACCCACCCAGACCCAATCCTGACCAATGCACCTAACACTATGGGCCATTTAGCATGGCCCATTCACCTGACCTGCACATCTTTGGACTGTGGGAGGAAACCGGAGCACCCGGAGGAAACCCACGCAGACACTGGGAGAATGTGTAAACTCCACACAGACAGTTGCCCGAGGTGGGAATTGAACCCGGGTCCCTGGCGCTGTGAGGTAGCAGTGCTAACCACTGAGCCACCGTGCCACCCCATGTGGAGGGGAGCTTAAGAGGGCGGTGTTCCCATGTACCTGCTGCCCTTGTCATTCTAAATGGAATTGGCCATGGGTTTGGAAGGTGCTTTCTAAGAAACCTTGGTGAATTTCTGCAGTGCATCTTGAACATAGTTCACACTGCTGCTACTGAGTATCTTTGGTGGAAGAAGTGGATACCAATCAAGGGACTTGGATAATGCCAAGCTTCCTGAGTGTTGTTGGAGCTACCCCGATCCAGGCAAATGCGGACTATTTCATCATACTCTTAATTTGTGTTTTGTAGATGGTGGACAGACTATGGGGAGTCAGAAGTTGAGTTACTTGCTGCATTATTCCTAGACATGTCTCCTGGTTATACTTGTCATGTTGTGGGGTATGTGGAACATTCCTTTTTCCAGTCTTACTCAGACACCTCACTCAAAGCTCTTTTTCTGATCCATTGATGATGACATCAATGCTTCTTTCGCTGTCATCTTAGAAACATTTTTACCAGTTTTGCTTTGAATTTCAAGAAGGCAGCTCGTCATTAATGTTCACTGTAAGTTGCTGAGAGGTTTAGCATTTGCCAAACAGCATGCAAATGCATTTATGTCCAGCCCTTGCAGTCCCTGCTGTGTATGGACCTTGGAGAACCAAGCAGCAGTGAAAAAGATTACAGGGAATAGAGCTCACTGGCACATTCAAAGGGCAATGAGGATGAGCAATGCGTGTAGGCTCGTCCACATGAATGAGTTAAGAAAATTGCCAAATTAGGAATTCTCAATCTCGTAAGAAGTTCCCCTGCTGCACCAAGATGGATTTCGTATTTTCCAGCATTTGCTTAGATGAGATAGGTAAGCTTTCAGATCCTTTTGAATGACTAAATAGAATGATGCTCAGTCACTTTTTCTCTATGGAGCATAGAATCCTTACAGTGTAGAAAGAGGCCATTTGGCCCATCAGGTCTGCACCAGCCTTTCACACAGCATCCCACACAGACCCACCCTCAGTACATATTTATTATTTGATGACCGTGTTTGACATTCTTGATTTGTGCTATAACTGTAATCGCAGTCATTATAAGGATGAGGCTAATTGCACTATAACAATGCCAGTATTAATATTGCAAATATTATTATAAACCATTTGATAGTATGCTGAAATAAGCCACTTTATCAAAACGTTTCTTCTGGTACTCATTTGGACAATTTGCAAGAATATTAATTCGAGGGGAAAACTAACATTTATTTACTGCATGAGTGCATGGATTGGTTAACAAATGGACTGTAAGTGGTAGAGGCATTGCCATGGAGAATGCACCTATTGTTGCTGAATCACAGTTAACTGCCAGGGTTGTTTCAAAATGTTAAACCATGCAAGGCATTGTCCTAATAAATGATACAGTGAATAGCTACTGCTTATTTTGTTAAGTTGAAACAGTTGCAATGCATGTACATATTCTGTCTGCAAAGAAAATGACCCCGCGTATCAGTAAATATAACTTTCAGAACAATCAAGTGTGCCTTACTGAGTCTGACCTTACAATCCTAAATTGGTTGTGAACACAATTCCTTGCACATTCAGGATTATTCAGCGAATATAGTGCAACTGAAGAATCACGTTTAGTGTTGGACACTGTTGCAAGTTTTCCAAGTACAGGTGATTTGGTTATGATCAGTATCTTGCTTGTTGTGAACTGCCAAAGGAGTTTCCAGTCTTTGGGGCTTACGGCCTGCATACCTGGAATACACAAGTACTGAAATTAATTTACCATAATTCTCATTTGTGTGATGGAACTTATCCTAGCCAGCATTACGAATGGACAAACTCACCACATCTTGTACAAATCAGGTACCCAAGTGATCATCTTGGTCAGGTTTTCACCAAACGACTTCCAGGATAGTGATGTCCTGTGCAACTGAACCTGCTGGCCAAACAGATAACTTGAGAGTGGCGCTTTCTTACTGTAGAATCACAAATTTACATCCTTGTTCAAAACAATTTTGTAAACCTAAGACCTGCAATTATAGACCAGTCAGTTTAATTTTGCTAATGGAGAAACTTCTAGAAACAATTATTCAGGATAGGATATGGACACCTAGAAAAAGTATGGGTTAATTTGCAACAACCAGCATGGATTGGTCAGGAAAGACAGTATCCAATTAAGTTTCTGGAGATTTTTGATAAGGTAATAGGGAGGGTGAGGAGGGTAATGTTGTTGATATGGTGTACATGGACTTCCAAAAGACATTTGATACAGTGCCACACCCCGGTCATGAGGAATGTTATGGGTCATGGATTAAAAGGGACAGAAACAAAGTGAATAAAATAGGCTGAAGGATAGGAAACAAGGACTAGAGTGTATTTTGTTTTCTGGGGAATGTTTACAGTGAAGTTCCTTCAAGGTTGCCATAACCCAGAGGATAGGTCTGGTGTTGGACTGGGTTGGACAAGGTCAAAAATCACACAACATCAGGTTATGGTCCAACAGGTTTATTTGGAAACACTAGCTTTTGGAGCAAAACTCCTTCATCAGGACTTGCACCTGATAAGGGAGCAGCGATCCAAAAGCTTGTGATTTCGAGTAAGCCTGTTGGACTCTAACCTGCTGTTCTGTGCTTTTACTGTCAAGGTCAACATTGGGATCTTTGTTGTACAATATATAAATGATCTAGATCTTATTGCGTGGAAGACAATTTCAAGATTTGTGAATGATACTAAACTGAGTATTGTGAAGTAGAAGTCCAAAAGAAAGTGATAAACTTGAGGAGTGGGAAAATGAAGATCAATGTGGAATTAGAATGAAATGACTTGGTGAAAAGATCATGGAGATGTTATAAGATAAAGGGTATTGTTGTAAAAGATGTACTGGAACAGACTGACTTTGATACATGCATGTACAAGTCATTAAAGATGTCAGGACAGGCAGAGAATGCAGTTAGCAAATAATAAAACATTCTAGGTTTCATTATTAGGGGTAAAGAGTACAAGAGCAGAAAAGCTGAACAACTTGTAGAGGTACTAGTTAGACCTCACCTAGAATATTGTACATAGTTCTGGGCATGACACCTCAGGAAGGATGTCAATATATAGCAGATAGTGTATGTTTATAAGAATCATTCCAGGGATGAGAGAGACACTTCAAATACAAGGATAGATGAGAGTCATAGGGTCATAGAGATGTACAGCATGGAAACAGACCCTTCAGTCCAACTTGTCCATGCCAACCAGACATCCCAACCTAATTTAGTACCATTTGCCAGCACTTGGCCCATATCCCTCTCAACCCCTCCTATTCATATATCCATCCAGATGCCTTTTAAATGCTGTAAGTGTACCAGCCTCCACCACTTCCTCTGGCAGCTCATTCCATACATGCACCACCCTCTTTGCGAAAAAGTTGTCCCTTAGGTCTCTTTTATATCTTTTCCTTCTCACCCTAAACCTATGCCCTCTAGTTCTGGACTCCCTCATATCAGTGAAAAGACCTATCCATGCCCCTCATAATTTTATAAACCTCTATAAGGTCACCCTTCAGCCTCCAATACACCAGGGAAAACAGCCCCAGTCTATTCAGCCTCTCCCTGTAGCTCAAATCCTCCAACCATGGCAACATCCTTGTAAATCTTTCCTGAATCCTTTCAAGTTTCATAAAATCCTTTCAATAGGAAGGAGACCAGAATTGCATGTAATAATCCAAAAGTGGCCTCACCAATGTACTGTACAGCTGCAACAGGGTCTCCCAACTCCTATACTCAATGCTCTGACCAATAAAGGAAAGCATACCAAATGCTGCCTTCACTATCCTATCTACCTGTGACTTTATTTTCAAGGAACAATGAATCTGCACTCCAAGGTCTCTTTGTTCAGCAACACTCCCCAGGACCTTACCATTTAGTGTAGATGTCCTGCTTTGATTTGCTTTTCCAAAATGCAGAACCTCATATTTATCTAAAGTAAACTCCATCTGCCACTCGTCAGCCCATTAGCCCATCTGATCAAGATCCTGTTGTACTCTGAGGTAAGCTTCTTTGCTATCCATTACACCTCCAATTTTAGTGTCATCTGCAAACTTACTAATTGTATCTCCTATGTTCCACGGAAAGCCGTGGACGCAGCACTGATCCTTGTGGCACACCACTGATCACAGGCCTTCAGTCTGAAAAACAACCCTCCACCACCCTCTGACTTCTACTTTGGGGCCAGTTCTGTATCCAAATGGCTAGCTTTCCCTGTATTCCGTGAGACCGAACCTTGCTAATCAGTCTTTCATGGGGAACCCTGTCAAATGCCTAACTGAAGTTGAAGAAGTTGGGACTGTTTTGCATGGAGTGGAGAGGCTCTGGGGAAGTCTGATAGAAATTTTCAAAATTATGGAGTGTCTGAGCAGAGCAGTTAGGGGGAGACTTTTCTCCAAATCATAGGAGAGAGTTGAGAACTAGAAGGGATAGATTGAAAGTATTTTGAAAAAGAAGTAACTGTGAAAGAAGAGAACATTTTCATGCAGTGATTAGTTAGGGTCTGGTGTATACTCCCTGTAAGTGTGGAGAGGCAGATTCAATTCAGGCATTCAAGAGAGTATTTGATGATCATTTAAAAAGAAATTACATGCAGGGTTACATGGAAAAGGCAGAAGATTGACATTAAACTAAATGACCCCACCCCCCATCACCAAACCATCATCTCCCAGACCATACAGAACCTCATCACCTCAGGAGATCTCCCACCCACACTTCCCACCTTCATAGTCCGGGAACCCCGCACTGCCCGGTTCTACCTCCTTCCCAAGAT
>NC_057722.1:44703307-44717728 GCF_004010195.1 Chiloscyllium plagiosum | reverse complement strand
GATGTGTTGCTGGAAAAGCCCAGCAGGTCAGGCAGCATCAAAGGAGCAGGAGAATCGACGTTTCGGGCATAAGCCCTTCTTCATGAATGAGGAGGGTTTGCCAAGCAGGCTAAGATCAAAGGTAGGGAGGAGGGACTTGCGGGAGGGGCGTTGGGAATGCGATAGATGGAAGGAGGTTAAGGTGAGGGTGATAGGCCGGAGAGGGGATATCGCCGACATTGCTATTTCCCTCCCTTCCCCATTATCTAATGGCTGTAAGACAGGGTTCTTTCTGGTGGGACAGCTGCCAAACAATATTTCTTCCTGCGGGGTGGGGGTTTTGCCTGGTCAAAACCCCACTTCCCTACCCCCACAACCACCCACCTCCTTACTCCTACACTTCCTATCCACCACCACAGAAGTCAGTCTTGAATGCAGCATATTCCTGACTGTGTGTTATTGGATTTATTCCAATCCACCAAACATATTCCGGATTATATCATGTCATACTGTGTGACACATCCTACCCCAGGTATTCTCTCACGTGTCACACCTTTCACTCAGTGTAATCATAGAGTCACTCAGACAAACAGCATAGAAACAGGCCCTTCAGCCCACCATGTCTGTGCTGACCAACAGACACCAAACTAAACTAATCCCATTTACTTGCACTTGGTCCAGAGCCTATTATACTCTGGCAATTTGGTCTTAGAAATGCCAGCCATGGGGAAGAGATTCTCACAATCTACACTGTCCGTGCCTCTCATAATTTTGTACATGTCAGTCAGAACCCCCTCAGCCTTCTCTGCTCCAGGGAAAACAAATCCAGCCTATCCAGTCTCTCCTCATAACTGAGACTTTCCATTCCAGGCAACTTCCTGGTGAATGTCCTCTGCCTCTCCTCCAGTTCAATCACATTCTTCCTATAGTATGGTGACCAGAACTGTGCTCTGTAGCCTAACCAATGTCTTATAAAATTGTAACAAGACGTCCTTGCTCCTATATTCCACTCCCCAGCTAAACAAGGCCTTCATCCCATTTTCTGGATCAGTGGTGCTGGATTCCTGATGAAGGGCTTTTGCCCGAAACGTCGATTTTGCCTGTCCTCGGATGCTGCCTGAATTGCTGTGCTCTTCCAGCACCACTGATCCAGAATCTGGTTTCCAGCATCTGCAGTCATTGTTTTTACCTAAATGCTGACACAGTTGATGTAGACATAATGGGCCAAATGGTCTCCTGCGCTGTAATAATTCTGTGATTCAGAGGACAGCAGCCATTGTGTGCAGTAGGACCAGGTCAGAGAGTGAGGCTGCTCGCAGCATATCAACACTGAAGTCCAAAAGTAGCAAGCAATGCAGTTACTTTTTGGAAAGAGCTGGGGGCTGGGATGGGTGGGAGGGTGGCCTGAGGTTGGGCAGGTCTGGGAAAATAATTTGGGATGAAGTTTCAGTGGCCACTAGTCTGCCTCCATTCATGTGCTTGATCAACCCCTGATTGGGGCTGATTGTGGCCTAGCAAGCTGCTGTATTACATTATTCGGGTGTGCTAATGTTCTCATCCACAGGGAATGGAGTCTCCTTGGCAGTATTGTGAAGAGGCCCTAAAGTGGTCATTGATGATTTAAGGGTCACAAAGCCTAACTTCTGTGGTGGCGGGAAGGCAGCAAGTTTTTCCCTAAATCATTTCCCACTATCTTTCCTGACATTTCTCAGGCAGTGAAGATATGTGGGGTAATATTTTGTCTTCCCAAGTGCAGAAAAGGAAGTATATGAAGTATTATTTCATCTGCCATTATCCTGGCCATTTGTATATTTTGTCTACCTTATTTTCTAATTGCAGAACTGCACACTCACATTCCAATGTCCTTCTTGCTTTAGTATGCTGTCATAAATGAGTGATCTTTTTCATTATCTAACTTATGGGATTGCACCATTAAATTTTACATTGTTATCCTGAGTTTTGGACCCAGCCTTTTGTGCTTTAATGATTCTTCCTAAAGATAATAATATACATGTTAATGACTGGATCGCATACACTGGTGAATGATGAAGCAACAAAAGACTGTGATCTGATTATCACACAAGGCTTCATATAGGTTTCTTACTAGAGGTCCCTGGCAATATGAGTATTAGGGTTCAAACGATAATAAATCTGAGCTTTTCGTCAGATGTCGCTAAATGTTATCGTAGGAGCCAATGGAAAGAGGAATTTGTCCCTCTTAAAAATGGAACAATATTTATAAAAATATTACAGGTGGGTACTACACAACTGGATATGTTAAAAATCTCAATTTCAATGCTTTTTATTTTTGACAATGTCTCTGGCACAAATTAAATGATTGAAATTTGCAGCTTATAGATCCATCTTGGGAACACAATGGCTTTCAAAGCAATGTCATGGTTTGCGTGCATTATCAAAGCAAGGTTTTGTAAGCTGCTTAAATCTTCCACCATCGCACTTCATTCAAAATAGAATGGAGACTGTGATCTCCCAGTCATTCTCAGAATGTAGGACATAGGAACTGAGGAACAGAGTAGACCATTCAGTCCAACAAGCCTGTTCTGCCACTTAATACAATCATGGTTGACTAACAATTTCAATTTGTAATACCTACACTATTCCTACAAACCTTTACACCATTTATAAATTAGTCACCTCTTTCAAGTGTCCAGAACGCAGACTATCAACTTTTAGCTCCATTAATTTCTCCACTACAACCTTCTTACTCATACTAAATTTCCTGCAATTCCTCATTCTTCCTAATCACTTTGAGCTCTAATTCTGGGAGATTTCTTGCATCTTCTTCAGTGAAAATAGATTCAGAAATTATTTAACTTCTTTGCCATTTCTCAATTCCCCCTTTTAAATTCATCCGACTCTGCTTTTAATGGGCCCAAATTCATCTTAGCTAAATTTTTCCTTTCTACAGGTATGTTAAAACAGTCCAATTATGATTTTTTATTCGGTTCTTTTTGAATTCTATGGCATCTTTTTATTATCAGTTTCTTGGGTCCATCTTTGCTATAATCTAAAAAATCCCAGTGCTCATATATATTACAATTTCAGGCCACTTTATAAGTCTTTACTTTTAAACTTATACAATCTTTAATCTCCTTCATCAATTCGGTTGATTGACCTTTAGACATTTTGCACATCGAGAAAATGTATAGTTGCTGTAAGCATTGAAAAAATTATTTAAAGTGTTTCCATTTCCCATGTATTGTCATACCTTTTGAATGTGTTTTCCAAATTCAGCTCAGCTAACTTGTCTCTCATATTTTTATTATTTCCTTTATTCATCTTGCTTGCCTCACTACTTTCAAACATGATGTAAAATTCTACCACATGTGGTCACTCATCCCTAAATGTTCCTTTACAACAAGATTTATTACTCCTTTTTCATTACATAATACTTGATCTAATCTAGCCTGTTCTCTGTTGACTCTTCAACATACTGCTGTTGAAAACAAACCCCAAGAACCTCCAGATGCTCATCCCCAAACCTTTAGCTCAGTTGGTTCACCTAATTGATATGTAGGTTGAAGTTACCCATGATTACTGTGTTGTACATGCTATATGATTTTTTAGCTCCTGATTTATACCATGCCACAAACTGCAACTATACATTCAGTTAAGACACCACAGGACATGCTTCAAGTCATCGTCGCAAATCACATATTAATGAATGTGATTGTCCACCTAGGAAATTCTGATCACTGTCATGGGTTCTGTGGATCCTTGCGTGGATGATGAGCCCAATGCTAGAGCCACATCTCTAACCACGCATTTGCAGGTGTTTGTGGGAGGTGGGAGTAGTTCTATGCCTTGAGATGCTTCGAGTGAACACTTCCTAAACCCTGAGCTATCCGAACAATGAAGTTTAATTTTCAGACTTGAGTAGTGATGATAAGTTGCATGGTAGAAACGCAAAACCAATAAATATTCATTGTAAAACATTTACAATATTTCAAGAATGAAAACAAATAATTTCAACACCAACATTGGGTACAATGATGATTGAATATGCAAATGCTGTTACAGATTAGGAAATTGTGAGAAAAAATTTGAATCAATAAAATAAACAAATATTACAGCATTTAAGTGCAATTTAAAGAAATTCTGCTTTGTACATATTTGAGAAGTTGTCAATAATGGATATTTAGAAGATAGAACATCCTCTTGTTTATCCAGAGTAGACCACTGCAATCATTGAGATTGGAGCCGGGAAGCCTGGATTAAAAATCCCATTTGCTCCGGATGTGTGTAATAAAATCACTGAAGATGGTGATTAGAGAAATTGGTTAGGCCAGTAGAAATAATAAATCAAAATAATCCTATTAAATAGAACTGATTATTAAAGTTAGACTATGACTTTAGGTACAGATCAAAAGTAGCATAGCACCAAATCAAAAATATACATTAATTAATCCAAGGTTCAGGCTCAATGCTGCATTGGCTTATAATTCTTAAAAGACTTGACTCTAAAAGTAAAGCTCTTCCAGTACATGATTGTTAACTTTTCAGTGAAATAGCGCAACCATGGCAATCCTTTCTGTCCTTTCGAAGGTTCTCCAGAACCACCTAACCCTAACTCATTTACAACGAGTTACTTAATCACAGGTAGAGTCTAAAAATTGAACAGTGTGTGAGCCCTCTTCATAATACATACAATAATGTTACTTCAGGATAATTCAATATCACAAATCATGCTTAATTTAGTTAGAAAGGATTTGTAGTTTTTTGGTGAAAATTTATTTTCGCATAACATCGACTGCACAACTGTCCATTTGGCCCAATTGACCAGTGTGGGTATTATTAGTGTACATGAATGTCCTCCTATATCTCATTACCTCTCCCAACTCTTCTTCTAAATCTTTAGTCTCTTCTCCTGCATGTCTGCAGCAAGCCTGCCCTGAATTCATTAATGTTTCCTCCTTCAGTCAGTGAGTCCTGATCATTAATTTTCTTTTATTTCTCTGACAGACATGTTTTTATGTTTGACAAGCAGACTCAAGTTTAAAAAATTCATTGGCCTGTAGTTGCTGCTCCCTCTGAGATGTGACAACTTCCACTTCTTGTTTATTGCTCAATTACATAGAATAAAATTCTGATCCTCTGCTGACCATATCACCCACTCAAATTATAATCCTATTCTGATTTTTTTTTCTGACTAAAACAACCTGAAAAGTTAATTCAAGTAAGTTGCAAATGTTTAAAGAATACAAGTCCCACTTATAAAATTTAGCTGATCCAAATAAAGTCAGTTTTCCATTTGGTGCAGTTCCTGTCACACTTCATAATTGAGACAGTAACTGAAAAATGAAACAAAACTAGAGATTGCTGGAAAAGCTCAGTAGGTCTGGCAGCATATGTGGGGAGAAATCAGAGATAACATTTCAGGTTGAGTGACCCTTCCTTAGAACCCTAACACAGAATCAAAAACAAATCTTTTTCTGGTAAGTTAGTTTCTTTCAATTGAATGGTCCAATTGGTTGAAATTAAACTTTTTATCAGAATTACCTTTTCAATCTTAGTTTCATAATTACAAGCACCACGTGTGGTAAACACAAAAGTAATGACATATCACACATTCTACCTTATCAAGCCTTTGTTATGTGACACACCACTGTAAATCTGAATATATTTTTAAAATGAGCAGGTTATATTGCTACTTAGTGTATTTTATTAGAGACATCTAAAGTTTGAGGATGCATTTTCACTGTTTTAAATTCTCGATAAATTTACTAGGATAACTTGTGTGCATCAAAGTAAGGAATCCAGGAACTGAAACTATGGGTATGTGTCGTGTATTCCAGGAAAAGAATCCAACCGTAATAATTATGAACCTTTCCCCATAAAGATAATGCAATGTATGGGTCTACAAACTTTCATAGCTGCAAGAGATAGTACAGAGCAAAGGTTAACTCCTCTTTGAAAGATCAGCAGAAAGTGCTGGTGGCTGGAAAACTGTAAAATCAAATCTAAGAGCACCCCCTCTGGCTCAGAGGATAATTACACCTGACTGTATGGTCCTGGTCAAAAAGAACAATGGAGAGAAAAAAAAACAAGGTTAGTTCTTGATTTATGAGTAATCTGTTGATATTATCTCATACCATGGAAGAGTTGATCTTAACACCTCTGAGTTAGAGGCCCTGAGCAGTATCTACCAATTTATGGTGAAGCTAGTTTAATTCACCTTCAGTAGGATCCAACATCATCAACATACACAACTTGACAGCAACAGAGTCAATAATAATTAAAACAGCAATTGTTATTGAATCTTTCTGATCCCAGTTGCTGAAGTCATTGCACAAAAAACACAGAACTTACTAATAACTCAAACTTGTAGGATTTCTTAAAGTTTATCCTGGTTGATACATTGATAGTTCAGAACCTAAATTGGCTTGGTACTGTTAATTAATCAAAGTGGTAAATGAGAGACTTTGTAAAACTTTCATTGAAATGGAAATAGTCATTTAATGTTAATTGACTACACATGAGGATTGAATCATTTTAATTTTTCACAGGCAGCAAATAATTTAAATTAAGTACAGAATATGCAAGATATCCTCAGCTCAGCCTGCATCTGTGGTTGGAAAAAACAGAATAAGGTTGATAACGTTCTAATGAAAGGTTATTAAAGTAATTCCCAAATCAACATGGTGTAAAAGTTGCAGTTAGCAAAATTAAAGCAGTAAACAAGCCAGCAGAAATGATAAAGTCACCGAGACCCACAGGTTGATGTATGGCCAAATGGTGTTTTAGCTTAAAAAGATGTTCCTGAAGAGGGTAGTACACAGGACCACAGTTTTGCTCACCACTATTGTTCTGACATAATAATAGCGGAGCTGAAAATGTGTTGCTGGAAAAGCGCAGCAGGTCAGGCAGCATCCAAGGAGCAGGAGAATCAACGTTTCGGGCATAAGCCCTTCTTCAGGCTCATGCTCGAAACGTTGATTCTCCTTCTCCTTTGATGCTGCCTGACCTGCTGCGCTTTTCCAGCAACACATTTTCAGCTCTGATCTCCAGCATCTGCAGTCCTCACTTTCTCCCATAATAATAGCGGAGCCTTCTTCTTCAACCATAGCTGTCCTTGTGGTGTTAGACAGAAAATTCCAGGATATTGATCCAGAGACAAAAAGGGAATGGTCACACTTTTTCATATTATGAAAGTGACTTGGAGAGGAAGGAATTTTGAAACATTTCTGCTGTTGTTTTTTCCATAGTCAAGACGAACAACAGAAAAATCAGAAGCTGGTGTGAGCTAATTGCTCAGTTTGTCTTTCCAAATTACGTTCCGAAGACAAGTGTAACAGTAAATGTGGTAGTCAGGATAAATGTTTTTTACAGTATCTACTTGATTTCTCAACAACTGGCAGAAACGCAAGTTACAAATGTGGACAAAAAAGTGCCATTTATTTGGTGGGCATCAAAATATGCATGTCACACAGTGTTGCCTGTTACTTTGTTTCACATTTACTATTAATCAGCAGCATCAAAAGTCTTCACTTAAACTTACATCTTGTTCACTGCATCAGATATGTACCCATATTCTAGTAAGCCATACATTCATGTTAGAGAATGTATAATTGAAATTCTTAGCGCACTCTCGTAGAATCATAGAGTTTACAACACGGAAACAAACATTTCAGTCCAAATTGTCCTCACTGACCAGACATCCCAATCTAACCTGATCTATGACTATATGACTCTCGTCCCTTTTGCCAGCATTTGGCCCATATCCCTCTACACCCTTACTATTCATGTACCCATCCCAATGCCTTTTAAAATGCTGTAATTGTATCTAACTCAACCACTTCCTCCGGTAGCTTGTTCTATACACGCATTGCTCTCTTCATAAAGATGTTGCGCCTCAGGTCATTTTTAAATCTTTCCCCTCTTACCTTAAACTTATGTCCTCTAGTTTTGGACTCCCCAATCCTTGGAAATATACTTTGTATATTCACTCTATCCATGCCCCCATGATTTTATAAACATCTATGAGCCTTAGCCTTCAATGGTCCAAGGAGAAAAGCCCTAGTCTATCCATTCTCTCTTTATACCTCAAACTCTCCAATCCTGGTAAATCTTTGCTGTATCCTCTCAATTTTAACAACATTCTTCCTATAGAAGGACAACCAGAATTGTACGCAGTATTCCATCTCATAACACAACCAGACCAAATTATAAGAGCTGAAGGTTGTACACAGAACATTGTAATGGTGTTCCCCAATTTAGAATACTTGACTAATCACCATAATACAAAAGGAACAGATCGAAATTTGAGAGCAGTTAAAACAATGAAAGGCTTTGATTCCCACCATCAGCATTTCAAGAAGAAAATGGAGTATATAGGGAAATGAAATCAAATCAATGGGTAGGACTCAGAAAGCTTTCTGATCAGATCTGGAGTCAGGTATGGCGGCCTTCTTTCTGCTGATTTGTTTGAGTGTTGAATAAAGCCTTTTGCCGAGTCCATCAGAAGGATGTGAGCCTGAGAAGATGGTTGTTCTGAGTGAAGGCCTGCAGGTTAAAGCCTGTCTGTAAGTGGATGATGTCGCAGCTTTCAGCTCAGGTCCACTGTTAGCGCACAGGCTCGTGAGCATCTACGACCAGTTTGAACTAGCCTCTGCAGCTAACGTAAATAGAGGTAAGAGTGAGACCAGGTTTTGCAACTGTAGAGAAGCTCTGAGAAATATCAGATTTCCAAAGCCTTGTTTGTTTTTCTTTTCTCTGTAGAGACTGTACAGCACTGATTTAGAACATTTGTATGTACTTAAAGATGATTTTATGAATAAAGTATGTTTTGAAATTTAAAATATCGGGAAATGAAACTATAGCCTGCTCTGAGTTTGTCACATCCAGTTATTCTAATGGTTCTCTTTCAAGTTGTCTGAGACAGGAACACACAACCACACAAAAGAATTACACACAGTTGGCATCTTGTAACGTGAACTCAATCTAAAGGTGTGTTTGAAGTCCACATTCTAACACTTGCTCCTCCTCCTGTTATTGGATGTCTGGAGGAGCAGCTTGACGGCATTACACATATTACAGAGTCAAAATCTGTTTCCTCGTCTCCTTTATTGCTTCAGCATCCTCTCTTACTTTGAAAAACCTGTGGTCACCATTAACCTAAGCCTTTCATAAAAGCTTTGTGAAATATCCAGAGATGTCTTTCTATATTTAAAAACACTATATAAATACAAGTACAGTTCTCCAGTGAATTAGCAGGGATTCAGCTTGATTATGTTCCATTTAACAATATTTACAGTTGCAGCAAAAACACTTTTTAAAAATATTCAATGGAGAAAATCATTCAAACTGCAATCAGTAAGATTGGAAATTTAAAACATACTTATAATCCACAAAAGATTTGATCGTATGGGTTTCCTTAAAAGCATTTCAATGGCTAAATGGAAAGTTAAATTCAATGTGTTTTAGATGATAAAAAAATTGATCTCTGGTTAACTTTAATTAATCAGCTTTTAAATGAAACTTTCACCATTTTGGATAAGAACACTTAAAGCCATTCCAAAAAGTAGGAAGAGGTTGAAATCCAGGCAATGATTTTTCAGTCTTGAACAACAGTTTTATGCGAATGTCAGTCATAGTGTTGACTGTAAAATTGACATTCCCAGTTTGAGATTCCTTGTTATTACTGTATTTAGCATTTCCAGACTTCGTATTTAATTTTTATGGCATTGTCATTGCCAGTAATAAAGAGGGCATAGGGCAACAGATTGTTTAATTTGTGGGTGGGATTCAATCACAAGGGACATGGTTTTTATTTGACTGAAGGGGATTTTAAAATGTTCAGTCAGCTTTATTACAACATACCACATGGACCCAAACGTGTATAAAACTGGAACATGAAGACCAACAAGGACTTTTCTTCAAATTTGGAAAGGACCTTAAGCAACATCCAGAATTTCAAACAGTTTTCAATGTAAACTTTTTGTCACACATTGAATTAATTAAGACTAATTGAAGTTTAAATCACATCTTCAACTCAGTAGTCATATTCTCACATCTTCCCTTTAAATGTTGTGATTTTTCGAGATATTTATTATTACTATAGCATGAAAGGGTAACACTAGAATCTGATGTAATGAGGCATATTTGTTCCATAAATGCCAGCAGCTGAGATTTATTATGTAATAAAAATAGTCTGTCTATAGTCCTTGAAGTTGAACAGCTTTCATTTTTCTTTGATTTCTGTTGTGTTCATTTGCAATTGTTACACCATTCTCCAGACTCCATTACCTTTACAATAAAGTATTTAGGGCCAGGACTGAACACAACTTAGTGTGTTAAATTCTCAATCTTGCAAGTTTACAACATGCACCACAAAGAGTCTCATCAATCCTTGGTTGTCACACTCAGCTCTTTGGCTCAAACATCCCCAAATAGACATTATCGTCTCTGAATTCTACAAGGAGTCGATTATAGTGAGACACACCCAGGCCTGTGGGATGCCCCCATCAGGATAAACAAAAGCTGAAAAGACCAAACAACAGCAAGGACCCATGCAATTTACCCATCTGTGATCCTTAACTAGGGCCTTCTAACAAAGGTAAATAATTAGCCAAGATCAACTTTGTTTAAGACTATCCCAGCTTAATGTAGAACTAGAGGCACCATTTCTTGCAAGTTAAATCATTATTTCAGCATTTTAAATATGTACAGGCAGTTCCTGGGCTGTGAATGGGTGCTGTTTGAGACTATTTGCAAGTTGTTATGCAGGCAAGTTGGAACACAGTCTAAGACAATACAAAGTAGCTGTTTGTAAGGACAAGAAATGTTTGTATGTCAGATCTTTAAAATTACACCACCGTATGGGAATGCATTCATACCTATGAGCATCGTAAATTGCAGACCTCGTGTAATGGAGTTATAATACTAAACCATGGAACTTTTCAAGGACCTGTGAATAATGGGCCTTTTCAAAGGACCAGCAGAGGAGACTAGACCAGAACTTGGCAACATGGTCCAAGGTTGCCATTGTGTTACATCCACAATATGGAGGAATGACCAGTAATGTCTTCATTCTAACAGGGTAAATGCCACCCCTCTTCTGTCACCTCACATTTTCTCTCTCTCTCTCTGCTACTGCACCCACCCCCCACCAAAGGTCATGCTCTACTAGTCTCACAATTACATGCAACATCTTTCATCACTTACTTTAATTCTCTTCCCCAACTTCTTCCCCCCAGTCCAACTGTCCATGTTGCTTACTCTATGTTGCTTACTCAGTCACCCAGAATATCTCACTATCTTTTCTCTGACCTGAATCAACCCTAAAACTGTGCAATCCACTTTCACCTCTGTATCCACCATTACTGGAGAAAACAGCCCCTTACAGGGCAGAGAGAACCAGGATGGGTAGAGAGTGTCCGAATTAGCTCCTCACTCAGTATGAAACCAGACTCTCAGGGGACAATAGACAATAGACAATAGGTGCAGGAGTAGGCCATTCTGCCCTTCGAGCCTGCACCACCATTCATTATGATCATGGCTGATCATCCTCAATCAGTATCCTGCTCATGCCTTATCTCCATAACCCTTGATTCCACTATCCTTAAGAGCTCTATCCAACTCTTTCTTGAAAATATCCAGAGACTTCGCATCCACTGCCTTCTGGGGCAGAGAATTCCATACACCCACCACTCTCTGGGTGAAGAAGTTTCTCCTCATCTCTGTCCTAAATGGCCACCCCTTATTTTTAAACTGTGTCCTCTGGTTCGGGACTCACCCATCAGCGGAAACATGCTTCCTGCCTCCAGAGTGTCCAATCCTTTAATAATCTTATTCATCTCAATCAGATCCCCTCTCAGCCTTCTAAACTCAAGCGTATACAAGCCCAATCACTCCAATCTTTCAGCGTAAGATCGTCCCGCCATTCTGGGAATTGACCTCATGAACCTATGCTGCACTCCCTCAATAGCCAGAATGTCTTTCCAAAACTGCGCACAATATTCCAGGTACGGTCTCACCAGGGCCTGTACAGCTGCAGAAGGACCTCTTTGCTTCTATACTCAATCCCTCTTGTTATGAAGGCCAGCATGCTATTAGCTTTCTTCACTGCCTGCTGTACCTGCATGCTTGCCTTCATTGACCGATGCACAAGAACACCTAGATCTCATTGTACTGCCCCTTTACCTAACTTGACTCCATTTAGGTAGTAATCTGCCTTCCTGTTCTTGCCACCAAAGTGGATAACCACACATTTATACACATTAAACTGCATCTGCCATGCATCTGTCCACTCACCTAGACTGTCCAAGTTACCCTAACATTGTCCTCACATTTCACCCTGCCAACCAGCTTTGTGTCATCAGCAAATTTGCTAATATTACTTTTAATACCTTCATCTATATGATTAATGCACATTGTAAAAAGCTGCGGTCCTAGCACTGATCCCTGCGGCACACCACTGGTCACCGCCTGCCGCACTGATCCCTGCGGCACACCACTGGTCACCGCCTGCCATTATGAAAGGGAGCCGTTTATCACTACTCTTTGTTTCCTGTCAGCCAACCAATTTTCTATCCATGTCAGTATTTTGCCCCTAATACCATATGCCCTAATTTTGCTCACTAACCTCCTATGTGGGTCTTTATCAAAGGCATTCTGAAAGTCCTGGTATACTACATCCACTGGATCTCCCTTGTCCATCTTCAGAATTACATCCTCAAAAAATTCCATAAGATTAGTCAAGCATGATTTCCCCTTCATAAATCCATGCTGACTCTGACCTATCCTGTTGCTGCTATCCAGATGTGTTGTAATTTCGTCCTTTATAATTGACTCCAGCATTTTTCCCACCACTGAGGTCAGACTAACTGGTCTATAATTCTCTGTTTCCTCTCTCCCTCCTTTCTTAAAAAGTGGGACAACAGTAGCCACCTTTCAATCCGCAGGAACTGATCCTGAATCTATAGAATATTGGAAAATGATCACCAATGCATCCACAATTTCTAGAGCCACCTCCTTCAGTACCCTGGGATGCAGACCATCAGGTCCCGGGGACTTACCAGCCTTCAGACAAAACAGTCTCTCGAACACCATTTACTGCCTAATATAAATTCCCTTCAGTTCAGATCCTTCAGCCATTATTGCATCTGGGAGATTGCTCGTGTCTTCCCCAGTGAAGACAGATCTAAAGTACCAATTCAACTCCTCTGCCATTTCTTTGTTCCCTGTAATAGATTTATCCGTTTCTGTCTTCAAGGGCCCAATTTTAGTCGTAACCATTTTTTTTCTTTCCACATACCTAAAAAAGCCTTTACTATCCTTCTTTATATTTTTGGCCAGTTGACCTTCGTACCTTATTTTTTCTTTGCATATTTCCTTTTTAGTTATCCTCTGTTGTTCTTTAAAAGCTTCCCAGTCCTCTGATTTCCCACTCATCTTTGCTATGTTATACTTTTTCCCTTTTGTCTTTATATATTTCTTAACTTCCCTCATCAGCCACGGCCACCCCTGCCTCCCCTTAGGATCTTTCTTCCTTTTTGGAATGAACTGATCTGGCATCTTCTGCATTATACCCAGAAATACCTGCCTTTGTTGTTCCACTGCCATCCCTGCTAGGTTATTGCACATTGAACTTTGGTCAGCTCCTCCCTGATAGCTCCATAGTTCCCCTTATTCAACTGAAATATTGTCACTTCCGATTCTACCCTCTCCCTTTCAAACTGCAGATTAAAGCTTATTGTATTGTGGTCACTACCTCCTAATGGCTCCTTTACTTCGAGGTCGCTGATCAAATCCGGTTCGTTGCACAACACCAGATAGACAATAGACAATAAGTGCAGGAGTAGGCCATTCTGCCCTTCGAGCCTGCACCACCATTCGACTGGGCCTCCACTGCCTTCTGGGCAGAGTATTCCACACACCTACCACTCTCTGGGTGAAGAAGTTTCTCTTCATCTCTGTCCTAAATGGTCTACCCTGTATTTTTAAGCTGTGTCCTCTGGTTCGGGACTCACCCATCAGCGGAAACATGCTTCCTGCCTCCAGAGTGTCCAATTCTTTAATAATCATATACGTCTCAATCAGATCCCCTCTCAGTCTTCTAAACTCAAGCATATACAAGCCCAGTCGCTCCAATCTTTCAACATAAGATAGTCCCGCCATTCCAGGAATTGACCTCACGAACCTACGCTGCACTCCCTCAATAGCCAGAGTGTCTTTCCTCAAATTTGGAGACCAGAACTGCACACAATATTCCAGGTGCGGTCTCACCAGGGCCTGTACAGCTGCAGAAGAACCTCTTTGCTTCTATACTCAATCCCTCTTGTTATGAAGGCCAGCATGCTATTAGCTCTCTTCACTACCTGCTGTACCTGCATGCTTGCCTTCATTGACTGGTGTACAAGAACACCCAGATCTCTTTGTACTGCCCCTTTACCTAACTTGACTCCATTTAGGTAGTAATCT
>NC_057722.1:44690238-44703232 GCF_004010195.1 Chiloscyllium plagiosum | reverse complement strand
GGAGCCGTTTATCACTACTCTTTGTTTCCTGTCAGCCAACCAATTTTCAATCCAAGTCAGTACTTTGCCCCTAATACCATGCGCCCTAATTTTGCTCACTAACCTCCTATGTGGGACTTTATCAAAGGCTTTCTGAAAGTCCAGGTACACTACATCCACTGGATCCAGAATTGCTTTCTCCCTGGTAGGGTCCAGCACAAGCTGTTCTAAGAATCCATCTTGGAGGCACTCCACAAACTCCCTTTCTTGGAGCCAATACCATCCTGATTCTCCCAGTCTACCTGCCTGTTGAAATCCCCCATAACAACTGTAGTAATATCTTTGCGACAGGCCAATTTCAGTTCCTTAATCAACTTACACACTACATCCAGGCTACTGTTTGGGGACCTGTAGATAACTCCCACTAGGGTCTTTCTACCCTTAGAATTTCTCAGCTCTATCCATACTGACTCTATATCCCCTGATTCAAGGTTGCCCCACACAAGGGACTGAATATCATTCCTTACCAATAGGGCCACCCCACCCCCTCTGCCTGTCAGTCTGTCTTCACGCTAGCATGTATAGTCTTGAATATTCATTTCCCAGGCCCTGTCCACTTGAAGCCACGTCTCAGTTATCCCCCACAACATCGTAACTACCAATTTCCAAATGAGCCTCAAGCTCATCCATCTTATTTCCAATGCTTCGTGCATTCATATATAATATTTTTAATTTGTTACTGCTCTCACCCTTCCTATCAATCCCTATTTCACTCAACCTTACGGCATGATCCCTATTTGAGTTTTCTGCTCCATTGATTCTGTTGTCTTTCTTGCCTTCTCTTGTTATAACTTCCCCTTTAACTTCCTTCTTAAACTTCCAGTTTGTCCCCTCCCCCCGGCTATTTAGTTTAAATGCAGCTGTGTTGCAGTGGCAAACCTACCTGTCAGAATGCTGGTCCCCCACCTATTAAGGTGCAACCCGTCCCTCTTGTATAATTTATCCCTACCGCTAAACATACTCCAGTGATCCAAGAATTCAAATCCTTGTTTCCTGCACCAATTCCCCAGCCACACATTCAAGTCCATTATCTCCCTGTTCCTGTCATCTCCAGCCCGAGGAACTGGAAGCAAACCAGAGATAACCACCCTGGATGTCCTGTTTTTCAGTCTTCTTCCGAGTTCTCCGAAGTTCCCGACATCATTTGTGCCAACATGCACCACCACGTCCGACTCTTCACCTTTGCCCTTGAGGATTTCCTGCACTCTGTCTGCGATGTCCTTAATCCTGGCACCAGGAAGGCAACACACCGTCCTCAAATCCCGCCTGTTGCATCAGAAACCCCTTTCAGTCCCTCTCACTATGGAGTCCCCTATTACCACGGCTCAGTGTGAGGTCTGACTCCTCGGCTCTGCCTCCACGCCAATTTCTGATTGGCAGACCTGGCCGCCTCTCGGACTGGCAGTGACGTCTGTCTCTACGATTTGCAAGAGATTCAATCTGTTCTTGACAGGTACTTCCCCCGGGGTCTCTTGCACTTGTCTCATCTCTGGATCAGTGGTGCTGGAAGAGCACAGCAGTTCAGGCAGCATCCGAGGAGCTGCCTGAACTGCTGTGCTCTTCCAGCACCACTGATCCAGAATTTGGTTTCCACCATCTGCAGTCATTGTTTTTACCTTGTCTCATCTCTGCCTTCCTCATCGTCTTCTCCCTTCTACTCTCTTCTGGTATGCTCAATGTAATAACCTCGCTGAAGGGCCTGTCCAGAAAGATCTTATTCTCTCGGATGAGCCTGAGGTCATCTAGTTCTTTCTTCAGTGCTGCAATATGCTCTGTCAGAAGCTGAACGTGTACACACTTTCCACACTTATACAAGCCAGTTAAACCAGAAGAACACACCTACGTAAATAACACTCACCCACCTTTCCAACAGCCTCTGCACTCCGACTTCACTTCCGCCCAGCTCCTGCCTCTCCCTGCTGCAAAAAAGCAAGACCAAGACAACTTCATGAAATATCCATGACCTGCCAAATGGGTAAATACCACTGTTTATTCAACCATTAACCTCACGGTTAGTGTCATTCACTGCAAAACCTTCTAACCCCTGGCTGGGAAGCCTTCTCTCCCATGCCTTGCAAGTGCCTTTAGGATGGCCATGTCCCAGGTGAAGAGCAAGCTATTCAGCCAGAAGGCATCTCCTAGCTCTCTGAGGAAGAAAGTGCTGACGACAACATTAAGATGTAATGGTATGGAGAGAAAAGAAGAAATCCTTTTGAGGGCACGTTGACACACAGTGCAATATCATCTATGCCACCTATGCTCATGTCAAATGTTAGTGGTTTTGCATGGAGATTCTGTCTCAAAGCCTCAAATGTAACTATATCTCCATTTTGTCCATTTAGGATGTACCATGAATTGATATCTGTGCTGAGACGCTGCTGTAACATGTGGAAGTGAGAGGAAAAAGATGTGTACAGGACAATGGACCCTCCTGGGCAAACATCCGTCATCATTCCCTGACCTGTTTGTGCAAAAGTCGGTGTTGAATGAAATAGGTGGCAATGTCTGAGACAGGGAGTTGTACAACACACAGGCAGCCAATGCAACACACAGACAGCCAATGCAACACACAGGCAGCCAATGCAACACACAGGCAGCCAATGCATTTGAATCATCAGGAATTAGATACAATATATGAGCCTGTTTGTAATTATCTTACTCTCCATACAGTCTCCCAGCTGCAGATCTTGTAGCCCTCTCCCTCACAGTTGAGACATTTACCAAAATGAGTGTGGTCACAATCATTTTCTTTCCTATTATATACTTTCCATTTTCAGTATGGTGGAAGCTGATGGTGAAGTCACTTTGGGCAACGGTTTTCAGCCTGAGGTGGAGAGATACCAAATATTGGCATCCTCTTCCAGGTAACCCTTTCCATGAATGCCATAGGCTTTGCATCACACCACGTTCTGACCCAACCTGAGCCAACACTTGCTCATCTCCCCCTCCAGGGTACATTATTCACTGTTCCCTTCCACTTTGAAACTGTGCTGCTCCTAACTGTGGACGATCATCAATTCCTCTATACCACATTCCCACCGAAATTTTATCATGTGCCCCACTTACAAATACAGCTCTCTACTCTGAAAGTGTCATCCTTCCCCCCCACAGCCTGCTGCTCTTAATCCCCATGAATATGTTGCCAAGTGTCATGCCTGCAGCAGTGACCCCCTTATTATACCCATCCCCATTTCCACTGATTTCTTTGGACGGTTTGATGGACTGACCATGGCCCATTGACTGGACTGCCTGAGAGGTTCCCAGGTATGTGGTTGCCTTTACGGGCGGCACGGTGGCACAGTGGTTAGCACTGCTGCCTCACAGCGCCAGAGACCCGGGTTCAATTCCCGCCTCAGGCGACTGACTGTGTGGAGTTTGCACGTTCTCCCCGTGTCTGCGTGGGTTTCCTCCTGGTGCTCCGGTTTTCTCCCACATTCCAAAAGATGTGCAGGTAAGGAGAATTGGTCATGCTAAATTGTCCGTAGTGTTAGGTAAGGGGTAAATGTAGGGGTATGAGTGGGTTGCGCTTCGGCGGGGCGGTGTGGACTTGTTGGGCTGAAGGGCCTGTTTCCATACTGTAAGTAATCTAATCTTTACAACACTCCAACTTTATTAGCCCTTTTCTCCAGATTGGCTGCTTTTGAGTCATAGGACTGACTGAGAACCCAATCCCCAGATGGCAAAGGCAGTGTGTTCATGTAATCTTTCTGGTCAAGAACACCCCAACATTAGTGTTGCTTAATCATCTGGACTGGTGCCAGAGAGTGCCCTGGACCTGTTGTGCCAGGACACTCTGACTGATAGGTGCCTTCATGTACTTTGGCTGCTCTTCTAAGACTTTGAGACATGCTACTTGCTTGCTGGCTGCACATGCAGTGTGCTTGCCACAAAAGTTCCTGGAGAGAAAGTGAGGGCTGCAGATGCTGGAGATTAGAGCTGAAAATGTGTTGCTGGAAAAGCACAGCAGGTCAGGCAGCATCCAAGGAACAAGAGAATCAACGTTTCGGGCATAAGCCCTTCCTGAAGAAGGGCTTATGCCCAAAACGTCGATTCTCCTGTTCCTTGGATGCTGCCTGACTTGCTGCGCTTTTCCAGAAACACATTTTCAGCACAAAAGTTCCTGGCACAAGGCACTGATGTCAGATTGGAGAAGGACACTGCTGTACAACAAGATGTCCACCTGATTAACTGAGAACTGCTGACCAGCAAGGCAAGCTGCCTGGTGATGTGACTGTGCTAATAGGCAAGTCAAGGTAAGGCAGGGATGCTATGGACAGCCAGCTAGGTACTATATAAGTGAGTGTTATTAAGGTAAGTGAGGAGCCCTGAGATGCAGGCTGCTCCAAATGTGAGCTGGGTCCTGCCCCTATGCACAAGTATCCTTACAGCTACCTTTCAATGTCAGTTGCTGATACATCCTGGAATGAAGGTCTCAACTTCCCAACCATCCTGTAAGTCATAGAGTCATGGAGATGTACAGCACGGAAACAGACCCTTCAGTCCAAATCGTCCATGCCGACCAGATATCCCAACCCAATCTAATCCCACCCGCCGGCACCCGGCCCATATCTCTCTAAACCCTTCTTATCCATATACCATCCAGATGCCTTTTAAATGTTGCAATTGTTACTAGCCTCCACCACTTCCTCTGGCAGCTCATTCCATACACGTACAGCCCTCTGCGTGAAACATTTACCCCTTAAGTCTCTTTTATATCTTTCCCTTCTCACCCTAATCCTCTGCCCTCTAGTTCTGGACTACCCCACCCCAAGGAAAAGACTTTGTTTATTTACCCTATTCATGCCCCTCATAAATTTGTAAACCTCTTTAAGGTCACCCCTCAGCTTCCAATGCTCCAGGGAAAACAGCCCTAGCCTATTCAACCTCTCCCTATAGCTCAAATCCTCCAATCCTGGCAACATCCTTGTAATTTTGTTCTGAACCTGTTCAGGTTTTACAACATCTTTCCAACAGGAAGGAGACCAGAATTGCATGAAACATTCTAACAGTGTCCTGTACAGCCTCAACATGACCTCCCAACTCCTGTACTCAATACTCTGACCAACAAAGGAAAGCATACCAAATGCCTTCTTCATTATCCTATCTACCTGTGACTCCACATCCAAGGAGCTATGAACCTGCACTCCAAGGTCTCTTTGTTCAGCAACATGCCTGAGGAACTTATCATTAAGTGTTTAAGTTCTGCTAAGATTTGCTTTCCCACAATTCAGCACCTCACATTTATCTAAATTAAACTCTATCTGTCACTTCTCAGCCCATTGGCCAATCTCATCAAGATCCCGTTGTAATCTGAGATAACCTTCTTCACTGTCCACTGCACCTCCAAATTTCGGTCAGAAATGTGCAAGGAGGATCCTGAGGGGTTACTGATTACTGGATGTTAATGTCCCCCCCGTGGAGGTGGGGTGCATGTGACTGATGTCCTGAGAGGCTGTGATGTTGCTTCCAACATCGAGATTCTTCACGGTGAGATGAAATCATTAGGTACCTGATCTGAGTTCCATATTAAGAATTCTGGGTGCCCAGTTTACTGATAACGGTGTGCCTAGGACAGAAAGCTACATATTAATTAGTTGACATATGCAGTTAATAAGATCATTAACAAGCAATAATCCTCCTCAATAGGCAACTTGCTGTTACCTAATAAGAATCAAGCCTCAACCATGGAACACAGTTGAAAGATGCAGCAATTTTTTTCCTGCTGTCAAGATAGGCCTCATTGAATTCTGCCACAATTCTTGCCGTAGCCACAATAATCAGGTCTGGATAAGATTCTGTCCCAAGTGTTGTATAAACTGCAGCAATCATGTAGAAAATAGGTCCCATAAATAGCAATGAAATAAATTGTTAACGAACTTTGGTGGTATTAGATGAAGTTTTAAGGTAGTCCAGTATTAAAGTTTTAAAGTCCCCTTCTCTTCCTTGCATTAAGCTGTGTGTGGATGAAGTTTTATACCTTGCTATATGGCTGCCACAATGGAATGCCACAACACTTTAGGAGGGAGACAAAAAAACTGCAGATGCTGGAGCCCAAAATAGACAGGCAGGAGGCTGGAAGAACCCAGCAAACCAGGCAGCACCAGGAGGTGGAGAAGTCAACGTTTCAGGTGTCACCCTTCTTCAGGACTGGGAGTGGGTGTGGGGGGGGAAGCTGCAGATAAAGGGTATGGCAGGGGCAGGGTGGTGAAGTGAGGATAGGTGAAGACAGGTAGAGGGTACGACCTGGTTGGTTAGTGGGAGGAATGAATCTGGTTGGTTGGTTGGTCAGTTAGTGGGAGGAATGAATCTGGTTGGTGGCTGGGACCAGTGGAAGGGAGGGGAGAGGTTGGGAAGGGAGTTAGAGGGTGGGATGGGAGGCTATTTGAAATTGGAGAACTCAATGTTGAATCCTTCAGGCTGTAGGCTGCCCAGGCGGAAGATAAGTCGGAAGCATACACACATCTCAAATGTAGCATTGCATATTTATCAGAATTAAACTGGGACTTCAAGGTTAAGCTACAAGCAATGATTACATTAACTGGGGTTTCATTCCCTGGAATTTTCATGATAAAGGGAGGATTTTATTAAGGATATGGTGACCAGCCATGTTGATTTTGCAGGACCATTCTGGATTTCACTAAATGTTCTGATTCCCAACAAATCACTCTAAATAACTCAGATGTCCTGATATGAAGCTTTTTTCCCTGTTATTTGAAACCACATCTGAGATTTCTGTCAGTGCCTCAGCCTTTTTAACAGGAGCAGCATCTCTTCACATTCCTTCCTTTCACCTCTCCTTTCCGTTACATTGCATTTACTGTTGGCAAACCAAGAAAACTGCACCTTGTGAATTGGAATTCGGCCCAAATCACCAACTATTGAAAAACTGTGCTGGGTTGCAGAGCTGGTGCCAAGAACAAATTATTTCTTCTCTCAATACTCCTTCACCCAGCCCATCCAAAAGACTGGTTCTCAATAGGTTTTTGCTGCCTTGGATGGTTCAGTGCTGTGATTGGCATTTCTTCTAAAAATGCTAATTGGCTTTCAGTGATTTCATGGAGGAGTTCTGTGGGGCAGAGGGTGCAAAATCCAGAGGCCAGCAAGGAAGAGCTTCAGGCTAGTGGGGGAAGTACTGGTTTACAAGAGATATTGCAGTTATTCATAGGAGCTACTGAAGGTTAATTTATTCCAATGGTCTCCTATAAATTAACATCTTGACCATGTTTATTTGCTCTCGCTTGTCTCTGAAAGGATTGTGGGAGTCACTTCTGCCTGGTAAACCATAACCTCAGATTTGAAGTGATGTCTGTACTTATCTTATCCATTCATTGCAAATTAGTGGGGATGGCACAAAACATAAAGATTTACAAGGATGTTGCCAGGGTTGGAAGATTTGAGTTATAGGGAGAGGCTGAACAGGCTGGGGCTGTTTTCTCTAGAGTGTCAGAGGCTGAGGGGTGACCTTATAGAGCTTTACAAAATTTTGAGAGGCATGGATAGGATAAATAGGCAAAGTCTTTTCCCTGGGGTTGGAGAGTCCAGAACTAGAGGGCATAGATTTAGGGTGAGAGGGGAAAGATAAAGAAGAGACCTAAGGGGCAACTTTTTTACCGCAGAGGGTGGTACGTGTATGAAATGAGTTGCCAGAGGAAGTGGTGGAGGCTGGTGCAATTGCAACATTTAAGAGGCATTTGGATGGGTATATGAATAGGAAGGGTTTGGAGGGATATGGGCCTGGTGCTGGCAGGTATGACTAGATTGGGTTGGGATATCTGATCGGCATGGACGGGTTGGACCGAAGGGTCTGTTCCCATGCTGTACATCTCTATGTCTCTATGTCTATGAGTAACCCCCAATATTTTAAAATATCATATCTTTAGACTGAATGTGATCAAGATAACATAAAACTGGCTGTACTATTTTTTGGAAAGTAAATATTTTATACTGTATAATGTTAAAAAAAAAGATATTTATGCTTTGGCCTTTTTTTGCAGAACACACAAGTGGCAAAATGTTGACAAATGTTCATTTTACTTTTCTCATCACCAACCATTGATTCTTTGGAGATCACAAAAACATCTTGTACAGCATCCAAAAATAATAGAAAATTGTTGAATTCCTTTCATGCTGTATTCACTTATCATTTACAGTGCTAAGTTTACATAAGTGCACTGCATTATGTTTGGTGGACATCTATGAGTAACACCACACTGTTTCTTGTTAAGAGGAACCTTGATTATCTGAATGAAATGGGTGGGCACTATTTTGTTCGGATAATCGATTATTTGGTTAATTGATTTCCTCTGGGGCTCGGAGTTGTTTGTGAGGTCTGCTCTCCGTTCAGGAGACTAGGCAGCAGCACTAGGAGAAAGCAGACACAGACATTCTCTAACTACCAGTCATGAGAGAAAATGAACAAATCCTTCATCACTATTGATTCATAAGGGAAAACAATAGTCTAGCAGTATGCCATAATTTATTTGACACTTTTAACCATCAAAAGGATCTACTATCTGCTGCAAAGCTACTATTTGTTATTTCATAGAATCCCTACAGTGTGGCAGCAGGCCATTCAGCCTATCGAGTCCACACTGACCCCCCCAAAGAGCATCCCACCCAATCTCTACAACCCTGCATATCCCATGGCTAATTCACCTAGCCTGCATATTGCTGGACACTATGGGTAACTTAGAATGGCCAATCCACCTAACCTGCACATCTTTGGACTATGGGAGGAAACCTGAGCACCCAGAGGAAACCCACACAGACGCAGGGAGAATGTGCAAACTCCACACACACAGTCTTCCAAGGATGGAATTAAACCCAGCTTCCTGGCAATGTGAGGCAGCAGTGTTAACCATTCATACTTTGGATATTTTTGCAATTTGCTAAAGAAAAATGAGAATGTTAACAAAAAGTGTGGTATCATTCATTATGAACATGATCAGATCGTAAGTTCCATGTCATGCCATGTTCAAATTACTTATACATTTTGAGGGCTTCGTGATCTGAATATCAGAAAATCATGGGTTCAGGCTTTATTCTGAACTCTAGCATGAACTGGGTCTACATCCAGCTCTGTATATACTCTGCAACCCTGTTTTGAGGAAAATCACGTTTTTAAAAAATCAGACAAAATGAAAACAGAAATAGATGCCCATTGAGGGAATCATAACAACTTAAAATTTTAGACATTAAAGTTATTCTTGTTTTTGCAGAAGAGTAATTCAATGAAACAAACAAAAATAAATAATACAGGCACTAGACATTAAATCAAACTAGAAGATCAAATCAAAATGTCAATGTTAAAAATAATGTATACCAGGTCTGCTGTGCCCATCTTTCATGAAATGCTTTACATATTGAAGTATAATTAACAAATCAATATCCAAACCTGTTTAACTCATCACTTTCACTTTTTCGGTATTTAAAATGCAATGGAACCAACTAGAAATGAACAGATTCTTTTTCTCTATAAATTAAATTAATCTGTGAAATTTCATAAAAGATGAAAATGATTAAGAATCAAATCTTTAACATGTTCCATTTCTCCACTTCTTGAAAACAAAGTTCAATAAGATAAATTAATCAACATATCAGCTGTTACTAACAACACAAGTGTCCCTACATCTAAGGAGCTGTTAACTACAGGTAGTTCTTCTATAATGCAATGGCTTTGTTCTTGTGCAACCCTGCATTATAGAAAAGTCACGCTTTAGAAACAGCACTTAAAATATTGGCTATGTAATGGCGTTACAGCCAACACACATTTTAAAAGTTCACACTTTAGAAACAATGTCCCCAATTCGTCAACTGTGTTACAGTGGATTTGTATTAATGAAATGTGCATTATATTAGAACGACCTGTACTGTATATTTTTATTATTAATTTTTGCTTCCAAGTTAATGGACAATGCTTATCATTTCTTTCCACTGAAAATATAATGACACTTGCTGTTTTTGTATAAACATCAGGAGGATTAGCATGTGAGGTATGACTAAAATTGACTGATGAAATTTCTTCTGGATCACAAATAGCTGGAAATCTGAATGTACATTGTCTGAACTTAATTCCTTCAGTTTTATTTGTTTTCAGCACTTTCCTGACTGTAATATATTTTAACATGGTGTTTTATTGTAATATACCATAGTGTGCATCCTGTATAGTTTGTTTACATAATCAATGTCTAATTAAGCTTCTTCTTTGTTTGTGGAGTTTTCATTGTGAAAGGGATCTGGCCCTAATTGTTAGAACCCTGCTAACATTCTCTATGACTCTATGTTGATCAAGGATTATTTTCAACTAAGGTAAAAACAATGACTGCAGATGCTGGAAACCAGATTCTGGATTAGTGGTGCTAGAAGAGCACAGCAGTTCAGGCAGCATTTCGCTGCTCCTTGGATGCTGCCTGAACTGCTGTGCTCTTCCAGCACCACTAATCCAGAATTATTTTCAACTAAATCAGTCTGATGTTCAGCTCTAAATATAGAAAAATACCTGAAGCCCAACTTCAAGTTTTGAATTCCTTTACACTTTTAGTGGTCACTAATTTTTCAAATGCCTTGGATCTTCCCCACAGCAAAAATGTCCATGTGTATTAAGAAAGCATTTTCCATTTTCTCTTTTTTTTCTTCACAGTTCCAATGGATCTGGATCCAAACAGAGTTGAAAACAACCTATTCTAAGTAATATGGACTGAACTGAAAAATATCACATGCATCATATAGTCTCCTACTCCTTCCACAATCACCTGACGAAGGAGCAGTGCTCCGAAAGCTAGTGCTTCCAAATAAAGCTATAGGACTATAACCCGGTGTTGTGTGATTTTTAATTAGAAAAATCTTGAACCTTTTGCTTTGCTGGGGAGTCTACTTAGTTTTCAAGCTGTTCCTCAAATCTGTTACAAGTCACCTTAATTTTATACATACCTTCAGGAACTAGTTTCTCTAAATCAATCTACCTATACGGCATTGCTCGTCTCTAATTGACACCTCGATGTATATGCCAGCCTGCTTAAATTGTCACATTTTGTTTCTGTTATCAATTAACATCTCACTTGTTGGTAGCCTTCTCTATTGCAAGGGGAGAAAGTGAGGTCTGCAGATGCTGGAGATCAGAGCTGAAAATGTGTTGCTGGAAAAATGCAGCAGGTCAGGCAGCATCCAGGGAACAGGAGAATCGACAAGAAGGGCATAAGCCCTTCTTCAGGAATGAGGAAAGTTTGTCCAGCAGGCCAAGATAAAAGATAGGGAGGAGGGACTTGGGGGAGGTGCGTCGGAAATGCGATAGGTGGAAAGAGGTCAAGGTGAGGGTGATAGGTCAGACTGGGGTGGAGGCGGAGAGGTCAGGAAGAAGATTGCAGGTTAGGAAGGCAGTGCTGAGTTCGATGGATTTGACTGAGACAAGGTGGGGGGAGGGGAAATGAGGAAACTGGTGAAATCCGAGTTCATCCCTTGTGGTTGGAGGGTTCCTAGGCGGAAGATGAGGCGCTCTTCCTCCAACCGTCGTTGGAAGGGCTCCTGCTTCTTGTGGCACTTCTTGTCTGTTCCTTGATCTTTACTTTTATGTTACTATGTCCCCTATTAAGATGCCTGTCCTGATCTGAAATGCTGCTATTTAACCTGTCTCTACTGCCACTGGAATTCCTTTCAGAATTTTGTGATCTTTTACTTGGGCTATGATCAGTTTTACACCCACTGTTTAAATTTATAGTACATTTCCTCACTTTCCACATTTTTACTTCTTCTACCAACCCCGAGAACTGATATTCTGCCCCTTTTCTTGCTCATTCAACCAGTTTCTGTGTTCTCCTGTGACCTTCTTTGCCCTTCCATTTATACTGGCTTCCATCACTTACCAGCACCTTCTGGTATGCGTTAGCCTAATTTTAACTTTTGGAAGCTAATCATGTAAATGATGGCCTCATCCTGATCTTCACTATCACTTAATCCATTAGGCCATTATCTGTCATAGACCTATGTCCAGAAAGGGTTGGCATGTGTCAAGTGCATGGTACATTTGCAGTTTCCATTATTTGTTCAGATTCTATCAATGTGTTACCAGTACCATTGGCTGCTTGAAATGTACTCTAAAAGTGTTTTGTTACCATGTTCCGAGATTTCCATTTTTACACAAGTGCCTCAAACATTTTCACAGCCTTACTATTCATTGCATCCATCTTTTTTCTGAAGTGTCTGTTCTGGGATTAAAATTATTATCTAATGGCCTGACATGGTATTGCAAAGCTTTCCTAACCTTTTTGAATTTTCTGCCTTAAAAGGGTATTCACCAAAGAAACAATATTCAAATGTTCTGCAGAAAGTGAACTAAGTCCCAAGTGCCTGCAGATGCAGTGGCACTGAGACTCAAGGCCTTGAGGAAGGAAGCCCACTGACCTTCTAGAGAGAAGACCACCTTATAGAGATGACTTTTACATCTGGATGCTCCCTCCTTTCTTCTTGGCTTATTTTTTTTCATATCTCTGCTTTTGTTTTTTTGTATTTTCGATGGTTATTTTGGTTTTTGTATCTAAGATGGTTGTTTTTTTAAAATTCAGAATTTTGTAACCAAGATGGTGTGGGAAACTGATGAGCCATAGAGTCATAGAAACGTACAGCACGGAAACAAACCACCTGCCAGCACCCGGCACATAAACCCTCCAAACCCTTCCTATTCATATACCCATCCAAATGCCTCTTAAATGTTGCAATTGTACCAGCCTCCACTACTTCTTCTGAGAGCTCATTCCATACACGTACCACCCTCTGTGTGAAAAAGGTTCCCCTTAGGTCTCTTTCATATCTTTCCTCTCTCACCCTAAACCTATGCCCTCTAGTTCTGGACTCCCTGATCCCAGGGAAAAGACCTTGTCTATTTACCCTATCCATGCCCCTCATAATTTTGTAAACCTCTATAAGGTCACCCCTCAGTCTCTGATGCTCCAGGGAAAACAGC
>NC_057722.1:44687347-44689662 GCF_004010195.1 Chiloscyllium plagiosum | reverse complement strand
TTCTTCACTATCCTATCTACGTGCGACTCCACTTTCAAGGAGCTATGAACCTGCACTCCAAGGTCTTTTTGTTCAGCAACACTCCCTAGGACCTTACCATTAAGTGTATAAGTCCTGCTAAGATTTGCTTTCCCAAAATGCAGCACCTCGCATTTATCTGAATTAAACTCCATCTGCCACTTCTCAGTCCATTGGCCCATCTGGTCAAGATCCTGTTGTAATAAATTAAGGAGAATCCAAACAGTTTTTACACATACATTAAGGACAAAAGGGTAACTAAGGAGAGAATAGGACCCCTCAAAGATCAGCAAGGCAGCCTTTGTGTGGAGCCGCAGGAGATGGGGGAGATACTAAGCAAGTAGTTTGCACCAGTATTTACTGTGGAAAAGCACATGGAAGATGTAGAATGTAGGGAAATAGATGGTGGCATCTTGAAAAATGTCCATATTACAGAGGAGGAAGTGCTGGATGTCTTGAAACACATGAAAGTGGATAAGACCTGATCAGGTATACTCTAGAATTCTGTGGGAAGCTAAGGAAGTGATTGCTGGGCCTCTTGCTAAAATATTTGTATTATCAATAGTCACAGGTGAGCTGCCAGAAGACTGGAGATTGGCTAACGTGGCGCTACTGTTTAAGAAGGATGGTAAAGAAAAGCCAGGGAACTATAGACTGGTGAGCCTGACGCCAGTGGTTGGCAAGTTGTTGGAGGGAATCCTGAGGGACAGGATGTACATGTATTTGGAAAGGCAAGGACTGATTAGGGATAGTCAACATGGCTATGTGTGTGGGAAATCATGTCTCACAAAATTGATTGAGTTTTTTGAAGAAGGAGTCACAGGTAGATAGGATAGTGAAGAAGGTGTTTGATATGCTTTCCTTTATTGGTCAGAGTATTGAGTACAGGAGTTGGGAGGTCATGTGGTGGCTGTATAGGACATTGGTTAGGCCACTGTTGGAATATTGCATGCAATTCTGGTCTCCTTCCTATTGGAAAGATGTTGTGAAAGTCGAAAGGGTTCAGAAAGGATTTACAAGGATGTTGCCAGGGTTGGAGGATTTGAGCTATAGGGAGAGGTTGAAAAGGCTATGACTGTTTTCACTGGAGCATCAGATGCTAGGAGGTGACCTTATAGAGGTTTATAAAATCATGAGGGGCATGGATAGGATAAATAGACAAGGTCTTCTCCCTGGGGCGGGGAGCCCAGAACTAGATGGCATAGATTTAGGGTGAGAGGAGAAAGATATAAAAGAGACCTAAGAAGCAACGTTTTCACTCAGAGTGTGGTAAATGTATGGAATGAGCTGCCAGAGGAAGTGGTGGAGGCTACTACAATTGCAACATTTAAAAGGCATCTGGATGGGTAAATGAATAGGAAGGGTTTGGAGGGATATAGATCAGGTGCTGGCAGGTGGGACTAGATTGGGTTGGGATATCTGGTCGGCATGGTCAAGGGTCTGTTTCCGTGCAGTACATCTTAATGACTCTATGACTCTAAGTAACAAAGGATTGATGAGGGCAGAGTGGTGGACGTGACCTATGTGGACTTCAGTAAGGCTTTTGTCGAGGTTTGCCATGGGAGACTGGTTATCAAGGTTAGATCTCATTGAATACAAGAAGAAATAGCCATTTTGATACAGAACTGGCTCAAAGGTAGAAGACAGAGGGTGGTGATGGAGGGTTGTTTTTCAGACTGGAGACCTGTGACCAGTGGTGTCACAAGGATCGGTGCTGGGGTCCACTACTTTTTGTCATTTACATAAATGATCTGGATTCGAGCATAAGAGGTATAGTTAGTAAGTTTGCAGCTGATGCACAAATTGGAGGTGTAATGGACGGTGAAGAAGGTTACCTCAGATTACAGTGGTATCTTGAACAGATGGGCCATTGGGCTGAAGAGTGGCAGATGGAGTTTAATTTAGAAAAATGCGAGGTGCTGCATTTTGGAAAGGCAAGTCTTAGCAGGACTTAAACAGCGAAAAGTAAGGTCGTAGGGAGTGTTGCTGAACGAAGAGACCTTGGAGTGCAGGTTCATAGCTCCTTGAAAGTAGCATCACAGGTCACAGTAGTAGACAGGATAGTGAAGAAGCATTTGGTATGCTTTTGTTTGGTCTCTTTCCAGTTTTCAGGATGTTGTGAAACTTGAGAGGGTTCAGAAAAGATTTACAAGGATGTTGCCAGGGTTGGAGAATTTGAGCTATAGGGAAAGCTTGATTAGGCTGGGGCTGTTTTCCCTGGAGCATTGGAGGCTGAGAGGTGACCGTATAGAGGTTTATAAAATCATGAGGGGCATGGATAGGATAATTAGACAAGG
>NC_057722.1:44684733-44687326 GCF_004010195.1 Chiloscyllium plagiosum | reverse complement strand
AACAGGATCTTGACCAGATGGGCCAATGGACTGAGAAGTGGCAGATGGAGTTTAATTCAGATAATTGAGAGGTGCTGCATTTTGGAAAGGGAAGTCTTAGCAGGACTTAAACAGCGAATAGTAAGGTCCTAGGGAGTGTTGCTGAACAAAGAGACCTTGGAGTGCATGTTCATGGCTCCTTGAAAGTAGCATCACAGGTCACAGTAGTAGACAGGATAGTGAAGAAGGCATTTGGTATGCTTTCGTTTGGTCTCTTTCCAGTTTTCAGGATGTTGTGAAACTTGAGAGGGTTCAGAAAAGATTTACAAGGATGTTGCCAGGGTTGGAGAATTTGAGCTATAGGGAAAGGTTGATTAGGCTGGGGCTGTTTTCCCTGGAGCATTGGAGGCTGAGGGTGACCATATAGAGGTTTATAAAATCATGAGGGGCATGGATAGGATAATTAGACAAGGTCGTTTCCCTGCTGTGGGGGAGTCCAGAACTAAAGGGCATAAATTTAGAGTGAGAGGGGAAAGTTATAAAAGAGACCTAAGGAGCAACTTTTTCACGTAGGGAGTGGTGCGTGTTTGGAATGAGCTGCCAGAGGAAGCGATGGAGGCTGGTACAATTGCAACATTTAAAAGGCATCTAGATGGGCATATGAATAGGAAAGGTTTGGAGGGATATGGGCCAAGTGCTGGGAGGCAGCACTAGATTGAGGGTGGATATCTTGCTGGCATGGATGAGTTGGACGAGTCTGTTTCTGCACTGTACATCTCTATGACTCTATGTCTCTACATGAACCATCCTGTGTAAAAAAAGTTCCCCCTGAAGTCCCTTTTAAATCTTTCTCCTCTCAACTTAAAATTATGCCCTCTAGTTTTGAACTCCCTAATCTTAGCGAAAAGACCTTTGGTATTTACCTTATCCATGCCCCTGATGATTTTTTTAAACCTCTATAAGGTCATCCCTGAACCTCCTATGCTCCAGGGAAAGAAGTCCCAGCCTCTCCAGCCCCTCCTTATAACTCAAACCCTCCAGTCCCAGTTACATACTTTTCTGCATCCTTTCCAATTTAATAATATCCTTCCTATAGAAAATTGTTTGCTATATTTATCTACATACAGTCAGTCACAACATTTTTTATTTTTTATTTGTGATGCCATTTAGAGTGAGTGCTTGTCAACTTTGCCAAAATGTACAGGATAATCAATGTGATAGTGTAGATCTCACATATTTTTATACATCAATTTGTATTTACCATAAGTCTATGCATTTGGTCAATATTTTTGCATAGGTTAAGGCGAAAAAAAAAGTGTGGATTTGTTTCATTCTGTAGCCTTTCTGGATAATAATTTTAACTCCAAACCTCAGGATAGAGGATAAACACTGTATTCTGAGGGTGAAATTTGTATACACTGATAATACAAAATGGGTAACTATGAATTGGCAATAATTATAATCTGCCTGGAAGGGTTTAGAGTGATATGGGCTGGGTGCTGGCAGGTGGGGCTAAATTAGGTTGGGATACCTGGTCTGCATGGATGAATTGGACCAAAGGGTCTGTTTCCATTGCTGTACATCTCTATGAGTCTATGACTCTGAAAGTAATTTCCGATATGCTGCGAAAGTGGTTGCCAAATCAATCATTTTGCAATAATACTTAAGGTCAATTTAATCTCTTTTGAAGTTATTTCTTTCTCCAAATATGGAAAAAGGAAGACATGAACTCAAAAACAAATACAAACATATGAAACAGGAGCAGAAGTAGACCACTCAGCCCCTTGAGTCTTTTCCACCATTGAATAAGATCATTGCTGATCTGTTTGTGTTTTTAATTCCACACTCCTCATCGATCTCCAATAACTCTTCAATGTCCTGCCTAATGAGAATCTCTACAGCTTGGTCTTAAAAAGAGAGTCAATGACTTTGCCTTCACTGCTTTCTAAGGCTGCATTCCAAAGTCACAAAGTTCAGAAAAAAAATTCTCCTCATTTCTACCCTGTAAGGACAATCTCTAATTTGAAAACAGTGTCTCCTAGACAGTCCCACAAGAGGAAACATCCTTTGCATGTCCATCTTATTGAGGCCATTCATGGGCTTATATACTTCATTCCAAGAAAAACATTGAAACAGAGTTTAATTTTTAAAATCTGATGTGTAGGTAGCACACATCATTAAATTCCCATTACATTTCATGAAGTTTCTAGTTCACAATTAAGTCTGGGGGAGGGGTACATTGTCAGTCAGGGGTCCAGGACACAGTCCACAAACAGTCCAGAAGCTTGGCCACAGTCAGTTATTAGTTTGGATGCTCACAATCAGGAGATCTATCCAGGGTAACAATCCATCCTGTAGGGTCAGTATGAGCCTCCTCCGCCCTTGAACCCCGCCCCTCAAACCAGGACAGAACCCCACTGGTCCTCACCTACCACCCCACAAACCTCCAGATACATCGTACCATCCACCATCATTTCCACCACCTCCAAACAGACCCCACTACCAAGGATATATTTCCCTCCCCACCCCTATCAGCGTTCCGGAAAGACCACTCCCTCCGCGACTCCCTCGTCAGGTCCATACCCCCCCACCAACCCAACCTCCACTCCCAGCA
>NC_057722.1:44631893-44684505 GCF_004010195.1 Chiloscyllium plagiosum | reverse complement strand
CCCCCTCTCCGGCCTATCACCCTCACCTTAACCTCCTTCCACCTATCGCATTCCCAACACCCCTCCCTCAAGTCCCTCCTCCCTACCTTTTATCTTAGTCTGCTTGGCACACCCTCCTCATTCCTGAAGAAGGGCTTATGCCCGAAATGCCGATTCTCCTGCTCCTTGGATGCTGCCTGACCTGCTGTGCTTTTCCAGCAACACATGTTTCAGTTCAGTATGAGCAACCAGGGGAGTCCTGTATCATCATGAGCATTTGAGAAATGGAGCAGGGATATCACGCTACACTTGTACAGGACCTTGGTGAGAGTACACATGGAATATTATATGCAGTTTTGGTCTCCTTATCTCAGAAAGGATGTTCTTGCTATGGAGGGAGCGACAATAACTTAAAAAGAAGCGAATACTGGTCAAAATGCCCCAGCAGTTGTGGAGCATCCAAAAGCTGAGAGGAACATCACTCTGTCATGTGTCCGCTAAGTATGATGAGGAAGGAACATAGATGGGCATGGCCAGAAATATGGGCGGTAATGGAGAAGGGGGGAGAAAAAAACTGCAGTATTGTCCACATAGAGTGTGCTCCACCATCCTGACATGCTGTGTACTGCACAATTAGAGCAGACCACAAGACGATCTGCTAGACGCTGAGGAGCTGGAGGAAGGAAGCAGACATCCAAGGAGGAAGATGATGCCATTGAACTAGAGGAAGCTCTCCCTGTGGGTGACAGAGCTCAGCTGCAACAAACCCTACTGGCAATTAGGACCTGATTGATTTCCGTTTCTAGTCAATGCAAGCTGGATGCAGAAATGCATCATGGACTGTCATGATCATGATTCCAACATTTGGTTTGAACTGTGTGGGTGAACTGCAGCCTGTATTCATTTCCTTTACTCTCCCTTTTGCTCACTGTCAATAAGTGGTTAGCACAGCTGCCTCACAGCGCCAGGAATCCAGGTTCAATTCCAACTTCGGATGACTGTCTGTTTGGAGTTTGCACATTCTCTCCATGTCTGTGTGGGTTTCCTCTGGGTGCTCTGGTTTCTTCCCACAATCCAGAGATGTGCAGGTTAGGTGAATTGGACATGCTAAATTGCCCATAGAGTTCATGGCTGCGTAGGATAGATGCGTTAATAAGGGGCAAATGTAGAATAATGGGTTTGGGTGGGATACTCTTCAGAGGGTCGGTGTGGACTTGTTGGGCTGAAGGGCCTATTTCCTCACTGTAGGGATTCTATTCTATTCTGTGCTATTAAAAGTTCACATTTTGAGTTGTCTGATTGCTCGCCTGTCTGTGATCTTTCCCTAGTGGGCAATAACAAGATGTGCGTGACTAATGGACATTGGGGAAAGAGAATTAAGGCTCAGAGAAAACCTTCAGACAGAATGTATCCAAGAACAGGTCAAGCTAATGCCAGATGGTTAAATGGGACTAGGTTGAGAGAATGGGATTGCATGCTTGAGACAGTGTCAGCCATGACATTCTAACTACATGTGCATTGGTGCAGCATGGTTTTGTGGCTACTGTGTCAATATGTTGCCACTGAGGGAAAATACCAGATTTTTAAAAATTCACTCATGTGACATAGGTGTCACTGCCTGGCCAGCATTTATTGCCCATCCCTAATTGTCCTTGAGAAGGTGGTGGTGAGCTGCCTTCTTGAACCACATGCTGTAAATAGTCACACAATGCCCTTAACAATGGAATTCAAGATTCTTCACCCATTACCAATGCTTGTCTGTGTGTACAGCAGCTTCTCAAAATAGTGTGGGTGAAAAGGATGCTGATTGTATGATGGATGGTGTGTTGCTCTGGGAATAGTGTGTGGTAAGTTGGGGATAGAATCAGTGGTGAGGTATATCATAACAGCAAGGTTGTTGGTGAGTTTGGAAAGATGCAGTAAGTGATCCTGCTGAGCCTCATGGTGAGGATTCTCCCAAATGGCACAAGAGCTCAGTGGTTAGCACTGCTGTCTCACTGTGCCAGGAAACTGGGTTTGATTCCATCCTCAGGCAACTGTCTGTGTGGAGTTTGCACATTCTTCCCGTGTCTGCGTAGGTTTCCTCCAGGTGCTTCAGTTGGCTCTCACAGTCCAAAGATGCGCAGGTAAGGGTAGGGGGTAGGGTCTGGGTGGGGTGTTCTTTGGAGGGTCAGTGTGGACTCGATGGGCCAAATAGCCTGCTTCTACACTGTAGAAATTCTATGAACAAAAAACTCAATGCAATTTGCACTTCATCAAAAAATGCAAAATTCAGCCCAATGTAAAACAAAAATAAGCATCGCTATTGAACTTGAGGTCACCTGTACAACATATCAAAAGCATAGAGTCATAGAGATGTACAGCATGGAAACAGACCCTTTGGTCCAACCCATCCATGCCGACCAGATATCCCAACCCAATCAGGTCCCACCTGCCAGCACCCGGCCCATATCCCTCCAAACCCTTCCTATTCATATACCCATCCAAATGCCTCTTAAATGTTCCAATTATACCAGCCTCCACCACTTCCTCTGGCAGCTCATTCCATACATGTACCACCTCTGCATGAAAAAGTTGCCCCTTAGGTCTCCTTTATATCTTTCCCCTCTTACCCATTCAGAAGGAGAAATCTTGTCTTCACAAAAAGATCAATTGGTGCACAGAATAAAATATCAAAGATTGAAGACGACAGGAGCCCTGGAATCATTTCGTAAACAATGAGGCTATATCCTCTGGATAGACTAATTAAGATGTGTCAAATAGATTATTGTGGATCTTTCCTTTTGTTGTTTAGCCTTGCACCTTTCCTGAAATTATCCCAGTTTTGGTTGTATAGTCATTAAATAAAAACACTAAATTCTGCTTTCCCTTCACCCAGGGGCTTTGAGCTGCTTAGCTTTTATTTGTGCTTTTCTGCTTTTAGTGCAGTCATACTTTTACTCGTAGCATAGATTAGATTACTTACAGTGTGGAAACAGGCCCTTCAGCCCAACAAGTCCACACTGACCTGCCAAAGTGCAACCCACCCAGCCTCATTCCCCTAACGCTACAGGCAATTTAGCATGGCCAATTCACCTTACCTACACATTTTTGGACTGTGGGAGGAAACCCACACAGACACAGGGAGAATGTGCAAACTCCACACAGTGAGTCACCTGAGGTGGGAATTGAACCCAGGTCTCTGGTGCTGTGAGGCAGCAGTGCTAACCACTGTGCCACTGTGCCACCGTGCAGCCCACTACTTACTACCCTCAGAGCGATTACTTTGATGTTCTGATGTACTGCTTCATTTACTAAATGTAGAAACATAACATTAAGTTACAAGAATGAAGAAACCTTCTAAATTTTTATAGACCTTACACTGCTGAGACATTGAAAAACTTACAACTTATTTCAGAAACCAAAGCAAAAGCAAAAATGATAATTCTTTACCCCACCCATGTGAACATTGAGTTTGTACTAATTCAACATTTTGTGTCATGTGTACTAATTGCTTTATTTAGGAGGTTCACAAATAACTTCTTGCAAATGGCATTTAGCCCAGTGTCCGAACTGAGTGCTAAATATTTTAGGACTTTTCTAAAAAAGAAAGAGACATATACAAGAACTAATTAAGTATGCAAGATAAGTATGCAATTAAAATGGATTGATATCTATTCTGGCGATTTTTCAGAATTTAAGGCTTTACAAAGTGTTTGAAGTTGTGAAGGTTATATAACTCAATAAATACACGTCGCCTTCACAATTTTCCATAGGATTGGACTGAGATTGGAAAGCACTTGTAACCAAGCGTGAAGCAGCTATCCTCATCTCGATCTGAACCGGACGAGGTTAAGCCTAAAAACAAAGTGACTGAATAATGGGCTATGCCCTCCAATTATGTTAAATTCCAACTGAACTGACCATTTCAATTCTAAAGACACCCATTAAAATGGTAATAAACCCAAATAGTCTACTGGATGTGATAAAAGCTGAAACAAAGGAGGTTGTAGATTTGGAGTTTGACATGGTGCATTCAGGAAGACCCCAGTAGGACAAAGAAAGACAAAAGATCAGTGATACAACACACCAACAATGACCAAGGGATTGTGCTGAACGTGTAGAACACCAGAGGAAAGCTGCGCTGGGCAAACCTCAGACACGACAAGCTGACCTGACAAATCAGATTTCCATTTGTCACTCTCCAAGTCATACAGCTGCTAACACCAGAAGAAACAACAGATTTAATCAGAAAAGTCTTATGCAGTTCAGATGAAATTAAAAAATGAAGAAACTGAGCATCAAATTCCATTTGATAAAAACATTATTTCCTGAAATATTACTTAACTATGTTCCAATCATTTAACATAAGTGTTTTATATTCAGGTGATATGCAATAACAACATCAAAATTTTTTTGTATACACATTGCAAGTTTCTTTCAGGTTTCTAATAGCTTCAAATTCTTCTTCCAAAAGTTAACACATAGAGCATTTATAGTTATCATTTTGAATGTTTAAGAATCAGTATTTAACAAAGAACATTTCTTTCAAGCCTGTAGTTTAGACACACCATTTTATTTCTATCTTAAATAAAGACTATATCAAAACCTCAAACATAATAGATGAAAATTCTATACGTATTTGCACAAGTATTTGAGTTGAAGCCCAAGATATCCCAAACACCAAAATATCTTTTACAAGAAAAAAAACTTGCATATATATATATATCATGATTTTCATGTCTATCAGATGCAACAAAGGGTTTTGTAGCCAAAGAATAACCCTCTGGAATGTAGTGCCGTCTTGGTGTCTGAATAATTCTTATACAATTGGTTGTACTTTTGTAGAGGTGTTTGGATGCTAACAAGCTATTAGAGATTATTTTGTCTTTTTGGAACAGGAAAGTTCTGAAGATTTAGCTGATTATTTAATAAGCAAGTTGAAAGCAAATTTTGTTTTCTTTATTAATGATACAGGAACTAAATTGGAATTCGGAAATGATTCCCTTCCTTGAAATCAGTTCACACATAGCATAGAGTTCAGTGCTTCTCAATATTATCAGCAAGGCATCATATGAAATCAACTTCACATTCAAGATCAGTTAATTTATGTCATTTTACAAACAATATTGTAGCATTATGATCACACTTGGTTGTAACATTCACACTTGTTATTTCAAATCTTTGGTATTAAAGTGATGCTAAACTATCACGGTGCACTAAACTATAGCAACTAACTGGTTACTGTGTTTATAACTAAATTTATGGGTAATTATTAAAGGACCCAAGGTGTTCAGGATGATGTGAAGTTTTGGCCGTGTAAATAGGAAACAATTGTTCCCTCTGCAAGTGTCTCAACAACTCAAGGTCACAAGTAGAAAAGCAATGGGAAAAGAAATCCAGAGGAGAGTTGGGGAAACTAGTATCAGGATCTGAAACAGTTGGTCTGAAAAGTATTGGAAGTGGATTCCTTAAATAATTTTTAAAGGAAGTGAGCTGGACAGTTTCTTGCACTACAATAATTTATAGGGTGACATCTAAAAAAAGCAAGGATGCAAGATTAAGTATGACTGATTTTCCAAAGGACCAGAACAGCCACAATTGGTCAAAAAGGCATCTTGGTGTACTGTACATGTCTTTGATTCTAACATTTTAATTGCAATTTTTCTCCACAATGAAACACAGTGCTGATAAAGGGTTAGGAAGTAGTCCAATGTGTGACAGCAAACCAGGATAATATTCCAACATAATTTTAAAGTCTAGCTATTATCTGGGAAGTTTTAATAGACATGATTCTTCAAGGTAATCATTCTGGTTCTTGCACTTTTCACCTTGAGAACATTTAATCCCTTTGAAACTAAATCCTGCAAATTAAAGGCCATTTAGGCATTTCATTCACACTAATTGATAAGTTATTCCTTCAGCTCATTGAGGCTCCTTACTAATAAAGTCAGTAAACCACGACAACTCTTTATTTGCATCAACACAATGGAATAATGTGGCTTCTAATGTGTCAGTTTAGTGCAGATGTTTTCGTGTTCCCTATGAAAGTAATAAACTAATTCCAGACAAAAAGAACTCATCTCCATATCTATGTGCCTGCTCATTAACTAGGGTCATCAACTATGAGGTATAAATTCCTTTAAGTTGGCCTCATTTCCAATTGTAATAGTTGCCTTTGTCTTCCTAAATGCTTCTAAACTGCACCACAATTACAGCTAGTTAATACATATTTACAGCTCTGCAAGGGTGAGCCTGAGGAAAGTGTGTTTCCTGCCGTTTTATTTGAAACATTTCATTTCAGTGATAATAAAATCATTAACAAGTCATATATATAATTGCCTTGAGTACTTATCCATCTCTATAGCTTCTAAAAATCAAGGGAGGCAGATGGCTATATTACCAAATACTGTGAGGAAAAATAATCAAATACAATGAAATGGAAGAGTAGAAAAAACTGCATTTATTTTAAAGAAATGTTACTTTTCATAATCAAAAGTTGTGAACATTACAAAATAATGAATGTTTTATTAATATTAAAACTTTTTTTCTCAATCTCTCAAAGGGTTAATGTATGGAAAGGTATTGGAAGAGGCAGGAAGAAATGAAAAGGTTGAGCAGGGAACACAGAGAAAACAGAGGTATGCAAACAATACACTTTCCTCTGTAGTAGATGTGGCAGAAACTAAATGGAGCTCCTGAGTTGCACCAGGCAACACTGAAATCATCACTGGACTTGAAATGTTAACTCTGCATCCTCTCCATAGATGCTGCTGGACCTGCTGAATTTCTCCAGCAACTTCCTGTTTGATGTTGAAGGAAGGGGGAGGGGGGGAGGGGAGGGGGATGAAGAGATCTTGAATTTTTCAAGATTACTAAATCTTCAGGTCAAGTTTAATCAATCATGGTGCTCAAGGTCAACCATGTCCTTTCCAGATATGTACTGTCAAAAAATGACTTGATATTTCATCTAGCCTCCACTTTAAAGATGTGATGTGGAGGAGCCAGTGTTGGACTGGGATGGACAAAGTTAAAAACCACACAACACCAGGTTATAGTCTAACAGCTTTATTTGGAAGTATTAGCTTTTGGAGTGCTGCTCTTTCATCAGCTAGCTGTGGAACAGAATCATAAGACACAGAATTTATAGCAAAAGATCACAATGTCATGCAACTGAAACGATACATTGAACAAGCCTGTGGGTGGCACGGTGGCACAGTGGTTAGCACTGCTGCCTCACAGCACCAGATTGGGTTCAATTCCCGCCTCAGGCAACTGTCAGTGTAGAGTTTGCACATTCTCCCCGTGTCTGCGTGGGTTTCCTCTAGGTGGTCTGGTTTCCTCCCATAGTCCAAAGATGTGCAGGTTAGGTGAATTGGCCATGCTAAATAGCCTATAGTGTTTGGTGAGGAGGGGAATGGGTCTGGGTGCGTTGCTCTTCGGAGGATCGGTGTGGACTTGTTGGGCCTGTTTCCACACTGTAAGTAATTTAAAAACCTAGATTGCTGTTAAATTTTTCATCTTTTAGAATGGGTTGCAGGTTTCAGTTCATTAATATGTAAATCCAAGAACTTCCTTGAAGTCATATGCTCAAGATAACTTAAGGCTTTAAAAAGGTGACATCTCAGCTCAGACAATGTATTCAAGGTGTGAGGTTAGAGTCTGTCTGTATCCCAATCTTCAGTCAAACTGATTCTGTTTCCAAAGTAGGAATTTATAAAACGTTATATGGATTGACTGCCTGCATCGACTGCCTGCAGATTGTGTGCTCTTTGAACAAATTAGAAAGCATCTGCAAATACAATGCTGCAAATGCAAATTCACCCCATTGACCTATATGCGAATGTGCATGTATGTGAGGGAGGAAAAGAGGGAGAGAGAGAGAATATGTGCATGTGAGTGTGTGCGTGTGAGTGCACGTGAGAGAGTGTTTGTGTGTGTGCATGCTTGGTAGTGTTTGCGTGAGTGTAACAGAGTATAAGCTTGTGAGGGGGTGGGTGTGTGGGTGTGTGTGGGGGTTGTAGGTGTATATGTCTTACAGCTGTGTATGAGAGAGGGTCTGCGTGAGTGTGTGAGTGTGTAACAGTGTGTGTGAATGTGTGCTTGTGTGTTTGTGCATGTGAAAGTGTATAGTATAGTGGGGTCACCTGTAATGTGACAAGAACGCATGGTCCCAGTTGAGGTCATCCTCATGGGTACTGAACTTGGCTATCAGCCTCTGCCTGCCCACTCTGTATCCAAATATATTGTTTCTGTTGCATGACACTGTGACCTTTTGCTATAAATTCTGTGTCTTATGATCCTTCTCCACTGTTACCTGATGAAGGAGCAGCGCAGCGAAAGCTAGTACTTCTAAATAAACCTGTTGGACTATAACCTGGTGTTGTATGATTTTTAATGTTAAAGACAGACATTGATTTTCATTCTCTCATTATATTGAATGCTTCTTTCTACATGTTTAAACTCTGAACATTAAGTGGCAGGTGCTGTGAAGACTTGTTCTTAACTTAAAAATACATTCACAACATTAGTATCTGCAGGAGGAGGCACCAGAGTGGTGATCAAATCTAAACTCACCCAATGCTATTTGCATGTACCATTGCTTAATGATTAGAAGAAAAGAACCACTGCCAATTTTTCTAACCTTAATCTGTGGATATTAATCACTAATTTATGGTGTAGCTCCCGCACACACTACTTGAGGTTAGCCAGCTCAGTACAGAGCAAGAATTGAACCCAAAAGCTTTCTGATTTTCAAGTTTCTGCTATTCACTCAACGGAGTTTGCACATTCTCCCCGGGTCTGCGTGGGTTTCCTCCTGGTACTCCGGTTTCCTCCCACAGTCCAAAGATGTGCAAGTCAGGTGAATCGGCCATGCTAAATTGCCCATAGTGTTAGGTGCATCAGTCAGAGAGAAATGGGTCTGGGTGGGTTACTCTTCAGAGGGTCGGTGTGGACTGGTTGGGCTGAAGGGCTTGTTTCCACACTGTAGGGAATCTAATCTAATCTAATCAAAGTGGAAACTTGCAAAATCATTTTACCGTCATATTCAACTCTAAACCAACGCCAAGTGTGACCTTGTATTTGGATTCACAGTGGTACTGTGGTTCTGTAATAGCTACCATTGCATTGATATTTTTTCTCCTAGTTGTTTTCAAAAACATATTTTGAAGAGACTTTATTAATAGTAGATGTGAATATGTATACATTTGAATAATGAGGTATTATAAAAAACAGTTTACATAGTGAAGAGCACATGAAAACAATTGTTAACATTTTTGAAGGAATCACTTCGAAAAACAAAAATCAAAACAAATCAGTTAATTTTGAGTTTCTATTTCCGACTTTCTCCTCACACACCACTGGAAATCACAAAACACCACAATCAATATGGTACAGTGTACAATTACAAGTAAGGTCGATCTGCACTGTTGTTCTGCCATGAGATTTGTAGCTTAAAAGTAGTAATTTTTACAAGAAAATGGAAAGTGATTAATGCTGCATGACCCAGGAGAACATGAAGAATAATCAAGGGGAGACAGCAGGTTTCAAGAATCTAATGCAAATCACATGCCCAAGGAACTATAAACTAAAAGATCAAAGTTTGTTGGTTTGTCATAGTTAATTAAACTTTTGTTGTACTACTGTATAACATTGTAATATTTTATAAACTGTCCACTCTTAATCACTGCAACAATAACAAAATACAAGCTTTTATATAGTGCATTTCACACCCACCAGACATCTCTCAGCATTTTATAGCCAGTATAGTCACTGTTATAATTTAGTAAAAGTGACTGCCAATTTCCAGAAACAGTTTGATGAACGACCAGATATCCTGCTTTTGTGATGTTGAGTGAGGGTTAAATATTGCGAGGTCACCACCACTCCTCTGATCTTTTTCGTAAATAGAGCCATGGAATCTTTTACAACCACCCAAATCGGCAGACTGTGCTCCTGTTGAATTTTTCAGTACTGCAAAGGAATATCGACCTAGATTTTTGTATTAAACCCTGCAGGAATACAACCTGAACCACGATGAACACCCTTTAAAAGAAGAAATCAAAATAGCTTGCACATAAATGGCACCATGAATGAGACAAAATTTACCATGGTGCTTTGTGACAGCAAATGAGGTCAAACAGCTTTTCAAAGGGGTTTTAATGATGGGAAAGATCAAACACGATAAACGGATGTAGGAGGGAAGTTGGAATATATAAAGATGTGGATTTTGTTCAGGCTAAAAAAACGTATCCATGTCCAACACAGATTTTAGGAAAAGGCAGAAGGGTAAGCAAAAGTTGACCAGAAATCAGTAGAATACAAGTTGCAAATTGGGGACAGTTGCAGAAGTTGCCGGAAAAAAAACACTGATAGACTTAGAGAGAACCATAATCCTGAAACTGATGAGCTAAAGAGAAGGAATCAGTAAATGAATATTGGAACGTACAAGAGTGGAAAAGATTATCAAAATCCAACTGGATGAATATCACGACCAGGTTTCGAGTGTTTTTGATACTTGAGGACTGGAAGTCATAATGAAAACTAATGAACATTCATTGACTATTTACACTATTGCAGAGACACAATGGAATCCTGCTGAACTAATATAGAGTCATAAGTCATGGAGATGTACAGCATGGAAACAGACCCTTCAGTCCAACCCGTCCATGCCGACCAGATATCCTAACCTAATCTAGTCCCACCTGCCAGCATCCGGCCCATATCCCTCCAAACACTTTCTATTCATATGTCCATCCAAATGCCTCTTAAATGTTGCAATTGTACCAGCCTCCACCACTTCCTCTGGCAGTTCATTCCATACATGTACCATCCTCTGCATGAAAAGGTTGCCCCATAAATATCCTTTATGTCTTTTCCATCTCACCCTAAACGTATGACCTCTAGTTCTGGACTTCCCCCCACGCCTGGGAAAAGACTTTGCCTATTTATCCTATCCATACCCCTCATAATTTTGTAAACCTCTATAAGGTCTCCCCTCAGCCTCCGATGCTCCAGGGAAAACAGCCCCATCCTGTTCAGCCTCCCTGTAGCTCAAATCCTCCAACCCTGGCAACATCCTTGTAAATCTTTTCTGAACCCTTTCGACTTTCACAACATCTTTCAGATAGGAAGGAGACCAGAATTGCATGCAATATTCCAACAGTGGCCTACCAATATCCTGTACAGCCGCAACATGACCTCCCAGCTCCTGTACTCAATACTCTGACCAATAAAAGAAAGCATACCAAACGCCTTCTTCACTATCCTATCTACCTGCGACTCCAATTTCAAGGAGCTATGAACCTGCACTCCAAGGTTTCTTTGTTAAGCAACACTCCTTAGGACCTTACCATTAAGTGTATAAGTCCTGCTAAGATTTGCTTTCCCAAAATGCAGCACCTCGCATTTATCTGAATTAAACTCCATCTGCCACTTCTCAGCCCATTGGCCCATCTGGTCAAGATCCTATTGTAATCTGAGGTAACCTTCTTCGCTATCCACTACACTTCCAATTTTGGTGTCATCTGCAAACGTACTAACTGCATCTCTTACTCTCACATCCAAATCATTTATGTAAATGACCAAACGTGGAGGACCCAGTACCCATCTTTGTGGCACTCCACTGGTCACAGGCCTTCAGTCTGAAAAACAACCTTCCACCACCATCCTCTGTCTTCTACCTTTCAGCCAGTTCTGTATCCAAATGGCAGGTTCTCCCAGTATTCCGTGAGATCTAACCTTGCTAACCGTCTCCCATGGGGAACCTTGTTGAACGCCTTACTGAAATCCATATAGATCACATCTACTGCTCTGCCCTCATCAATCCTCTTTGTTACTTCTTCAAAAAACGCAATCAAGTTTGTGAGACACTATTTCCCATGCACAAAGCCATGTTGACTATCCCTATTCAGTCCTAGCCTTTCCAAATACATGTACATCCTGTCTCCCAGGATTCCCTCCAACAACTTGCCCACCACTGAGGTCAGGCTCACTGGTCTATAGTTCCCTGGCTTGACCTTACCACCCTTCATAAACAGTGACACCACGTTAACCAACCTCCAGTCTTCCGGCACCTCATTTGTGACTATCAATGATACAAATATCTCAGCAAGAGGCCCAGCAATCACTTCTCTAGCTTCCTACAGAGTTCTAGGGTACACCTGATCAGGTCCTGGGGATTCATCCTCCTTTAACCGTTTCAAGACATCCAGCACTTCCTCCTCTGTAATATGGACATTTTTCAAGATGGCACCATCTATTTCCCTACATCCTATATCTTCCATATCATTTTCCACAGTAAATACTAATACCAATACTTGTTTAGTATCTCCCCCATTTTCTGCAGCTCCACACAAAGGCCACCTTGTTGATCTTTGAAGGGCCCTATTCTCTCCCTAGTTACCCTTTTGTCCTTAATGTATTTGTAAAAACCCTTTGGATTCTCCTTAATTCTATTTGCCAACGCTATCTAATGTCCCCTTTTTGCCCTCCTGATTTCCCTCTTAAGTATACTCCTGCTGCCTTTATACTCTTCTAAGGATTTGCTCGATCTATCCCGTCTATACCTTACATATGCTTCCTTCTTTTTCTTAACCAAACTCTCAATTTCTCTTGTCATCTAGGATTCCCTAAACCTACCAGCCTTTCCTTTCAAACTAACAGGAATATACTTTCTCTGGATTCTCATTATCTTGTTTCTGAAGGCTTCCCATTTTCCAGCCGTCCCTTTACCTGCGAACATCTGCCCCCAATCAGCTTTTGAAAGTTCTTGCCTAATTCCGTCAAAATTGGCGTTTCTGCAATTTAGAACTTCAACTTTTAGATCTGGTCGATCCTTTTCCATCACTATTTTAAATCTAATAGAATTATGGTCGCTCCCCCACTGACACCTCCCTTGGGCCCCAGTTTATGTGATCTGACATCACCAATGATACAATCTATCTATTAACATAATAGTGATTAACAACATACTACAACATGTCTTACACAACCATATCAATCTCTTCACTAAAATTAAACAAATAATTTCAGATGCTGGAGATCTGAATCAAAAACAGAAATTGCTGTCAATATTCAGCAGGTCTGGCAGCATCTGTGGGAAGAAAGCAAGGTTAATGTTTCAAGTCTGGTGACTCTGTATCAGATTAGCTCTTTCTCTGCAGAACTGCTGAGTTTCACTAGCAATTCCTGTTTTTGTTTCAATCGCTTTACTAATTACTTATTCAAATTAGTTTTGAATTTACTGGTAGTCTACATTGAGGATTCACTCCTTTGTATAAAAGGTAATTAAATATAAACTTTCACTGCATTTTCTGTATTTTCACTCTCCCTTTAAGTTTAAAATTAGTCATAGATTTTACAGCACTGGCATATGTTAAACCTATCGTTCGTAGTCAGGGTCGAAACGTGTGGCGCTGGATAAGCACAGCCAGTCAGGCAGCATCCGAGGAGTAGGACAATCGATATTTTGGGCATAAGCACTTCATCATGGTCAGGGACCCGTACCTCCAGGATTGCTACAGAAATGTTGGCATTTTTTTCATGAGCATAGATAAAAACTCAAAGCGTGGAAGCCAAGTTTAAACCTAGCCAGATTCATAATTTACAAACTGAAGAGCTGGAACAAATGGTACTGTATTTATGCAGCCAGGTCTTGGACAAATACCTTCCCATTGAAACCAGACAGGTCTGGGACTGCCTGACCAGGTGCTAAGGCCACATTGTTTCAGAATGAACCATTGTTTCCACTTCCAGTGAACCTGCTTTGTTAGAGGATTGCTACGTAGACTTAATGGCACTCTGCTCAGTAGGATGCCAGAGGCATGGTGTGACAAGGACAGCATTTGATAGTTGAAGGTACCAAAGTACATTCTGCCGCCTCCAAATACAACAAGTCATCACCCCATTGGATCTTCTTGCCCTTGTTCGATGCTAGGATTACACACAATCCACAGACTTTTCAAGAAGGATGCAGACACGGGGTTAAAAGGGACAACCTGGAATCCCAGTCTGCTCTGCTTTTGCGCTTTCTTCTACAGCGTCGCCAGAGAACACCCTCTACTGGCAGCTGATCTGCAAGCATCTCCAGCTCCTTGTACCTTGTGGAGCATCATCAGACTGACCAGACCCTAGAAGGGCACCTCGATGAGACAGCCAGAACCAGCCCTAGATAGAGGGGATGTCCAAACCAATGACAACAAATTCTAAAACATCAGCTAACCCTCAGGAACTGAGGAACAGCCTGTCCCAGCCTCACTGAATAGATATCATTAGTCTTTTCAGACAAAATAACAGAGTCTGAAAAATATTGTTTCTCCATGATAAAGTAATCAGTAAGATTGTACTGGACCTCCTCTGACTCCTGTCCCTGTTGTCTATCTCACCCTGTAATGTGTTTCAGTTAAAAAATGGTGACTGCAATCCGGTCAAAGTAAGTCAGGGTACATCTACCCACCTTTTACTTTACAACAACATTCATTTTGTTGATCACCTATTTCATTTGAATACTTTGCTTCTAACATTTCTGTTGTCAAGTGTAAGCTGCAATTAAATCTCCCATATTAAAGCAAACAAAAACTAACAAACTTAAAAGACCCAGTACAACTCATGGACAAAATCAACGTCATCTACAAAATTCCATGCAAGGACTGCCACAAACACTAGGTAGGACAAACAGGAAGAAAGTTAGCCACCAGGATACACGAACACCAGCTAGCCACAAAAAGACACGACCCTCTCTCCCTCGTAGCCCTATATGCGAAAGAAAAAAAAACACCATTTCGATTGGGACAACACATCTATCCTGGGACAGGCTAAGCAAAGACATGCCAGAGAATTCCTAGAGGCCTAGCACTCCAAACACAAACGCCATAAACAAACACATAGATCTAGATGCCATCTATCAACCCCTCAGAAAACGAACAGGAAATGACATCACCACAAACCCCAGGAACCCCATCCAGGAGAAAGATATAAATAGAAAGCAGGAGACAACAGCTTCGCTTCACTTGGAGATCGCCACTGATGATGTTACCTAGCCAGGTGATGAAACGTCTGGATATCAAACCTACAGCTCAGCGAGCAAACCTAGAGCCTACACCCTCCCATATTAATGTCAACACTTGCTGTCAATGCAGTAGACATAAATAAATGGTAAAATAGTGGCCCTTATGTAAGGCAGGGTGCAAATCAATTGCAAGTAGATAGGATAGAAAAGAAGGCATTTGGTATACTTTGCTTTATTGGTCAGAGCATTGAGTATAGAGTTTGGGAAGTCATATTTTGACTTTACAGGACATTGGTTTGGCTATTTATTGAGTATTGTGTGCAATTCCAATCTCCTCCTCTAGGAAGGATGTTGTGAAACTTGAAAGGGCTCAGAAAAGATTTATGAGGACGTGATGATTTGGAGACGCTGGTGTTGGACTGGGGTGTACAAAGTTAAAAATCACACAACACCAGGTTATAGTCTAACAGGAGCAGCACTCTGAAAGCTAGTGCTTCCAAATAAACCTGTTGGAATATAACCTGGTGTTTATGATTTTTAACTGTGAGGATGTTTCCAGGGTTGAAGGTTTTGAGCTATAGGAAGAGGCTGAATAGACTGGGGCTGTTTTCCCTGGAGCGTTGGAGGATGAGGAGTGACCTTATGGAGATTTGTAAAATCATGAGGGACATGGATAGGGTAATTTGACAAGGTCGAATAGTGTGGTTCTGGAAAAGCACAGCTAGTCAGGCAGCAGCTGAGCACGATGTAGGGCTTACGTCTGAAACATTGATTCTTTTACTCCTTGGATGCTGCCTGACTGGCTGTGCTTTTCCAGCACCACACTCTTCGGCATCTGCAGTCTCCACTTCCTCCTAAATAGACAAGGCCTTTTCCCCAGGGTAGGGGAGTCCAAAACTAGTAGATGTAGGTTTAGGGTGAGAGGAGAAAATATAAAAGGGACCTACGGGGCAATGTTTTCAGAGGGTCATGAATGTATGGAATGAGCCACCAGAGGAAGTGGTGGAGGCTGGTAAGATTACATCATTTAAAAGGCTGCTGGATGGATATATGAATAGGAAAGGTTAAAAGGGATATTGGCCAAATGCTGGCAAATGGGACTAGATTTATATAGGACATCTGGTCAGCATTGATGATTTGGACTGAAGGGTCTGTTTCCATGCTGTATGTCTCTATGACTCTGTGACTCTATGACTCTCTAACAATGCTCCCTTCCAAATCCAGGAGATTTGAAGAACTTCTCAATCCAAAACACATCACACTACATCCATAAAATTTACCAAACCACAGTTAAGGGAGCCTGCTCTACAAGTTGGACAGCTTGAATAATTCATCAAGTTTAAATTCTTTCCTAGTGCTAGTTGTTGTCCCATATTTCACTGATTGGTTAGGATGGGGTATTCACTGGGTCTCCACACTCTGTGTTAACAGATCATGAATCAAAATCAGCCTGAGAAGCTGCTTGATGTCATGACCAGTGCAAACGTTTCCTGTGCACACCATTTGGAGAATCCTCCCCTCCATAACACTGCCATTCCTGGATATGAAGTCCAATTTTACAGCCAAGATCTTATAGTAAGGAGAAAATGTTGGACCATCTTATCCCTAAACTCTGTGCTGCATATTCTATTTTTTTTTTAAATTTCAACCAGCTCAGATGTGTTATCCTCCCCAGAAGGTGAGAGTTGAACCCAGGCCTTTTGGCTCAGAGGCAGTGACACTAACAGTACAGTACGAGAGCACGCTGTATTGAATATTGATGTTTTTAAACAACTTGTTCAGATGTGTTATCACACAATTCTAGAGCAGGTGGGATTTGAGCATCCTGGCTCTGAGGCAGGGACACTACCACTGCACCAAAAGATCCCTCTGCCAGCTGAGGTGGAAGTCTAATTTCTGTGCTGAAAAATGTGTTGCGGGAAAAGTGCAGCAGGTCAGGAAGCATCCAAGGAGCAGGAGAATCAACGTTTCGGGCATAAGCCCTTCTTCAGGAATGAGGAAGGTGTGCCAAGGAGGGACTTGGGGGAGGGGTGTTAGAAATTAGACTTCCACCTCAGCTGGCAGAGGGATCTTTTGGTGCCGTGGTAGTGTCCCTGCCTCAGAACCAGGATGCTCAAATCCCACCTGCTCTAGACCATGGCAACACGACGCCTGGAGGAAGAGTGCCTCATCTTCTGCCTAGGAACCCTCCAATCACAAGGCCCCCAAGTCCCTCTTCCCTACCTTTTATCTTAGCCTGCTTGGCACACCTTCCTCATTCCTGAAGAAGGGCTTATGCCCGGAACATCGATTCTCCTGCTCCTTGGATGCAGCCTGACCTGCTGTGCTTTTCCAGCAACACATTCTTCAGCTCTGATCTCCAGCATCTGCAGTCCTCACTTTCTCCTAGTCTAATTTCTGTGCCTTAGACCACTCAGCCATGTTAACATTTTATATTGAACATAATGTATACATCTATATTGAATGCATGTGTTACTTTGGCCTGAACATGTGATATCAATTGTTCTAGCATTAAACATGTATATTTTCACAAATATACATATAACAGAACACAGCAAAATCAAAATAGCATTGCAAAGATCAAGTTGCAAACATCTGTGCTGTGATGAATACACTGGCTAAATCCAATTCCCCAATTATATTCAATGCTTAATGCCATGTGTTGTACAGAACCTTTGCATAATTTAAATGCCAGGCCCTCTGCTAATTATAGCAGAAATCAATCAGTCTGCCAGGCAAAGCCATGATTGCAATGAAGTCAGAGCAATCATGAGGATAACTTGCAAAAATACCTTTCTGCACATTGAGCCAGCCATTAAAAATTATTCCAAAGGACCATTTTGATTTATTCACCCTTTCAAATTGAATGTTTAAAAAAAAGTCAAAAATACTCAGTGATGACAATTTCAGTTATGAGGATAGATTGGTGAGGTTGGCACTGTTTTTCTTGGAGAGAAGACTAATAGGAGATCTGATTGACGTTATAAGAATCAAAAGGTCTGGATAAGGTAGATAGAGTAACTGCTCCCACTTGTAAAAGGATCAAGAACCAGCGAACACAGGTTCAAAGTGATTTCCAAAAGAAGCAAACATGATGTCACACAAGTAGTTCAGGTCTGCTGTGGTTCTGTTCGCCGAGCTGGAAGTTTTTGTTGCAAGCGTTTCATCCCCTGGCTAGGCGACATCATCAGTGCTTGGGAGCCTCCTGCGAAGCGCTTCTTTGATGTTTCCTCCGGTGTTTATCACAGTGGTCTGTCCCTGCCGCTTCCAGTTGTCAGTTTCAGCTGTCCGCTGTAGTGGTTGGTATATTGGGTCCAGGTCGATGTGTTTGTTGATGGAGTTTGTGGATGAATGCCATGCCTCTAGGAATTCCCTGGCTGTTCTCTGTCTGGCTTGCCCTATGATAGTAGTGTTGTCCCAGTCGAATTCATGTTGCTTGTTGTCTGCGTGTGTGGCTACTAAGGATAGCTGGTCGTGTCGTTTCGTGGCTAGTTGATGTTCATGTATGCGGATTTTAGCTGTCTTCCTGTTTGTTCTATATAGTGTTTAGTGCAGTCCTTGCATGGTATTTTGTACACTACATTAGTTTTGCTCATGTTGGGTATCGGGTCCTTCGTTCTGGTGAGTTGTTGTCTGAGCGTGGCTGTTGGTTTGTGTGCCGTTATGAGTCCTAGGGGTCGCAGTAGTCTGGCTGTCAGTTCCGAGATGCTCCTGATGTATGGTAGTGTGGCTAGTCCTTTTGGTTGTGGTATGTCCTCGTTCCGTGGTCTTTCTCTTAGGCATCTGTTGATGAAGTTGCGCGGGTATCCGTTTTTGGCGAATACCTTGTATGAAAGTAACCACCCCAACACACACAAACGAAGCTGCATCAGGACACTATTCAAAAGGGCCACAACACACTGCAGTACACCAGAACTGCAAAAAGAAGAAGAGGAACACCTATACAAGGTATTCGCCAAAAACGGATACCCGCGCAACTTCATCAACTTCATCAAATCTTCGCACAAACTAGTTCAGGTCTGGAATGTGTGGCATGCCAGTGTGGTGGGGGCATATTTAATGGTTGCATTCAATGATTACTACACAGACTCAATGTCCGAGGGTATGAGTAAAAGGCAGAAGAATGACGCTTAGCATGATAGTCATAGTGCAAACATGATGGACCAAAAGGCTTCCTTCTGCACCATATCACTCTGATTCTGTGGGCAAAAGCCTTGGCCTTCTGTATTCTGACCCATTTTATAAGTCGCAATGGGCGGCACGGTGGCACAGTGGTTAGCACTGCTGCCTCACAGCGCCAGAGAACCGGGTTCAATTCCTGACTCAGGCGACTGACTGTGTGGAGTTTGCACATTCTCCCCGTGTCTGCGTGGGTTTCCTCGGGGTGGTCCGGTTTCCTCCCAGTCCAAAGATGTGCAGGTTAGATGAATTGGCCATGCTAAATTGCCCATAGGTGAAGGGGTAAATGTAGGGGTATGGGTCAGTTGCGCTTCGGCGGGGCAGTGTGGACTTGTTGGGCCGAAGCTGGCGCTGTGAGGCAGCAGTGCTAACCACTGTGCCACCGTGCCGCCCATTGCGACTTATAAAATGGGTCAGAATACAGAAGGCCAAGGGGCCGAAGGGCCTGTTTCCACACTGTAAGTAATCTAATCTAATAAATCCATGAGATATAGGAGCCATTCGGGCCATTCGGGCCATCGGGTCTGCTCCACCATTCGATCATCAGGAGATGGTGAACTCGACATTTCAGGTGTAACCCTTCTTCAGGACTGGGCATGGGCATGAGGGAAGTTGCAGATAAAGGGGGTTTCGGAGGTAGGGTGGTGAAGTGGGACAGTGTGAAGGTCAAAGAGCTGGAGGGCTGAGGAGGTCATGGTGTTGTGGCAGCGAGAAAGGGGCTCACTGAGTGCATGTCTGAGGGAGGCAGAGAACTTCTTCAAAGTGGACATCCTTTAAAGCAACTTTGCAGTGAAACAAACTTGGTTAGAGACAAAAAAACCTTCAGATTCTGGAATCCAAAATAGACAGACAGGAGGCTGGAAGAACACAGCAAGCCAGGCAGCATCAGGAGGTGAAGAAGTCAATTTTTCAGATGCAGCATCTGCAGCTTTTTTCTCTCTAACCAAGTTTGTTCTGTTAGAAAGTCTCTACAAAGGATGCCCACTTTGAAGAAGTTCTCTGCCTCTCTCAGATGTGCACTCAGTGAGTCTCTTTCTGATTACCACAACACTGTGACCTCCTCAGCCCTCCAACTCTTTGACCCTTCTCCTGTCCTCACTTCACCACCCTGCACCTGCTACCCCCTTTATCTGCAGCTCCCCCCACACCCACCCCCAGTCCTGCAGAAGGGTTACACCTGAAACATCACTTCTCCACCTCCTGATGCTCTCTGGCTTGCTGTGTTTTTCCAGCCTCTTGCCTGTCTATTTTGGATTCCAGCATCTGCAGTATTGTTGTCTCCCACCATTCAATCATGGCTGATATGTTTCTCAACTGCATTCTCTTGCCTTCTCCCCATATTCTTTGATCCCCTTAATAATCAAGAGTCTATCTCTCTCCCTCTGTCTTAAATACACTCAATTACTTCGTCTCCACAGCCCTCTGCGGAAATGAGTTCCACAAATTTACCATCCTTTGCCTGAAAAAAATCCTCCAAAAGCTTGTCCCTTCATTCTGATGCTGGACCTCAGGTCCTCACCCTCCTACTGTGAAAGTACCCTCTCCATATCCACTCTGTCCAGGCCTCTTAGTATTCTGTAAGTTTCAATCATTCTCATCAACTCCATCGAGTACAGACCCAGAGTCTTCAATTGCTCCTCAGATGAGAAGCCATTCATCCATCTGATCAGTCTTGTAAACCTCCTCTGGACCCCTTCCAAACCAACACATCCTTCCTTAAATGCAGGGTCCAAAATTCACAATATTCTAAACACAGTCTGGACAGAGCCTTGCACAGCCTCAGCAGTACCTTTCTGATTTTGTATTCTAGCCCTCTTGAAATGAATGCTAACATTGCATTTGTTACCTAACTGCCAACTTAATTTGCGTGTTAACCTTAGGAGAATCCTGCACCAGTACTCCCGAGTCTCTTTGTGCTTCAGGTTTCTGAAGCCTTTCTCCATTTAGAAAATAGTCTACACTTCTATTCTTCCTAACAAAAATGCATAACCTTACACTTTCCCATATTGTAATCTGTAATTTCTTTGCCTACTCTGCTACCGCCTTTAATTCCTTCTGCAGCCTCCCTGTTTCCTTAACAATACCCACCTCTCAACCTACCTTTGTGTCATCTACAAACTTAGCAACAATGCCCTCAGTTCCTCTATCCAGATTATCAATGTATAACATGAATATTTGTGGTCCCAACATAGACCTCTGCAGAACTCTACTAGTCACCAACTAGAGCAGGAAAATCGACGTTTCAGGCAAAAGCCCTTCATCAGGAAGGGCATTCTGATGAAGGGCTTTTGCCCTAAACATCGATTTTCCTACTCCTCAGATGCTGCCTGACCTGCTGTGCTTTTCCAGCACCACTCTAATCTAAACTCTGGTTTCTAGCATCTGCAGTCCTCACTTTTGCCTAGTTGCCAACTATATCATTTATTCCAACTCTCTGCCTCCTGCCAGTCAGCCAATCCCCTATTCATGCTACCACCTCGCCCTTAACACCATGGGACTCTTACCTTATTTAGCCACCTCCAGTGTGGCACCTTGCCAAAGGCCTTCTGGAAATCCAATAGATCATGTCCACTGGCTCTCCTTTGTCTAAATTGCTCATTACCTCCTCAAAGTATTCTAACAGATTTGTCAGGCATGACCTCCTCTTAATGAAGCTGTGCGAACTTGCACTATTTTACTATGCACTTCTAAATACTCTTCAATCTCATCCTTAATAAAGGACTCTAAAATCTTACTGATGACCAAGTTCAGGCTAACCAGCCCATTGTTTCCTTTCTTCTGCCTCCCTCTCTTCTTAAACAGAGGTATTACATTAGCCATTTTCCAGTCCTCTGGGACCCTCCCTGATTCGAGTGATTCCTGAAAGATCATCATTAATGTTTCCACAATCTCCTCGGTTAACTCCTTCAGAACCTTTGGGGTGTAGTCCATATGGGAGAAAGTGAGGACTGCAGATGCTGGATATCAGAGTCAAAACGTCGGGCACTGGGAATGTGAAGATGAATACAATTATTTGCCAAAGTGTGTTACAAGTTCAGTAAATCATTAAATATGTTTGTGGCAAAGGTTCTTTGTTTTTAAAGTGACATATAGGTATCTATAGAATAAGAGAAGAACTGAGGAACTACATGATATGACAAGAGGACCATCTTTACTGATGTTATCACCAAAAAGGTCACTAGCTCTCCCAGCCTTGCACACACAGGCTTTTCTTCATTACCACTATCCATCCTTGACAGCTCAATTTTCTATTTATAATACCGTTCACGAATTAAACTTGCTTCCTTAATCAGTGATCTTTATTATTATATGGACAGTCACCTTTCCTGGCGTCTAATCTCATGACACAGTGGAGAATGAAACAATATTTTTTCAAAGCTTCGATATGACAAAGTAATCATTCTCCAGCTGAAAACATCTGTAAAACAGGATGAAAATCTATTTTGCTGAGTAGCCTTTGTTGGGTCATGTCTCATGGTCAATATACCTTTAATAGGCTGATGATTTTATCACTGTATTGTATTTTGTGACTCAAGAGTATAAAGATATATAACATAACATAAGGGCATAGCATATACACACACAAGGGTCAAACACAGATCACTTGAAACACAACAAACTACAAGCAGCATGCTGCTTTGTAACCTTACAGCTGAATACTAGTCCAGATAGTAATGTACTACATAATATATTTGTTTGTACATCGTAGTTTGTACATAATAGTTAGCAGTAATTAATGTCAGTTGGATTATTCTATTTGTGATCATATTCAGTTTCTTACGGTTATGAGGTATATGTAACATTGCTTCATCAGGTATAACACCCTTCTGGAGATGGACCCTACATCCATTGTGCCCTTCCTTTCACCAGCTAATTCCCAGCACATTTCTCATGAGCAGCATGTGTAAATCCAACATTTTCATACAAAACAGGTAATTGTGGAGTAGGAAAGAAAGTTCCAGAAACATGTGCCTTAATTGTTTGAGTAATCAAATGTGCCCAGGTGCAGGGAACTCCCTGAAAATAGGGGACAATGCCAGGATTCAGGATTATTGGAGTGAACCTGACAACAAGCTGGAGAGACAAGTAAAGTAGAAGTCTTCCTTGAAATTACCATTCAATGAATGAATAATTGAGCGAAATAATGATTTATTGTCATTGGTACTTAAGACAAAATACAACAAAAATCTTCAACTGTCACCACACTGTGGCCCATTTTGAATAACTTAAAATAACAAAGTTTGAAAAAGCAACTGAATGAGAATCCATCTTTGTTCCTTATCCAGTGCTCCAGTTCAAGGCTTCATTCCACCGCGACCCAACTAGTTTTCAGGACACATCAACGTCAGAGTTGCCACTCTTCAAGCACCATCTCTTCACCGCTGGGCCCATCCCAAGAACAGGAGCTAAAAGCCCAGAAGCCTGTAGCTGGGCCCACTCCTCTTTTTAGCCTTGGTTCCTTGCCTAATGGCGAAAGTGAGGACTGCAGATGCTGGAGATCAGAGTCAAGGTTAGAGTGGTGCTGGAAAAGTACAGCAGGTCAGGCAGCATCCGAGGAGCAGGAAAATCGACATTTCGGCCAAAAGCCTTTTATCAGGAATGCCTGAAACGTCAATTTTCCTGCTGCTTGGATGCTACATGACCTCTCCTTGCCTAAAGCTATGCCGGCATTGGAAGTGCCAGCTCTCTGAGTGGGCCATTTTAATCATCTTGCTTCCTTGGGAGCACTGCAAACCTGTGATCGTCATCACCCAGAAAAGCAAAGGCAGATGGTACTATGGAACATTGCCACTTTGGAGTAGAAAGTATCCTCCGACAAAGAAATGACCTTTCGTCATGCGTTACTGGGTCAACACCATGGAGCTCCTTAACAACATTTTAGACTTCAGCAGCTCAGGAAACCCAAACGATATATTCTCAAAAGGTAGCTAGAGATGCCAGCTTTGCCAGCATTATCAGCATCCCTAGAATAAAAGACAAATAAATTACAATGGGCAAACCATTTTCAGCTTCCCTCACTCCTCTCCCACCCCACTAAATTCATCCCATTATCATCATGTCCAACTAAAACAGAACACTGAGAAGGGCAAAATCAGCTCCTATTTTGTGATAATGGGAAGTGAAACAGAAAAAGCAATAGCATTTATTTTAGTTCCAAAGTAAAGAGCATGGAGTGGCATGTGAAGAGAGAAGCTATGGAATTTTAGCTTAATAAAATTCATCTGTAGGAACAATAACTTTTGATAGTTAGGAGCCTTTTTCAAAATCAAATTCTTTGTGTTGTAAAACTACATCTACTTAGCAATCCTACCCTTTTGTGTACATGTACACAAAACCAAACAATCACACCCACATTTGCTGCAGAGATTAGCTCAGCAAAGTCAGCACACCATTTAAGAGTAACTCTTATCGAAAAAGGTATAAACAAATCAGTACATTGGCATGCAAACACCCTCTTTTGAGAAATTCTTATACCTAGACTACTGTTGCATGGAGAAATTGTATAAATCAGTAAACAAAGATAGAATTATTTAGGGGTCTGAGATGTGTGGCAGAATTGGATGACAAGTGCAGCAAAACCCATCTTGATGATGGAGTGATGCACACCATCCTTTATGCTTTACGTAAGTGGCATGGTGAGTTGCCAATTAACAAGGATTAATGCTTGTTAAACACCTTGTTAATGCCACAACTCATCTCATTAAATTCAGCCTCCCATCTTACCAAGCTCAGAGTTGGGGGAGTCAGAGTGGGTGCCTGGTGGATTCAGCTTACCGCTTGCTCAAAATGATTGCCCCTTAAAGAAGTACAGTATTATAAATAGTTTACTGTTTGTGTAATTAATCACACAGCTCAGGTAAATTTTTCCTGCAAGTTGCTGGGTGCAACAGTTTCCTCTGTTTTGCTCGTCTGAAACATGCTTGTGTGAGCAGAAATGGTGGAGATTGATAGCTGGTTCATTCAAAAAATTGGGATAATCACACTGTTCAATCAGGCCTGATCTTACCTGGTAGTATCTATGATGTCTAGGTTTCCAGGAACAAAATAAATAACCTGGATATGGGAGCAAACATTATACTGGCATACAGCCACAAGTGTATAAAGCAGCCAGGCAAATAGAATTTCAGGTGGTCTGTACATCTCCAAGTGCAGCTTCTAAATCAAAAGGAACAACACGATTTACCCTGTTGACAAGGGAAAGTAAAGCTCATTAACTAAGATGGATAGAAACCTCAACAGCGAATACGTGTTAACTTCAATCGTGTAAATGTAATACTACACTTTTTCAGAAGCTAAAAATCACACAACACCAGGTTATACTCCAACAGGTTTAATTGGAAGCACTAGCTTTCAGAGCACTGCTCCCCAACCATCTGATGAAGGAGCAGTACTCCGAAAGCTAGTGCTTTGGATACAGAACTGACTCAAAGGTAGATGACAGAGAGTGGTGGTGGAGGGTTGTTTTTGAGACTGGAGGCCTGTGACCAGTGGAGTGCCACAAGGGTCGGTGCTGGGTCCTCTACTTTTTGTCATTGACATAAATGATTTGGATGCGAGCATAAGAGGTACAGTTAGTAAGTTTGCAGATGACACCAAAATTGGAGGTGTAGTGGACATCGAAGAGGGCTACCTCAGATTACAACAGGATCTTGACCAGATGGGTCAATGGGCTGAGAAGTGGCGGATGGAGTTTAATTCAGATAAATGTGAGGTGGTGCATTTTGGGAAAGCAAATCTTAGCAGGATTTATACACTTAATTACAAGGTCCTAGGGAGTGTTGCTGAACAAAGAGACCTTGGAGTGCAGGTTTTTTTTTTAGATTAGATTAGATTAGATTAGATTACATTGTGGAAACAGGCCCTTCGGCCCAACAAGTCCACACCGACCCGCCGAAGCTCCTTGAAAGTGGAGTCGCAGGCAGATAGGATAGTGAAGAAGGTATTTGGTATGCTTTCTTTTATTGGTCAGAGTATTGAGTACAGGAGTTGGCAGGTCATATTGCGGCTGTACAGGACATTGGTTAGGCCACTGTTGGCATATTGCGTGCAATTCTGGTCTCCTTCCTATCTGAAATATGTTGTGAAACTTGAAAGGGTTCAGAAAATATTTACAAGAATGTTGCCAGGGTTGGAGGATTTGAGCTATAGGGAGAGGATGAACAGACTGGGGCTGTTTTCTCTGGAGCTTCGGAGGCTGAGGGGTGACCTTATAGAGGTTTACAAAATTATGAGGGGCATGGATAGGATAAATAGACAAAGTCTTTTCCCTGAGGTGGGGAACTAGAGGGCATAGGTTTAGGGTGAGAGGGGAAAGATATAAAAGAGACCTAAGGGGCAACCTTTTCACGCAGAGGGTGGTCGTGTATGGAATGAGCTGCCAGAGGAACTGGTGGAGGCTGGTACAATTGCAACATTTAAGAGGCATTTGGATGGGTATATGAATCGGAAAGGTTTGGAGGGACATGGGACGGGTGCTGGCAGTTGGGACTAGATTGGATTGGGACATCTGGTCAGCATGGATGGGTTGGACCTAAGGGTCTGTTTCCATGCTGTATAACTCTATGACTCTATGACTCTAATTGGTTCAATGGGCTGAAAACTGGCAGATGGAGTTTAATTTGGATAAATACAAAAGTATTGCATTTTGGTAAAACAAGCAAGGGATGGAACGTGTACAATTAATGGTAGGGTCCTGGTTCGTGTTGGAGTTCAGGTACATCATTCTTTGAAATTTGCTTCGCTGGTAGACAGGGTGGTTAAGGCAGCATTTAGCATGCTTGCCTTCATTGCTCAATCCTTTGAGTATAGGACTTGGGAAATCATGTTGAGGCTGTACAAGATGTTGGTGAGACCTCTTCTGGAGTACTGTGTGCAGTTCTAGTCACTTTGCTATTGGAAGAATAAGCAGCACAGTGCTCAGTGGTTAGCACCGCTGACTCACAGCACCAGGGACCTGGGTTCAATTCCAGCCTTGGATGACTGTGTGGATTTTGCACATTCTCCCTGTGTCTGCATGAGTTTCCTCTAGGTGCTCCGGTTTCCTCCCAGAATCCAAAGATATTCAGGTTAGTCAGATTGGCCATGCTAAATTGCCCATAGTGTCCAGGGAAATGTAGGTTAGGTGGATTAGCCATGAGAAGTGCAGGGTTACAGAGACTGGGTAGTGGGGTGGAGCCTGAGTGGGATATTCTTTGGAGAGTCAATGTGGACTTGGCCAAATGGCCTATTTCCACACTGTAGGGATTCCATAGAAGGATATTATTAAGTTAGTGAGGGTTCAGAAAAGATGTACCAGGATGTTGCTGGGAATGGAGGGTTTCAGTTATAAAAATAGTCTGGATAGACTGGGACTTATTTCATTGGAGCATAGGTGGTTGGGGGGTGATCTTATGGAGATTCATAAAATCATGAAGGGCATAGATAAGGTGAATAGCAAGGGTCATTTCCTTAGGATACGGACATTCAAAACTGGAGAGCATATGTTTAAGATGAGAGGAGAAAGTTTTAAAAAGGATATGAGGGGCAACATTTTTGTGTGAGGAATGAACTGCCAGAGGAAGTGAAGGATGCAGGTGCAGATATGGAATTGTACAGATCAAACATCATAAGATGTAGGAGCAGAAGTAGGCCATTCAGCCCATCGAGTTTGCTCTGCCATTCAACGAGATTATGGCTGATCTGAAAAAACCCTCAACTCCACTTTCCTGCTTTTTCCCCATAATCCTCGATTCCCTCACTGATCATAAATGTGTCTATCTCAGCCTGGGATGTACTTAATGATCCAATTCCTATTGCCTTGTCTGGTAAGAAATTCCACAGAGAGAAATTCCCTCAGAGAAGAAAATCCTACTCATCTTTGTCTCAGATGTGTGTCCCTTTATTCTGAGATTTCACCCTCAGGTTCTACACTGTAACACAAGTGGAAACATTTTCCCCATTTGCTCAGTCAAGTCCCCTAAGAACCTTATATATATCAATAAAGCTGAATCTCCTCTCATTCCTCTAAAATCCAATAATTACAGCCCCAATTGACTCAACCTCTCCTCAGATGCTGCCTGACCTGTTGTGCTTTTCCAGCACCATTCTAATCTTGACTATAATCTCCAGCATCTGCAGTACCCATTTGTGTCTCATAAGGTAGTCCGTCAACCTATTTAACCAGTCTTGGACTGCCTGTATAAAAAACTTTCCTTAGACTAGGTGGTCACAATTTTCCAGCTGTAGCCTGACTAGTACCTGTATAGTTTTAACAAAGCCTCTCTAGTTTTATACTCCAACATTCATTTATCTTCCCTATTACCCTCTGAACTTGGATGCTAATCTTTTCTGATTTATGATTTGGAGATACTGGTGTTGGACTGAGGTGGACAAAGTTAAACATCACAGAACACCAGATTACAGTCCAACAGGTTTATTTGGAAGCACTTGCTTTCAGAGCTTTCACAACAATGCTATCAACAAGCACTTACTTAGCAATAACATCAAATGTGGCATAGGAGCTCGAGTAAAACTGGAATCAATGTATATCATGAAGAAAACTATCTGCTGATTAGAGTCATACCTGGCACATAGGAAGATGGTTGTGGCTGTTGGAGCTCAGTCAAGGTTCCAGGACTTCTCTGCTGGAGTTCTTTAGGATAGTGTCCTTGGCCCAACCATCATAATGTCAGAAGAGGGGATGCTCACTAATGTTTGTACAATGTTCAACACCATTCTCAACCATTAGATACTGAAGCAGTCCATGTTCAAATGCAACAAAACCTGGACAATATCCAGGATTGGACTGACAAGTGGCAAGTAATATTCATAATATACATGTGACAGGCAATGATTATCTCCGATAAGATGGAATATAACCATTGCCCTTTGACATTCAATGGTATTACCATCACTGAATTCCCCATCATCAACATTACTGGGGTTACCATTGACTAGAAACTCAACTGAACTCACCATATAAATAGAGTAGCTACAAGAACAGGTCAGAGGCTAGGAATACTGCAGTGAGTAACTCATCTCCTGACTCAGCAAACCTTGTCTATCATCAATAAGTCACAAGTCAGGAGTGTGATGAAATACTCCCAACCTGTTTGGATGAGTGCAGGTCCAACACTTGACACAATAATTGCCAACTCTGATGGAGTAGGCAGGAAAGAAACTGATAATGAAGGGATTAAATAGATTTCAGTTCAATTATAGTGCACAGCACCACATCTCATATTTCAGAACTGGCAAAGTGGAGATGCTGTTGCAGGAGGTTGCTAAAATGGACATCATCCATGTAACCATCCCAGGGCATTACATTGCATTGTCGATGCCACTATGTTCACTACTTATGGAACCTGGAAACAAATAAAGACTATATCATCCTTTGTGGAATGTAGTAAAGAGAGACCACCTAACACCACTGTATATTTGATTCATGTTTGAGATTGAATGACAGAATATCGCCTATCAACCTATACCACATCTACTGGTTACCCATGTGAAGCTCTCATACAACCATACAAGTTTATGTTTGAATCTTAAGCTTTACTATATCTCTGCAGGATATGTTGGTAACATGGAACGTGCAACCAAAAGCCTTGTTTCACTCACACAAGCAGTACGTACCACAAGCAACTGTAACAATCAGGTTGGCTTTCAGTGTGTGTGCACTACCATTACTGTTTATGTGTTTCTTTAAAATTTAGCAATTTAAAATTATTTTGGACGTCAATAATATAATGCTGTATATGTAAATCCCAATCTCAAATTGGGGAAAAGCCTTAAACTTGCTCAGATTCAGGCTTGATAGACTCCACTTCTCAGATAATGGAGATCATTCTTTAGTAAGACTTTGTGCCCATTTTTCCCCTTGTGTTATCACCAGCAATTAATAAAAAGTTCCATTAAACCATTTTCATATTGAATATTAAAGTCTTCATGCTTTAACATAATTGGTATAAATCTGAGTTTGAATCCAGTGTCAACAATTGTTTATTAGTTTCAAAGATAATGAATTGGTACAGTGCAGAAGATCATTTGCTGTCTCTTTCAAAGATGTCTGTGCCATCTATTTCAAAGATCAACATAATCAACATCTATGTTTCTTTTTACCCAGATGTTTACCCAATTCCCACACATTATTTGAGAGTGTATTCTAATTTCTAACAATGCATTATGTAAAATTGTTTTTCCTCATGTCACCTCTGGTGCCAGCAATGTTAAATCTGTCTCTTCTGGAATCAAACCTTCAATTACTAGAAACAGTAGATAAAAGAGCAACTATCAACTCTAATTACTTATCCCTGGAACCATTCTGAAAATCTCCTCTATATTCTCTCCAAACAAATACACAAACAAAACAAACAATCATTTACTACCTAAAGTCTGATGACCACTGTTTTTACACAGAAGCTTGGATGTCTGAATGAACATGCATGCTTACGATGAAATATTTTTGAAATATTTTTAAAGGACATTTTAATTAAAGTTAGATGTCTGTGAAAGGATACTTTTATTGTTAGTTTGGATGAACAAGAAATATTTCCAGCATATGTTTCCCTTTGGACAATAAAGAGTAGTTGTTTGAATTGATAATTGGAAACAATACCTTAAATGGAACAGTTGTAGACTTTACATGGGTTTTGAATATTTTCATGGCTTTTGTGCAATTCCTGAGTTTGTGAAATCCAGGATACCACAAACTTTATCACCGTTGTTAATAGCCAGTCCGAGAATGCAACTTTAAAAAAAGGGTTTTGTGATTTACACATGAAAGAAGTGAAACTATCACTGTATTCTAACAGATGAAAGGCTTAACAGACAATCAATTTTTCAATGTATAATTTCAGTTACATCACACTGCAAATTTTTGCTATAAATTCTGTGTTACGATCAAGCCCTCCACAATCACCTGATGAAGGAGCGTCGCTCCGAAAGCTAGTGTGCTTCCAATTAAACCTGTTGGACTATAACCTGGTGTTGTGTGATTTTTAACTTTGAACAAAGTTTAACAGTTTTGTTAACTTAATCTGTTAACAATAAGATTTGTGTACAAGTATCAAGTCTGTGTTTTTGCACTTCCTCTAACAAATATTAGATCATTTAGCCCATATTTTCACTGCTTGTTCTTCCTACCAAATAATGTCATTTCATACTTTCTGAGGTTAAATTTTCTGTAGTATTCTAAGCAGTAGATTAGATTAAGAAAAATATAACAAGGAAAAGAATGGCAGAATGCCTTTTCTAATACTTTCACAAAGGAAGTCATTGAGCACAGTTCTAACCACCTGCAGCAGTCTGAATACAGCAGGATATATACCTACCCATTCCAGCCTGCCTATATCCTCTCTTACTATGTTCTTCACTATTTACTGTACTTTCATGTTTTGCATGATCTGCAAATTTCAAACTTGTACCAAGTTATTAATATATATAAAATCAGTGATCTTAGTATTGAACTCTATTGGACATCTCCATCCAGTTTGAAAAACAGACTATTCAACTCTTTACTATTCTTAAAATCAATTTTGTTGCCACCTCTGCTCCTGCTTCTTTTGCACCATGCGCTTCACCTTTGCTAAGAAATCTAATAATAGATAACATGAAATACACCACCCTTATCCATTCTCTTTGTTACCCCATCAAAACCGAAATCAATTCAAACAAGCATGAGTTACTTTTAACATGTCCACGCTGACTCTTTTAATTAATTCATATTTGTACAAGTCAGCTGTTTATTTTTTCTCCAGATTGTTTCTGAAAGCTTCCCTGTGAATATGTCATCTCTTTGAATTCTACATTTGTTTTATTGATCATTACAGACATGCACAGAAACCTTACCTTAACTGACCACTTAGTAGTGTAATTAAGGAGCTTAGGTGGTTCTGTGGATCAGTGGTTAGCACTGCTGCCTCATAGTGCCAGGGATCCAAGTTGGATTCCAGACTTGGGGAACTGATGGTGTGGGGTTTGCACATTCTCCCTGTGTCTGTGTGGGTTTTCTCCCACAGTCCAAAGATGTGCAGGTTAGGTGAATTTGCAATGTTAAATTTCTCAGAGTGTTCAGGGAGATGTAGATTAGATGCATTAGTCAGGGGGAAATGTAGAGTGAAGGGAATGGGTCCGAGTGGGTTACTCTTCAGAAGGTTGGTGTGGACTTGCTGGGCCGAAGGGCCTGTTTCCACACTATAGGAATTCTGATACACTGATATTTCTAGAAGTCTGTTCCATTGCTACACTCAAATTGTTGCATATTTTAGTTTGATGACTTCAACTTTACAAACTCATACTGGCACACATGCGAAGAGTCAGTATTCATTGCTAATGAATGATGAAGAAAATAGATCATTAGGGAAGGGCGGAAGTAAGGAACAAACAATGAGACCAAACCTTGGACAAGAAAGTTAGGGAGCATAAGAATAGAGGAGGGAAGTCAGAAAATGATTGGGGCTATAATTATTTAAAATATATACTGATGACTTGGATGACCGATGAATTTTTATCAACCTGGCAAATAACACAAAATAGTTGAGAGGGCAAGTAGATCACAAAGTTGAAGTTCTAAATTGGACAAAGGCCAATTTTGACGTTATTAGGCAAGAACTTTCAAAAGCTGGTTGGGCGTAGATGATTGCAGGTAAAGGGACGGCTGGAAAATGGGAATCCTTCAGAAATGAGATAACGAAAGTCCAGAGAAAGTATATTACTGTTAGGGTGAAAGGAAATGCTAGTAGGTATAGAGAATGCTGGATGACTAAAGAAATTGAGGGTTTGGTTAAGAAAAACAGGGAAGCATATGTAAGGTATAGACAGGATAGATCGAGTGAATCCTTAGAAGAATACAAAGGCTGTAGGAGTATACTTAAGAGAGAAATCAGGAGGGCAAAAAAGGGACATGAGATAGCTTTGGCAAATAGAGTTAAGGTGAATCCAAAGGGTTTTTACAAATACATTAAGGACAAAAGGGTAACTAGGGAGAGAAGAGGGCCCCTCAAAGATCAGCAAGGCAACCTATGCGTGAAGCCGCGGGAGATGGGGCAAATACCTAAACGAGTATTTTGCATCAGTGTTTACTGTGGAAAAGGACATGGAAGATATAGAATGTAGGGAAATAGATGGTGACATCATTAAAAATTTCCATATTACAGAGGAAGAAGTGCTAGATATGTTGAAACGCATAAAAGTGGATAAAAGTGGATAAGTTGTTGAAGGGAATCCTGAGGGACAGGATGTACATGTATTTGGAAAGGCAAGGACTGATTAGGGATAGTCAACATGGTGTTATGCATGGGAAATCATGTCTCACAAACTTGATTGAGTTTTTTGAAGATGTAACAAAGAGGATTGATGAGGGTAGAGCGGTAGATGTGATCTATATTGACTCCAGTAAGGCGTTCAACAAGGTTCCCCATGGGGGACTGGTAAGCAAGTTAGATCTCATGGAATACAGAGAGAACTAGCCATTTGGATACAGAACTGGCTGAAAGGCAGAAGATAGAGGGTGGTGGTGGAGGGTTGTTTTTCAGACTGGACACATTGTGACCAGTGGAGTGCCACAAGGATCGGTGCTGCAGATGACACCAAAATTGGAGGTGTCGTGGACAGCGAAGAAAGTTACCTCAGATTACAATGGGATCTTGATCAGATGGGCCAATGGGCTGAGAAGTGGCAGATGGAGTTTAATTCAGATAAATGCGAGGTGCTGCATTTTGGGAAAACAAATCGTAGCAGGATTTATACACTTAATTATAAGGTCCTAGGGAGTGTTGCTGAACAAAGAGACCTTGGAGTGCAGGTTCATAGCTCCTTGAATGTGGAATTGCAGGTAGATAGGATAGTTTGGTATGCTTTCCTTTATCGGTCAGAGTATTGAGTACAGGAGTTGGGAGGTCATGTTGCGGCTGTACAGGATATTGATTAGACCACTGTTGGAATATTGCGTGCAATTCTGGTCTCCTTCCTATCTGAAAGATGTTGTGAAACTTGAAAAGGTTCAGAAAAAGTTTATAAGGATATTACCAGGTTGGAGGATTTGAGCTATAGGGAGAGGTTGAATAGGCTGAGGCTGTTTTCCCTGGAGCATCAGAGGCTGGGGAGTGACCTTATAGAGATTTACAAAATCATGAGGGGTATGGATAGGATAAATAGACAAAGTTTTTTTCCCAGGCGTGGGGAAGTCCAGAACTAGAGCACATAGGTTTAGGGTGAGAGGGGAAAGATATAAAAGAGACCTAAGGGGCAACTTTTTCCCACTGAGGGTGGAACGTGTACGAGGGTGGACTGAGCTGCCAGAGGAAGGAGTGGAGGCGAGTGCTATTGCAACATTTAAAAGGCATCTGGATGGGTATATGAATAGGAAGGGTTTGGAGGGATATGGGCTGGGTGCTGGCAGGTGGGACTAGATTGGGTTGGGATATCTGGTCGGCATGGACGAGTTGGACCGAAGGGTCTGTTTCTGTGCTGTATGTCCCTGTGACTTATGACTCTATGATTAGCAGATCAGTAATTACCTCATTGAATAGCAGAGCAAACTCAATGGATCAAATGGCCTACTTCTCCATATTATGATCTTAACTGTGTCTAGAAACTAATGTTGAGCCAAAGGAAACTAATGTTAAGCCAAGAGCATAATTGGAGGAATGCAGAGATCTCAGAGGCTACAGAGATAAGGAGAAGTGAGACCATGGAGATGTTTAAAGATGAGATGAGGATTCTAAATTCTAAGTATTGTCAAACTGGAAACCAATGTAAGACAACAAACAAATCTTGGTGTGAGATAGGACACATGCAGCAAAGCTTTGGATAGGTTTGGATGGTAAGTGTGCAGTCAGGAAACAATACAAATAGTCAGTTGTTGACATGACAAAAACATTCATACCTGTTTGATAACAAGTTTAAAAATATTCAAATATACTTGCTGCTGTGACACTGTACTCTAAACCTGAACCTAACACAGCTCAATACAAAATAATTTATTGCGTGCTATATAAAAGAACAACAAATAAATTTTTAACGTTCACAACTGTTTGGTTTCAGGAAATAAGTCAAATAAAAAATACTGCAATTTTGTTGTACTTGATGTTTAAAATTTAAAATGAACAATTTTTTACGTGACAAATTACATGAAAAATGGAATGACCCAAACTTTAATTTAAACTGGATGGATACTTAACATAACTTTTAAAATATTTTTCCCTGCTATTCTTCTCTCCCCTTAAGTAATTCACTTTTATTCCTTCTCAGTACCTTACAGAATAAGCAGGCTATTGACGGTATGGCATCAAGAATTGCAGCATTGCCCAAAACCAATATTCACATGTGAATTTGCACTGAACCGCAATTGTCAGAAGAGCCCAAGTTATTTTTTCTCTCAAAGTCAGGAGCAGTGGCCAATTGTAGCAACCCAGTCATTATCCTGCCTGAGAACTGCACACACTCAGCACGGCCCAGAATCAGACTAAAAGCTGGACTGATCTGCACTGTTCAGATGACATAACCAAGTGTAGGAGCTTTGAAAGAGAGGAATTGAAATAATTATACAACTATTGTTTAAAAATAGAATTAAAGTAAGATTCTTTGGAAATAAATAAATACATCATACAGCATTATTACAGCTCTTTGAAAGAAGCTCAAACAGACAGAGTCTCCGATTTTTAATTTCATTTGCCTCAGATTATTTGTTTAATAGGAATAGTCAAAGGCAGTGAGGACAAAACTCCACAATCCAAAGGATTGTTTTCCACCATCACCACTAATTGATCATTACAGCAGTTAATTCAATCCCTCCAATTTTTAATTTTACTCAGAGAGTCATGGAGTTTCCTGACACATGACCAAGTTACAATTAGATTCCTTACAGTGTGGAAACAGGCCCTTTAGCCCAACACCGACCCTCCGAAGAGTAATCCACCAAGACCCATTTCCCTCTGACTATTGCACCTAACACAATGGGCAATTTAGCATGGCCAATTCACCTGACCTGCACATCTTTGGAGTGTGTGAGGAAACCCACACAGACACGGGGAGAATGTGCAAACTCCACACAAACAGTTGCTCAACGCTGGAATTGAACATGGGACCCTGGTGCTGTGAGGCAGCAGTGCTAACCACTGAGCTACTGTGCTGCCCAATTATATACCATAACTGAGTCAAATTGCAAGTGTCATGACTTCCAGCTTGATTCATGGAGTCACTGCTACTGCAACAGAATTTGCTTACACTGTTTGCTGTTCTGTTACAGTGCAATGAATAATTTTCCCTCTTGAGACACATTGATTTCACACACTTTTTGGTGAACTCGGTTACGTGAAATCCTCATGATTTCTTCTTTCAGACATCTGTTCCTCAGTCTGCCCCTCTTACATGTAAGGAGTTGATTTTCAGGAAACAGGAAATACCACAATAGAGACTTAAGTTAAAGCCTCATTATTTTTCAGAAATGTTGTACTAGAGATTAATTTCATGATATTGTTCCATCTACTGTGATTAAAAATGTCTGAAAATATTTCTTGCATCATTAGTATCATCAAACAACTGTACGTTACAGCACAGAGACTCATGTACTCATATGGAAGAAATACATTTGAACAGTAATTGTAAAACAATATTTATCAAGTAAAACCTTTTTATCATAGATTTGTGATTCCATTTTGACTGATGTACTTGATGCATTTAATTACAGCATCCTCTTCCAAAGCCTTGCCACAATTGCCACCATTGATTAGCCCATCAAGGGCTGACATAAAGGCTTACCCAGTACATATGAAATCATGGTCAGGTCAGGGATGGGCAGCTGAGTGGCCAGGAGGCACTTATGGAATTTTATGTATCTTTCCAACCAGCGAACTCCCCCCCTGCATGGGACTGTAAAATTCATGCTAAATAAAAATCTGCATTTATTTGTAACTCCAGTGGGAACATTTCCCACAAAACTACAGATATATAGCATGTCAGTGTCTGCAAAAATCACTCACAGCGACATCGCAGGCAGCTGCCTGCATTAAAGCTGGAAAAGATTCTCCTTCTGCCTCCTGTTGTATACTTGAGCAGGGAATGTAGTGGAAGAAGTGAAGTGAGCATTGTGGGCAGCAGAGGAAAGCCAGGTTTGGCAACGGCCAACAGCAGAGAAGTGGCAAGTGAGCAGATAGGGAAGTGGCAAAGGGAGCAGTGACAGGAAGCATGCGGGAGTGGCTTGGAGGACACAGGAGGAAATGGGAAGTGGCTGGCAGTCAAGTTCTCTGTGAGCGCACTAAAGGGATTGGGCGCAGCAAAGTGATGTACCTGAATTGTGGAAGGGATGGGTGCTGACATTTGTTGGGGGGTGGGGGTGAGGATTGTGAATTGGGTCAGTTGTACACTCCACTGAGATGGCCAGCCATTTACCCTAAAGGGTGAAATTGGAGCAATTTTGCTTGCTTATTTGAATTTTGCGACCTAAGGGATGCCCCAGCCACCCCAACTGTATCCAGAGGCTGCCAGCTCAATGGAGAGGATATCCAGTAGTAGGTTGAGATGAGGCACAGAGTCAGAGGCCACAATCAAGAATCAGCCCAGTCCACCAAGGAGTTTTCCCCTCCATTTCAAATGGACCTGCTGGCCTAGATCTTGAGTTTTTCTGCATTATTTTGCATGAGAGGGCCTTTACAGTCTCTGATGTGCCTCAACGATACCAATGTCTCCTGCTGGGGCTGGTGAGGCTCCAGAGTTGCCTCCTCTTTGATTGGGCCTGCAGCATTCAAAGCCTGCCCACCATCATTATTTAGGTGGTGAGGTTAGAGGAACCATTGAGGGGCTGCCTTCTGAAAGATTGCTGCCAGACAGTGCATCTTCAGGACCCACAGTTGCTACAGATTTTGGGGTCCCAAATTCAGAGCTACTTCCTTGAGACAGCTCAGAAGCAGGCTACTACACACTTGGTGAGTCTTTGAAAGGGTTATTCCCCAATGCATTTTTTAACCAAGCCCTTTCCTCAGGCTTCCTCAGGTAAATTTTCCCCTTTAAGTATTCCCTCAAATTTCCTTCAGACAGCTATTATTGAATGTGCTTCTATCATTCTTCCAGAAAGTGCATTCCAGCTCATAAGCAATGTGTTAAATTCTAAATTATAATTGTACGTCATATTTGCATATTAATAGTTGTTTTTCACTTAAATCAAGCTGGGATCCTGGTTGCCCAGATCAAGACCCTACATAAAATGATGGTAACTGTAGTCACTGCAAAAGTGACCGCTGTTTCCAGATCTTTACTCCATTTGTGAGAGGGAATGGCTTAAATTTGCCGAAACTGTCCTGGAAACTAGCGGGAGGCCTATCTCAGAATGTTGAAATGAGGGATTATTATCTTGAGATTGGGAAAAATGCTGAACTGCAATTTACTAGTAATTATCTGATATGTCATTTAACAATTTAATTAGATAGTTGGGTTTTCTTTCAAACTGTTGAACCAAATCATGAGATTGAAAGCTTTTCTTGGGATTAGTCTATTCAGCTGCCTTGGTGGTTGTCTCAGTTGTGTCAAGACAAGTGTAACTGCTCAGTCTAAATTTCAATGTTGGAATAATCTCCAATTAGTGGCATGTGGTAGACTTTTAATTAGAACATCTGTGTGCAAATGCCCCAGCATACAACAGCTGGGTTCTGATCTGTAGACTTACAGCCTTTACACAAAATGTAAAGTGAACAGAAAGATAATTGAAGGAATCAGCCATGCATTGCTGGAAAAACAATGCAATGATACACATGATGATGATAACTACCGACAGCATTCTATTTTTTTTTGAAAAGTATTGTGTGAAGTTCCATTCAGACCATTGAAATAAATCGGTTGGGTTTCCCTGATGGATTAAAGACAAAGTCAGTGTCTCTGAGTTAGATAAAACAGGAATTATCAACTGTTTGATCCCTGGTGTGTGGTGAGTAAACTGATCGCAACTGAGGCTGAAGATGCCACAATTAGTCCAAGTTCTTGGTGGCACAGGAGGAAGAGTCAGCAAAGATTTCTAAACTCGGCCTATAATGATCCGTTATAGAAATGTGCAATGATAAACCTTTGAATTTGGAAAGGATTATACGGGCTGTGAACTCTCCATTGATGTGTAGCCTGTCAAGATTCAGATGTGAATAATAGCCATTTTAGCAGGGTACGACACATGAAATGAACTGTAATCAACTCTTGCTACTGTTCTTGCCAGTGCACACTTCCAAACCTGAAAATTAATTTGCACTTATTTAAAGCAAGACAAATGTCTGACCGAATGATTGAATGATTTATTGTCACATACATTTAGGGAGATCCAGTTCAAAGTATTAGTAGCAATCTGACATACATAACCAAAATAAAGTACAAACAATTCCCAACTAATGTGTTATTTAAATGCTGCAATCAAAATTTAAGATCCGAAGGTGAACAGGAAGCTCCCTTCTCAAAAACACTCAAGTTCAGTTTTTGAATGATCCAGCAAGAAATGCAATGTTCGTAATCGGGAATATATTCCAGCAGGCTCACTGTTCGTTCAAAGGTTGCATGTGCCAAGTTTGCAACTGAGTAATGAAAATAAGGAAAAATATTAAAGAAAGTGTTTCTGAAGTTATTCTGTAGTTTATTTCTTCTTCACTTAAGTCACGTTGACACCCTAGTGCTAAAATAGAGCAGCATTTATTAAAGTAACAGAAACAGAATTTGCTGGAAAATCTCAGCAGATCTGGCAGCACCTGAGAAGAGAAATCAGAGCTAATGTTTCGGGTCCGGTGACTGTGTTCTGTGGAAGGGTCACCGGACCCAAAATGTTAACTCTGATTTCTGTTCACAAATGCTGCCAGACCTGCTGAGCTTTTCCGACAACTTCTGTTTTTTTCTAATTTACAGTATTCACAGTTCTTTCAACAGGTTTAATTGGAAGCACTAGCTTTCGGAGCGGCGCTCCTTCATCAGGTGGTTGTGGTCCTCTACAACCACCTGACGGAGTGGCGTTCTGAAAGCTAGTGCTTCCAATTAAACCTGTTGGACTATAACCTGGTGTTGTGTGATTTTTAACTTCGTACACCCCAGTCCAACACCGGCATCTCCAAATCACAGTTCTTTCCGTTTTTATTTGTTAAAGTAACCCCTGCTAAAACATGAATATAACAATCGGTACACTTAAAACTGACATACAATGCATGGAGTAGGAAACATTTTCTACAATGACTTGCAAATGTGTTGCTATCATTAAAATTTATTGTATGCTTTTCTCATTGATCAAAAATTACTGTTACGTCAACTGTACTAATTCAACTAAATATTTCCATGTTTTGTTTTGTCAGCAGTGATGTACTATTGGAGGATGATGTGTTCATCTACACTTATATAAAAACATGACAAACTAAATACAGAAAAGTTATTTTTACTTCTGGAATGTTGGATTCAGGATCAATTTTTGGTTTTATTCTGGAAGACGCGCAAGCATCCAGCACAACCATGAATACTAAAATAAAGTAAAGAACTGCAGCCACTGAAGATCTGAAACAAAAACAGAAATTGCTGGTCAAACTCAGCAGGTCTGGCACCATCTATGGGAAGAGAGCAGAGTTAATATTTCAAATCTGGTGACTCTTCATCAGAACCATGAACATGCATGTCCATTAATTTCATGAGCATTTAAAATAATCTCTTAAAAAGGCAGATGAATGATTTTTTTTTCAAGCTGCAGCATTTCTTTGTTTTTCAATTTGATCTCATTATCACAACTTGGTGATTCAGGCTGGGGGGGCTGGGGAACCTTTGTACTAGAGTTGTGTCCAGGATCATCTTCTGGATACATGGGAGTATCTTGTGGATGAAGATATTTCTGGTTGCTAGGGGTATGTCTCAATAAAAAGTATGAGAGTTATGATGCTTAGAATATAATGTAACCAAATATACTCAGCATCAGCATACTTCCAGCCATAAAAAAAATCACTAGACTGTAGGCACAGGATAATATCAAGGCTGTCTCCAGCTTTAGGCCATAGTCTTTCACAAATATTGCATCAGTTAGTTTTACTTTAATACAATAAATATCTGTTAAACATGCCAACAACGCCCACAACCCATGCATGGATAAATATTTATTTTTGTGATAAACACATTTCAACAGAGCTAGCCAGTAAAGTATATGAACAATCAATGGTGCAGAAAGACAATCAAATTTAAGCAAAATCTTTACAATTTAGTTCGATGGCTGAACATTGACAATTTGTTACTTTATTCCTGTATTGCTGGAACAAGCATTTCACTTTAATTGAAGTTCATTTATTATCAACAAATATTGTTACTTCTTCAGCCTCCTTACACAGAATAAAATGCATCTTTGCTGCTTAATACAAAAAGAAATTGGATGTTAAACTAATGTAGGAGTTAAAACTCAATATTGCTATAGGTTTGAAAGAATAAGCACATTCAATCTAGTGTGGATTAGGATAACAACCTCTCTGGTCTAACTAAAATGTGTCTTGTTGAGTAAACAATAGGTAGTTGACTGCATTATTGCAACTATTGACAGATTACATGAATATGAGCTACTTTTCTAGAGAGACTGTAAGGACTACATTGGCTTCAAGTCTGTTTCCTACCAACTCCTTAATTGTGATGAAGTCCCCATGACATCACCACATTGTGGTATGGGGTCTGAAAGGATTAAGACTTGGAGTACAGTAAGTACACCCAAACATGACATGAATGGACATTTATAAACTAATACAAAACAAAAAGGCGTAACTTGGATTACTTACTTAACAACATTATCTATACAATTCAAAAAAGCCAGTTTGGTGGAAAGGGGCCGGCTACATTTGAGCACAAGCCATTACATACGTGCAATAATTCATTCATTTCTCTTTCACAACTTTTTTCATGCTGAGAAGGTCAAAGTTTGACAAATGTAGTGCTCTTGGGGGTTGAGATCATTTGAGGATTTGAAGACAAGTATGTGAATTTTGAAAATGAAGCCATATGTAGACTAGGAACCCATGTAGAAGTTAAGGATTTGGTGTGATTTAAGTTGCAGGTGGTAGAGATTTGGAAAGGTTTAAGCTCATGCAAGATGTAAAACGATAGATCAATCAAAAGGACATTGTAATACTCAAGTTTGGAAGGAATTATAAACATGGATAAGAGTCAATGGGATGCTAATGTCACAAAGAGAATTTATAGTGCGGAGTAGGAAAATGTTGTGAAACTTGAAAGGGTTCAGAAAAGATTTTCAAGGATGCTGCCAGGGTTGGAGGATTTGAACAATAGGTGGAGGCTGGACATGCTGGGGCATCGGAGGCTGAGGGGTGACCTTATAGAGGTTTATAAAATCATGAGAGGCATGGATAGGAGAAATAGACAAAGTCTTTTCCCTGGAGTGGGGGAGTCCCTGGCTTTAGGGTGAGAGGGGAAAGATATAAAAGACACTTAAGGGGCAACGTTTTCATGCAGAGGGTGGTACATGTATGGAATGAGCTGCCAGAGGAAGTGGTGGAGGCTGGTACAATTGCAACATGTAAAAGGCATCTAGATGGTTATATGAATAGGAAGGGTTTGGAGGGATTTGGGCCAAGTGCTGGCAGGTGGGACTAGATTGAGTTGGGGTTTCTGGACAGCATAGACGAGTTGGACCGAAGGGTCTGTTTCGGTGCTATACATATTTATGACTCTATGACTCTAAGATATCAATCATTTCTTTCTTCCCAATGTTTAATCAGACGAATTATCCAAGATTGGGTATTGGACAAGTAATCTGGCAGAATAGGAACACTGGAGTTATTGAAACATATGGCAGTTGCAGTAATACCTCTTTATGAGGCAATGTGCTAATGAGAAGGTAACCAGGATGTCGGGTGTGTGACTATAGGAGGCTTTGTACAGTTCTGGTAGCAGCATGTGGATGGAGCTAAAGCCATTCTTGTCTGTAACAATAGTTGCTGAACCTTAGTAATGAAGCTAAGTGTTGAGCAATCCTGTAACGTATCTTCAAATTTAAAAAAAAATGACATTCAGTTTATCAATTCTGGTGTGAGATTGATAGGGTTATGTTAAGTTGATTTAGGAACACAAGATAATGACGACAATTTGCATTTGATGACCACAGGAAGGGCCTCTGACAAGATCTGAAACAACGATCCAGATTTTCCAAGCAGCAGCAATCTCACCCAGATTGTCACTCAGGTCTTTTCTAAAAAAAAAGACGACATAAGGGAGATCCACATTTCTGAAAGGAGATTCCATTCAGGGCGCCTTAGAAATGTGAAGCTTTACTTATATTGCGACAGTTCTCTTGTTGTGCAGAAAAGTTGGAGGAAGACAAACCACACCCCCTTTTCACAGCAGTTAGCTGCTGCACTCTGAAATTTAGAAAAGGTTCTGACAGCCACTTTGACAGCTGCTATCAAAGGGTAAGTACATAAGGTAAGTCTGATGTCAGGGTTCTGAGAGAGTAGGATGTAAGGTGTATAATGGCAATGGTTAGATCAGTATTTACAGTAGGTCAGGGTAGCCTGGACAAAATCAGTGTTTTGATGTCAGGGGGGTTGAATAGGATTGAATTGAATCTGGTTTGGCTGTGGTGGGGGATGCCTGAAAAAGCTGAGTATTGTGCAAATGACAGGGGAGGTGGAGGGCTGGTTGTCTCAGAGGTTGGGTTGGGTCTAACAGCAGTGCGGGTGCGAGAAGGTTCAGGTCCTGGGAAGGACATGACTCAGGGCTGGGGTGGTGTAGTTTGGGGTCAGTGAGGTCAATATGGCATCAGCCAATAGTTACTCAGGAATTAGACTATGTATTTAAACTTTTCCTGCGTAACTATTTTACTTGATTTCAAAATCAGAACCTTCCAAAGCCTTTGATTTTATGGAGACATTGAGGGACTTCCAGGCATAGAGAAATTGCCAAGAGGAAATTTCAATTTTCCAGGCAATTCCTTCAGAGTCTTGTACGATGGGGATTCTGCAGGGTCCCAAAGCACAACTCCCATCTATGCTGGAATAATGACTGTCTGGCCTCCTCCCACATTATCCCAGATCCAACCCTCTAACTCTGCACTGCCCTCTTGAACTGAGCTACCTGTCCATCTTCTTTCCCATCTAGCCACTCCACCCAACACACCGACCTATCGCCACCTTCATCCAGCTATTGCAATCCTAGCTACCTTTTCCCCAGCTGCACCCCACTCCCATTTATCTCTCAGCCCCCTTGGGCTGCCCCCACAATCCTGATGAAGAACCTATGCTTGAAACGTTGACTCTCCTGTACTTTGGATGCTGCCTGATTGGCTGTGCTTTTCCAGCACCATACTTTTTGACTCTGGTCTCCAGCATCTGCAGTCCTCATTTTCTCTCAGTGGGAGATCTGTTTCAATTAAACAGAACTTGTGTTTATTTTCCCTGTATGGAGAGATATTGGTAAGTTTGTGTTCAGCAAATATTGATTCACAACAGTGGGGAGGTAAAACTTGGTGTTATTAGCATAAATCAACAACACTAATACAAATAGATTATCTGGTCATATCACATTGCTGTTTGTGAAAGCATTGTTTGCAAATTAGCTGCCTCATTTCCCACATTGCAACAGTAATTACACTTCAAAAGTACATTATCAGCTTTCACTTTGACATATCCTTGTGAAAGATGCTAACATAAATACAAGTCCTCCATGGTACCTGGATTTCGGGAGTTAAGTAAGAGGAGAGATTATACAAATTAGGTCCGTTTTCTCCAGAATTTAGGAATTAAGGGGTAATCTAATCAAAGTCTTCAAGATGTTAACAGGCAAAGGCAGGGTAGATAAATTACTTCCACTGGTTGGCGAATCCAGAACCAGGGAACGTAGTCTGAGATTTAGCTCCATGCATTTCAGGAGAGATGTCAGGAAGCACTTCTATACACAAAGGATGGTAGATGTTTGGAACTCTTTTCCACAAATGGCTGTGAATGCAGGATCAGTTGTTAATTTTAAATATAAGGTAAAACTTTGTTAAGCAAAGGTATGAAGGGAATATGAGCCAAAGATCCATACATGGAGTAAGACTATAGTTTAGCCATGATATCAATGAATAGTGGAACATGCTTGAAGGGCTGACTGACCTATTCCAGTTCCTATGTTCCTAACACATGAAAAGGGACAGCGTCGAGGATAGGCCTACGGTGATCTACAGGAGTAGGAAGAGAAACCATAGAAGAAGATCTTCAGCTATGACTGGATAATAAGAGTGGAATCAGTCAAAGTCAATTCCAATGAACTGAATGATGAAGGAAAATGCAGTAGTCAACAATATCAAAGGCTGCAGAGAGGTCATAGAATTGTAGAGTCATAGAGATGTACAGCACGGAAACAGGCCCTTCAGTCCAACTTGTCCATGCTGACCAGATGTCCCAACCCAATCTAGTCCCACCTGCCAGTACCCAGCCGAACCATATCCCTCTAAATCCTTCCTATTCATATACCCATCCAAATGCCTTTTAAATGTTGCAAACGTCGATTCTCCTGCTCCTGTGTTTTTCCAGCACCACATTTTTCAACTCTGGTCTCCAGCATCTGCAGTCCTCACTTTTTCCTTACCAGTAAGTGTATAAGTCCTGCTAAGATTTGCTTTCCCAAAATGCAGCACCTCACATTTATCTAAATAAAACTCCACCTGCCACCTCTCAGCCCATTGGCACATCTGATCAAGATCCCATTGTAATCTGAGGTAACCTTCTTTGCTGTCCACTACACCTCCAATTTTGGTGTCATCTGCAAACTTACTAACTGTGCCTCTTATGCTCACATCCAAATCATTTATGTAAATTATGAAAAGTAGTGGAGCCAGCACTGATCCTTGTGGCACTCCACTGATCACAGGCCCCCAGTCTGAAAAACAACTCTCCTCCACCCTCTGTCTTCTACCTTTGAGCCAGTTCTGTATCCAAATGGCTAGTCCTCTCTGTATTCCATGAGATCTAACCTTGCTAGCCAGTCTCCCATGGGGAACCTAGTTGAATGCCTTACTGAAGTCCATATAGACAAAATCTACCACTCTGACCTCATCAATCCTCTCTGTTACTTCTTCAAAAAACTCAAGTTTGTGAGACATGACTTCTCATACACAAAGCCATGTTGACTATCCCTAATCAGTCCTTGCCTTTCCAAATGCATGTACATCCTGTCCCTCCAACAAGCCCACCACAGACGTCAGACTCACTGGTCTATAGTTCCCAGGCTTGTCCTTACCGCCTTTCTTAAACAGTGGCACCACGTTAGCCAACCTTCAATCATCCAGCACCTCACCTGTGACCGTCAATGATACAAATATCTCAGCAAGAGGCCCTCACTTCCCTAGCTTCTCACAGAGTTCTAGGGTACACCTGATCAGATCCTAGGGATTTATCCACTTTTATGCATTTCAAGACATCCAGCACTTCCTTCTCTGTAATATGGACATTTCTCATGATGTCACCATCTATTTCCATACATTCTATATCTTCTATCTCCTTTTCCACAGTAAACACTGATGCAAAATACTCATTCAGTATCTCCCCCATTTCCTGCAGCTCCACGCAAAGCCCGCCTTGCTGATCTTTGAAGGGCCCTATTCTCTCCCTAGTTACCCTTTTGTTCGTAATGTATTTGTAAAACCCTTTGGATTCTCCTTAACTCTATTTGCCAAAGCTATCTCATATCTCCTTTTTGCCCTCCTGATTTCCCTCTTAAGTATACTCCTACTGCCTTTGTACTCTTCTAAGGATTCACTCGATCCATCCTGTCTATACCTGACATATGCTTCCTTCTTTTCTGAACCAAACCCTCAATTTCTTTAGTCATCCAGCATTCCCTATACCTACCACCGTTTCCTTTCACCCTGACAGGAGTATACTGTCTCTGGATTCTTGTTATCTAATTTCTGAAAGATTCCCATTTTCCAGCCGTCCCTTTACCTGTGAACATCTGCCCCCAATCAGCAATTGAAAGTTCTTGCCTTGGGCGGCACGGTGGCTCAGTGGTGAGCACTGCTGCCTCACAGTGCCAGGGGCTCAGGTTCAATTCCCGCCTCGGGCAACTGTCTGTGTGGAGTTTGCACATTCTCCCCATGTCTGCGTGGGTTTCCTCCGGGTGCTCTGGTTTCCTTCCACAGTCCAAAGATGTACAGGTCAGGTGAATTGGCCATGCTAAATTGCCCATAGTACTAGGTGCATTATGTAGGGGAATGAAACTGGATGGGTTGCTCTTTGGACGGTCGGTGTGGACTTGTTGGGCCGAAGGGCCTGTTTCCACGCTGTCAGTAATCCAATCTAATCTGACCTAATGCCATCAAAATTAGCCTTTCTCAAATTTAGAACTTCAACTTTTCAATCTGATCTATTCTTTTCCATCACTATTTTGAAACTAATAGAATTATGGTCGCTGGCTCCAAATTGCTCCCCCACTGACACCTCAGTCACCTGCCCTGCCTTATTTCCCAAGAGTAGGTCAAGTTTTGAATCTTCTCGAGTAGGTATATCTACATACTGAATCAGAAAATGTTATTGTACACACTTAACAAATTCCTCTCCATCTAAACCCTTAACACTATAGCAGTCCCAGCCTATGTTTGGAAAGTTAAAATCCCTTACCATAACTACCCTATTATTCTTACAGATAACTGAGCTCTCCTTACAAATTTGTTTCTCAATTTCCCTCTGGCTATTAGGGGGTCTATAATACAATCTCAATAAGGTGATCATTCCTTTTTTATTTCTCAGTTCCACCCAAATATCTTCCCTGGATGTATTTCCAGGAATATCCTCCCTCAGCACAGCTGTAATGCTATCCCTTATCAAAAATGCCACTTCCCCTCCTCTCTTGCCTCCCTTTCTGTCCTTCCTGTAGCATTTGTATCCTGGAATATAAAGCTGCTAGTCCTATCCATCGCTTAGCCATGTTTCTGTAATTGCTATGATATCCCAGTCCCGTGTTCCTAGGCATGCCCTGAGTTCATCTGCCTTCCCCGTTAGTCCCCTTGAGATTAAATAAATGCAATTTAATTTATCAGAGCTTAAAAATGTGTTGCTGGAAAAGCGCAGCAGGTCAGGCAGCATCCAAGGAGAAGGAGAATCGATGTTTCGGGCATAAGAAGGGCTTATGCCCGAAACGTCAATTCTCCTTCTCCTTGGATGCTGCCTGACCTGCTGCGCTTTTCCAGCAACACATTTTTAAGTTCTGATCTCCAGCATCTGCAATCCTCACTTTCTCCTAGTTTAATTTATCAGTCCTATATCGTTCTCTGCTTTGTCCCTGCCTGCCCTGACTGTTTTACTCACTTCTTTTCTCAACTGTACCAGTCTCGGATTGATCTCTTTCCTCATTATCTCCCTGGGTCCTAACCCCCTCACCGTACTAGTTTAAATCTCCCGAGCATCTCTAACAAATCTCCCTGCCAGTATATTAGTCCCCTTCCAAATTAGGTGCAATCCGTCCTTCTAGTACAGTTCACTTCTACCCAAAAATAGCTTCCATTGATCCAAAAATGTGAATCCTTCTCCCATACACCGGCTCCTCAGCCATGCATTCATCTGCTCTATCCTCCTATTCCTGCCCTCACTAGCCTGTAGCACCAGTAATAATCCAGATATTACTACTCTCGAGGACCTCCTTTTTAAATTCCTGCCTAATGCTCTATAATCTCCCTTCAGAATCTCAATCTTTTCCCTTCCAATGACAGTGGTTCCAATGTGGACAATGACCTCTTGCTGGCCTCTCTCCCCTTTGAGAAAATTCTGCACCCTCTCTGAGACATCCTGGCACCCAGGAAGCAACACACAATTCTGATTTTTCATTGCTGGCCAAAGAAACGTCTGTCTGTACCTTGGATTAGAGAATCCCCTAACACAATTGATCTCTTGGAATCTGACGTATCCCTCAGAACCAGTCTCAATACCAGAAACTTGACTGATCATACTACGTTCCCCTGAGAATCCATCACCCCCTACTTTTTCCAAAACAGCACACTTGTTTGAAATGGGGATAGCCACAGAAGACTCCTGCATGATCTGCCTACATCTCTTACCTTTGCTAGAGTTAACCCATTTATTTGACTATATCTGTGACTTTTTTCCCTTCCTATAACTGCCATCTATCACATCCCCTTGCTCTTGTAAATTCCTCATTGCCTCTGTCTCACCAACCAATCCATTCGATCTGATAGGATTCACAACCAATGACATTTATTACAGATATAATCCTCCGTAATAAGTAAACTCCCCCTAAACTCCCACATCCAACAAGAAGCGCATACCACTCTACTAAAGGCCATTTTTGATTCTTTCAATTTACAGACCCAGAAAATAGCACTGTCTTATTCCGCTACAAAACTGCTCCAGGTTAAATTAATATTTATGGCTTATATTTTAAGTTTAATCAAGAGGCATATCTCAATAAAGCATATAATCAAGAGAGAACCCACTGTACTCACTACTACTGACTTACTGTAAAGCCACACTTAAAATATTCACTTATTCACTCACCTGTTTCTGTGTTATTACCTCTCCCAAACAGGTTCCTCCAAGATTAGTTGTGAATTTCATTGTTTGTTAATTTTCCCAGATGTACTTCGATGTCCAGGGAGAAGGTTGAGGAAGAATCATAGTCATTTTCACAAATAATCTCAACAATTCCAATGTTTCATGTGAACCTTCTGGCTCAGCGAGCAAGCATACATCCAGAACTTCAACTTAAGCTACAAATCTTCTCAAACCTTGTTAATGTGAATCAATTTCAACCCTGACTGACCCTTTCAAAGCTCTGTCATTTTGTATTGCTGAGAACTAAGGCATCCCAACAGCAGAGCCATATTTTTGACAGTGACATTATTTCCCTCCCTGCTTGCAGGAAGGATCAGTTGAAATTGATTGAAAACTGCAATGGGTTTCCAACCATAATAATAGGTATGTTCAAGGAGCATCTGGGAAGTCCAGTCAGAAATCATTTCATATCCAATTCGAACAGCCAAGAATAATTTATTATAATTTACTGGGAAATTAACTTGCGAACCGACGCCTGGCTGGCAGAACATCAGTCTGCTGCAACCATTCTAAGACAGAGTATTATTGTGGCTGGTCTGTTTTACACTAGTGTTGAAAATCAGTTAATTTTGCCAGAACAAGGTGCCTGCCAGGCCTTGTGTCTATGACACTGGTGTTAGAAAATGATCAACTTTAGTGGAATATGACTTATGTCTCATTGAGCCTGATGGAACAACAAGATAATCACAGCTGATGAAAACCATTTGGCCATCTTAATTTCTTCATTAAAAAGCTCCCAATGTGGCCCCATTGTAACATTCAAATGTTTCTTAAGATTATTCAAAGTTTCTAACCCCACTACCAAATGTGGATGTTTGTTGCATACACAAATCATGCTGTGCGAACAGGAATTTCCTGATGCCAGTTTTAAAATGATACCTTGATCCTATTCCCTCTTGTTGTACTTGATTAGATTCCCTACAGTGTGGAAACAGGCCCTTTGGCTCAACAAGTCTACATTGACCCTCTGAAGAGTAACCCACCCAGACACATTTCCCTCTGACTAATGCAATTAATACTATGGGCAATTTAGCATGGCCAATTTACCTCACTTGTACTTTTTTTTTTGTCTGTGGGTGGAAACTGAAGCACCTGAAGGAAACCCAAACAGACATGGGGTGAATGTGCAAATTCCATACAGTCACCTGAGGCTGGAATTGAACCTGGGTCCCTGGTGCTGTGAGACAGCAATGTTAACCACTGAACCACCATGCCCCCCCACCCTACCCAACTTCTGCAGGTTAAAGTAATATTCCAGGATCATACTTTCTATAACCCAATATACAGTAAACACACACATCAAGGAGGTCACTTCTTAGCTGTCACCTTTCCAGGCTGAAAAACCCAGAAGGCCTGGTTTAATTTGGGACACATTCAGGTCTTGCAATATAGACTCCTGCACTGAGATAGTGAGTGGCCAAGGTGGTTTTAAATCTTGGGCCTTACTGCAATCATTCTGAACTGTCTCAAGTGGATGGCACAGTGGTTAGCACTGCTGCCTTGCAGCACCAGGGATCTGAGTTCGATTTCACCCTTGGGTGGCTGTCGATGTGGAGTTTACGCATTCTCCCTTTGTCTGTGTGGGGGTTTCCTCCAAGAGTCCAAAGACGTGTAGGTTAATTGGACTGGGTATGCTAAATTGTCCCCCTTGGTGTCCAGGGATGGGTGGATTATTCAAGGGAAAAGCAGGGTTATGGGGTTTGGATAGGGGGTGCCTCTTCAGAGGGTTGGAATGGGCTACTTCTACACTGTAGGGATTCTATGAAGTGGGGCAGTACTTATTCAGAGCTAGACAATGATTGGTCCGAAGAACAATCCTCAGCCTAAAATATATGCTGGGATAGTGTTTTCCAAACAGCTGTTATTGCTGGGAAGTAGAAAGAATGTTAGGTCTTGGGAACTGCAGGTAATCCGTCAGGATTTCATTGGAGAAAAGAAGGTTTAGGGATGACTTGATAGAGGTGTACAAGATGATTAGGGGTTTAGATAGGGTTGACCATGAGAACCTTTTTCCACGTATGGAGTCAGCTATTACGAGGGGGCATAGCTTTAAATTAAGGGGTGGTAGGTATAGGACAGATGTTAGGGGTAGATTCTTTACTCAGCGAGTCGTGAGTTCATGGAATGCCCTGCCAGTAGCAGTGGTGGACCCTCCCTCTTTATGGGCATTTAAACGGGCATTGGATGGGCATATGGAGGATAGTGGGCAAGTGTAGGTTAGGTGGGCATGGATCGGCGCAACATCGAGGGCCAAAGGGCCTGTACTGCGTTGTATTTTTCTATGTTCTATGTTCTATGTTCTATGAGTTTAACAGCAACACTCCTACTGTATCTAGTTTAGAGTCATAGAGATGTACAGCATGGAAACAGACCCTTCGGTCCAACCTTTCCATGTTGACCAGATATCCCAATCCAATCTAGTCCCACCTGCCACCACCCGGCACATATCCCTCCAAACCCTTCCTATTCAACCCATCCAAATGCCTCTTAAATGTTGCAATTGTACCGCCTACACCACATCCTCTGGCAGCTCATTCCATACATGGATCACTCTCTGCGTGAAAAGGTCTCTTTTATATCTTTCCCCTCTCACCCTAAACCTATGCCCTCTAGATCTGGACTCCCCCACTCCAGGAAAAAGACTTTGTCTATTTACCCTATCCACGCCCCTCATAATTTTGTATACCTCTATAAGGTCACTCCTCAACCTCCGACACTCCAGGAAAAACAGCCCCAGCCTCTTCAGCCTCTCCCTATAGCTCAAATCCTACAACCCTGGCAACATCCTTGTCAATCTTGTCTGAACCCTTTCAAGTTTCACAACATCTTTCAGATAGGAAGGAGACCAGAATTGCACGCAATATTCCAACAGTGGCCTAACCAATGTCCTGTACAGTCGCAACATGACCTCCCAACTCCTGTACTCAATACTCTGACCAATAAAGGAAAG
>NC_057722.1:44583905-44626862 GCF_004010195.1 Chiloscyllium plagiosum | reverse complement strand
TGCAGCTGTTCAGGGCCCTGGTGAGACCACACCTGGAGTACTGTGTGCAGTTCTGGTCTCCAAATTTGAGAAAAGACATTCTGGCTATTGAGGGAGTGCAGCGTAGGTTCACTAGGTCAATTCCTGGAATGGCAGTATTACCTTACACTGAAAGACTGAAGCGACTGGGCTTTTATACCCTTGAGTTTCGAAGATTGAGCGGGGATCTGATTGAGACGTATAAGATTATGAAAGGATTGGACACTCTGGCAGTAGGAAACATATTTCCACTGATGGGTGAGTGCCGAACCAGAGGACACAGCTTAAAAATACGGGGTAGACCATTTAGGACAGAGCTCAGGAGAAACTTCTTATTCAGAGAGTGGTAGCTGTGTGGAATGCTCTGCCTCAGAGGGCAGTGGAGGCCCAGTCTCTGGATTTATTTAAGAAAGAGTTGGATAGAGCTCTCAAAGATAGTGGAATCATGGGTTATGAAGATAAGGCAGGAACAGGATACTGATTAGGAATGATCAGCTATGATTATATTGAATGGCGGTGCAGGCTCGAAGGGCTGAATGGCCTACTCCTGCACCTATTGTCTATTGTCTACTACCATTGCAGAAAAGGCACAGTTCTTAGATCACAAGAAGGCCTGCATGATAGCAATAAATACAACTACATTTGGGTCAGGCACAAATACTCAGAGTTGGGAAACTGCTCCAGATCTATCTGCAAAAGCTGGAAGCTAAAGCGGAACTGTATCTTCACCCACATTCTGTGCGACTTTAGTAGAATCATTGAAGTCAATGTAACATTAACCCATTCAGAACTGAAAGAACTGCACAGAGGCTGGTATCCCATCATCAAGTCAACCTTTATTTACTTGTGCACAGTACACAGACCATGGCCAGCCAGTTCAGATTCAGTCCCCTGAACAGAGGATCCCTGTTAATTTTTAATTTTATTAACTAGTACAAATTACAAACAAACAGTTAACAATGAACAGCAGTTTACAAGAAACAGCAATTTACAGGAGGAAAGGGGCAGCAAAGCCAGACACCCAAACCCCATCGTGCAACCAGTTCACAGGTAAAAGAGGACCAACCTCAAATCCCACCTTAATATATCAAGAAGGAAACAGCAAACACAATCACATACAGACAGTCCAATAAACAGGACAATAAAACAGTGCATATATCACAGACACGCCAGGCAACCCAACAAACCACCCATCCCTCCCACCATCCGGCCACTCAGAGGCAGCCTGCCCCTACGTCCCTTCTGGCTCTTGGTTCACCCTGACACACCTTCCGGCCACCTCTAGGACAGCCCGTCCTGTTTTCCCAACCCATCCCCACTCCCCCACCCCCACTTAGACGACAGTGGGATCCCCTGTTAATCTTGGTCAATCAGTGCCCCCGATTGGCTTAAGCTAAAAATCACAATCAAGGACTGCATGGTCAAGATCCACCTGGTTCTAATCACTACAAGAACCATGGCCTTGTATAAAAGTGTCCTCTTCTGACCCTTTTGCTGCCATTTTCAATCCCAAATTTTAGTTAAAATTGCATTGTGCAGTATCAATGACATGGTTGGGCTGCAAATTAAATAGGCCCACATACCTGCCTGGTTCCTGAATAACTTTGTCAAATTAAAATGGCATTTGATGGGGTGAGGGAGGGTGAGCATTTAGGAAATTTAGCATGAGCCTTCTTGTTTGAGCACCATTTAACAGATGCTTCTACCCTATCAGCAGCTGCTGACCGGATTATAGTCTATCCAGTTTTTCCTTTCAACTCCAGCTCCTGTCATTATGGACCAACTTCAGGAATCTACTTTGTTATGGCCCAAACTCTGCAATGCCTCTTGTTTCCCGGTATTCAAACTTAGGCTCCATCTTTGAGGTGTGATCAGAATTGAACATTCGATCATTATCATCCTTCTCTGAGGGATTGGATATAACACAAAAGAACAAGGAAATTGTAGGAAATCAATAAAGAAAGGCTGAGGATTTGGGAGCCCTGCTAATTTTCACAGCACTGGGCGTCATCACGCTGCTATCTACAATAATGGAGCTGAGGTGGAGAGGGACAAGACCGTCAAGTTCCTAAGTGTGACGATAACCACCAATCTGATCTGGTCCTTCTACGTAGATGCGATGGTCAAGAAGGCACAACAAAGTCTCTTCATCCCAAGGAAACTAAGGCAATTTAGCATGTCCATAAGGGCGCTCACCAACATTTACAGATGCACCACAGGAAGCATTCTATCTGGGTGCATCATGGCTTGGCATGGCAACGGCTCTGCCCAGGACTGAAAGAAACTACAGAAAGTTGTGGACACAGACCAGACCATCACGCAAGCCAGCCTTCCATCCATTGACTCCATCCACACTTGTTGTGGCCATGGAAAGGCAGCCAACATCAGTTATACTCTCTTCCAACTTCTTCTGTCAGGCAGAAGATGCAGAAGCTTAACCACACATACCCACAGGTTCAAAAACAGTTTCTTCCCCATTGCTATTAGACTGCTGAATAGACCTCTCAAGTTTCAAATCTAATATTGGTCTTGCTTTTGTGCACCTGCTATGCAGCGGTAACTTTGTGTGTCCTGCTCTTTTTAATCATCCTATGATCTGTATGTCCTTGTATGCTATGATCTGCCTGTACTGCTCACAGAACAAACTTTTCACTGGATTTAGGTACATGTGTCAACAATAAATAAATCATCAATATAGACTTCACCCTAATGTGGTCAGATGGACTTCCAGGTCAGTAAATAAATAAACGGCAGAAAGCTGCAACAGGGGACTATCAGGACTAATATGGAGAGATTGACAGATCCTGGTTGTGATCGAAGCTGGGGAGGCTGAAGGATCTTTTCTAAACAATCTAAACAGATCCTCCCAGTCCACTCAAAGCTTCCTACATCACTAAATCTCACCCCCTCTGCATATTGCCTTCAACGTGGCTGCAAGGATAAAAAGACCATTGTCCACTTCCTTATACAATATGCCTTTATAAAGAAAGCCAAGAAAGAGACAATGTTTTTTGAAGGTCTATCCCAAGCAGTGTTCAAACACAGGAAGGTGTGATCCATGGGCTATTCCCAGGGATGTATATAGAAATAAAAGATGCTCTTTGAGCTGACCAAAAATTGGCTTATCCTTTTTTAATTCCAGTGCATAGAGTTGCTCTCAATGAGTGCTGCAGACTGGCAAATTTCAAAGATCTTGAACAAAGTGCTCAGGGATTCATTAAAGCTTGGAGTGGGGGGATCCAAGATGGCGGCGACCCAGTAAGACTGAGTCTATAGTGCTCCTCGGATTCATTAAAGCTTGGAGTAGCCACCACAGAGGGGCACTAGGTTGCTGTCCAGCTTTCAACTACAATACACCAAGGAGCTTGAATCTGTAGACACCGCAACTGTATATGTGACATGGACAAGTTATTGTAAAATATCCAAACTATTGCAATTGTATTGTGGCCTCTGAGTGGAACATGCTATTTTCGGAATAATTAAATTTTATTGAACTTTCTACAATATTCAAAGTGTTATGTAATGTTCTTAAGCAAATTTATGATAGCATTTCTTTTTAAGAAAAAGGTGGAAAGTTTTATAACAGAACTTCTCCCATCCAGGAGGGCGAGGCCTCAAACCCAAAGCTGTTGTCTCCTGTGTTGACTTTGCAGTTCAGTATCCTTTAAGCTTTCTTGATTGTTACTTTCCAAATATGTTTCATTTCCCTTAAGAACATTCCAGATATACATTTTTTTATCTAATGTTGAATATCTGCCAGGCGAAGAAATAAGTAGTTTGAGTATTGGCTGGATGGAAGTGAATTGCTGTTTTATTTTAGGAAAAGATTAAGTAAACAGCAGACTTGTAACTATAACTCAATGGTTTTACTTGCTATTCTTTCTGCCACACCATTAAAATCCTCCTCTCTCCAGTAGGTTCCGTCCTTAAACCCTTTCCGCGGCACGGTAGCTCAGTAGTTAGCACTGGTGCCTTACAGCACCAGGGACCCGGATATGATTCCAGCCTCGGGCAACTGTCTGTGTGGAGTTGCACATTCTCCCCATGTCTGCATGGTTTTCCTCTAGGTGCTCTATTATCCCCCCACAATCGAAAGATGTGCAGGTCAGGTGAATTGGCCATGTTAAATTGCCCATAGTGTCTGGGGATGTGCAGGTTAGGTGCATTAGTCAGGAGTAAATATAGGGTAAGGGAATGGGCTGGGTGGGTTACTCTTCAGAGGGTCGGTATGGGCTTGTTAGGCTAAAGGGTCCGTTTCTACACTGTAGGAATTCTATTTCTAATTCTCTTCCTGATTGAAACATTACCTGCCATTGAGAGAATAAGACAGCTTCTACATATGTGATAACATAAAAAATTGGAATACCACTTTATTGCAGTAGCATACAGCTTGAGTAGATAAGAAAGCTTTCTGATAAATAGCTACGTTGCCCTTCCTGCTTCTCCATTATAATAATAGCACTACCTACTCTGTTATCTCCAATGATTGGTGCTTAGAAGCTCTTATTAAGAACGAGCATAAGCCGTTTCCATCGATTGATTAGATGATTTAATGATGTCAGGAAAAAATCCAATTCAAGTCTGGCGCAAAGCAAAACCACCAAGATTGGTAGAGTAGCAGATAGTGAAGGCTACTGTCAGAGAATACAGCAGAATATAGATAGATTGGAGAGTTGGGCAGAGAAATCTTTTCAGATGGGGTTCAATCCAGATAAATGTAAAGTGATGCATTTTGGAGGTTGCAATTCAAGACCGAACTGTACAGTAACTGGAGAAGTCCTGTGGAAAATTGATGTACAGAGAGATCTGAGTTGTTCTCCATTGTTCTCTGAAGGTGGCAATGCAGGCCAGTAGAGTGGTCAAGAAGGCATACGACATGCTTTCATTCATCAGATGGGGTATTGAGAACAAGAGCTGGCAGGTATTAATTCAGGACAATTCAGCATCGCAACAAACCTCGGCAATTCCCAGGCTCAGGGGAGCAAAATCAGACAGGGGAAACAAAGAGTTTCATCAATCATCTCTCCCTTCACTTTTTCTGTAAATTTGCCCGCTCCAATTTTCTGAAAGGGCAGAAAAAAATACATGCTGGAAATACTGAAAGTGTTCTAAAATCCAAATAGAACCTGAACAATCCCATATCCAACTGAACATAACAATGAAGTAAAGACTACTTATTTCTTGCTGTACATATAATATGGATACATCTTTGAAAGGTGGAACCAATTTATCTGTTTGAGAAATTTTGAACCGATGATAGAGAACTGTGTCCGTCTGACAATTTCCGCCCCTGTCACTCATCAAACTGGTGTGCATTTACATGCATGTACATCTGTTTGTGTGTGTGCATCCATCATTTTGAAAGAGGGTACCGTTACACAAGTTACACAAGTTTAAAATCCTGGTTTTTTTTTTGCACGTGTTAATGTTAGAAGTTCAGTTACTATAACTGAATAAAACCTGGAGTGGTTTGCTTTTAATCCTGGGTAAACAGTGATTCAGAGGCAAATTGGAATTTGTGGTGATGTCATTACATCTTCATTTCATCATGATCCTTGAAATAGTGGAGTTCAATTTCCAGCTCAGCACCCCAGTGGGTGTCAGTATGGGTTGAAATTGACAACATGTATATTTGATGCATCTTGTTTTATGTACCCTTGTTACACATCATGGCATTTGAGAAATAGAATACTGTTACTGCCTACTTTAACATTAATGATAATGAGCTCTTAGCAACCTTGGTAAGCACACATCAAAAGCTGTTCAGAAATGGGAATGGATATCTAGAAAGTGATCACTGTTTTATACCACAAGGCCAAGGTCTATCAGTTTACTTCTGATGGATTCCTATTAAATAGCTCAGTCATTGACTCCCTGTATACAGAAGTAATGTCGATGAGGAATTTTAATAGTGTAAAACAGTTCTGTCAACAGACATATATAAAGATTTACAAGGCTCTGAGAGAAATCACTGCATTTTTCCACTCATTCTTTCTCATCATGCAATATTTTACATCAATCTGCTAACATGTTAATGGTGAGCATATGTTGAACGAAATGTGAAAAAAGGCCAGTTATTTTAATTACATACTCCAGATGGTCCATGGTTTGGAGATTCAATAGTAGCCCTCAAAAAGGGAATGGAGAAGCAAAAGGGATGTGGTAAGAGCAAGGGAGTGACAGTAATAAAGCTGCTCTTCAAATGATCCAGTTCAGCACAATAGATCCAAACGTCCCCTCATCTGTGCTGTACTGTTCCATCATTCTCTGATTCTATGATCTGATGATCTGGAATGTTAAATCATGATCGCTCGGCTTTAATTTGCTTCTTGTTTTAATGAGGTGCAGTGGAATGCAAATCTTCAAAGACGATGAATTTCCTGATTGAATTGTGTCCAACAAGGCTGGAAATACTTGCTTTAAGTAGGTCAAGAGCGCACATTTGATAGTTTATTACAGAGTATTAAATTTGGAAAGAAGTGCAGGTTTTTTGATGACATGTAACCCTTTATATCCTGATAAGCCATTGGATTGTTACATCAACAAGTTTTCAAATCTCTTGAGAATATCTAAACATTTTAATTATCCTGTGAATCATAAATGAATATTATCCCAAATCACGTTATTTGCAAAAGAGTGCTCTTTGTTGAAATGTTAAATGGTATTTTCTCATTCTGATAACCCACAATACCAACATTTCCAGGGTTTAATGAAAACAAAGTAGAAAGGTATGCTCTTTTTTCCACATCAGGAGCTTGTCCACTGGCTTCAAAATTATTATCCAATGGTTAGTTTCTTAGTTTGCATGACCTCTGTTAATACTAATTATCTGGTAATACTTAACTCTGCTCAAAATCTCAACTGTCAAAACTTTCCATCCACTGTTACATTTCTGCAGCTGATAATTTGCTCGAATGCACCCTCACATCCAACTTCTATGCCCTAGCCTACAACAAAACAATTATCGCCTCTTATCTTAGCTGGTCTCCCTGATATGGCCCCCACTATCACTATTTTGAGATCAAGGGATACAGACTCGAATGATGCATAGTTTAACAATCCACATCTCGATCTGGCTGGACCTACAGAACATTATTGGCTCCTGCTCTCATCTGCTAAACCTGCTCCCTATTCCTGGCTCAATATAAAATGTAAAGATAATCCTGGGCATTTTTTCTCTACAGCAAACTGAATTCTTAAAATGCTCTCCAGTCGCTTTCACCTTTACTTTCAACTATAAATGCAAGATATTTATGAACTTCATCATTACTAAATTGATCAATAGGAGAAAGTGAGGACTGGAGATGCTGGAGATCAGAAGTACAAAGTGAGGTGCTGGAAAGGCGCAGCAGGTCAGGCAGCACCCAAGGAGCAGGAGAGCCGATGTTTCGAGCATAAGCTCTTTGTCAGGAATGGTGGGGAAGGGGGCGGTGGGTGGTCCAAGGCGGCTGAGAAATAAATGGGAGGGGGTGTGGCTGGGGACAGGTAGTTAGCTGGAAATGCGATAGGTAGATGAAGATTGGGGGTGACTGTGATAGGTTGGAGAAAAAGGTGGAGCAGATAGGTGGGAACGGAGATAGACAGGTAGGACAGTTCAAGAGGGTGGTGCTGAGTTAAAGAGATGGATCTGGGATCAGGTGAAAGCAGGGGAAATGAGGAACCTGGTGATCTCGTGTGGTTGGAGGTTTGCCTTCCAAGGCGGAAGGCATTCTTCCTATAGACGTCTGGAGGCTAGAGTTTGACGGTGGAGGAGGCCAAGGATTTGCATGTCTTGGCAGAGTTCGATAGGGAGTTGAAGTGTTAGGCCACTTGACTGTGGGGTTGATCGTTACGCGTGTCCCAGAGATGTTCTCCGAAATGTTCCTCAAGTTGGCATCTTGTCCCTCCAATGTAGAGGAAACCACATCAAAAGCAACGGACACAGTAGATGATGTGTGTGGAAGTGCAGGTAAATTTCTGTCGGATGTGGAAGTATCCTTTGGAGCCTTGGACGGTGGTGGGGGTGGGTAGTGTGGGCTCAGCTTTTGCACTTCTTGCGTTGGCAAGGGAAGGTGCTTGGAATAGAAGTTGGGTTGGGGGTGGGCGTGGAAGTCACAAGGGAATGGTGTCTGCAGAATGCAGATAGGAGTGGTGAGGGAAATATATCCCTGGTGGTGAGGTCTGTTTGTAGGTGGCAGAAATGACAGAGGATGATACATTGTATCCAGAGGTTGGAAGGTGAAGGTGAGGACCAAGGGAGTTCTGCCCTTGTGGTGGTTGGAGGGCTGGGGTTCAAGGGCAGAGGTATGGGAAGTGGAGAACATGCATTGGAAGGCAATGTTGACCATGTGGGAGGGAAAATTGTGATCCCTGAGGAAGGATGTCAGCTGGGATGTTCGATGGTGCAATTGTTCCTCCTGGGAGCAGATGCAGTGGAGGTAGAGGAATTGGGAATAAGGGATAACATTTTTGCAAGATGCAGGGTGGGAGGAGGTGTAGTTCAGGTAGCTGTGGGAGTCAGTGGGTTTGAACTATATGTCCATACTGAAATGATCACCGGAAATGGAGATGGAAAGGTCCAGGAAGGAGAGGGAGGTGTCCGAGATGGTCCAGGTGAACTTGAGGTTCAGGGTGGAAGGTGTTCGTGGAGTTGATCAGCAACCTAGCAAGTGGTTTTTCTCTGTTACATCAGACCTAGCAGATCCTGTGGATACCTATCCATTTAAAAAAGAGATGGTGGCAGCAACCTATCCGTTAGTGAGCAGTAATGTAGACAGCCTTATACAGCCCCCAATGTGCTGGTCAGCATTGAGTCTTGCTCATGCAACACTAACATCCTCTGGAAGTATATACACATATCAAATGCATTATCCAGATCAACCTGCTGTTGCCTTGTCAAAAACCAATTAAAATAATTTCATCTTAACAAACCAATGTTGGCTTTATTTAATTAATGCACACTTGTCCAAATTTATTGTAGTTATTTGAATTTTGGATTATTTTGTTTTAAGAAACATTCCTGCCACCAAGATGAAACAGACTGTCCTGTTGTGGTACATTTCTGTTGCTCCTTTCACTGAACAAGGATGTGACATTTTCAATTCCGATTCTTTCAGTAACACTTCCATACCCAAAAGAGGATTGGAATGTTACAGTTCATATCTTAGCATTTTCCATCCCAACTTCTTTCAACTACCAAAGATGCTTCGTATTGAGTTCTGTAGGCATCTATCCTAAGTAAATAGACATCCTTTCTAATGTCTCCTCTAGCAGATTGGAAGCTGTCCAATATCTCAATAACTTCTTTTTTCACAGCAACTTTGGCAGTATCTTCTTCCTTGTGAAAGAGAATTGTCAAGTTCCTATTTGTCTTTCATTTCAGTATTTTGGCAAAGGAAACGCTGATCTGTTTGAGGGATAGAAAGGCAAAATACTGTGTAACAATGGTGTTGTGTGAATTTTTACTTAAAGGAAACCAGAGTCTTTTAAGATGCTCCCTAACTGAATGTCCAGTGTGAGAGTATCTCAGATACCTCTCCCACTACCTCTTTCATCTCCTTGAGTGACTGCTGTATGCTTGATGTTCAAACTGCTGTCACATGGTTGCATCTTTCTCAACATTGCAATAAGCCACTATGAATTGAAATAATATTCTGACAGGTAATGGAGAGTTCCTTCTGAGTGGTGCAGTCATCAGAACCATTGTATGAGAATAGTTTACTTCATTTTGTTCCTGGTTGTAACATGGTTCTCTTTCTGGAGCTGCTGTTCAAGCGTGGTTGGTGAAAGACTCTCTTAAAAGGAAAAGCACACAGCCAAGAGCTGACACCAGGAGAACAGTTACCCGTCATGATCCATGTGTAGTCACACACCAATTGAACATTCAGGGCATGGCACCCTTTGTAGTTGTGGTATACTTCCCCATTCTAAATGAGGTGGTCACAAGAGTTATGTGATAGTTCTGTTATTTTGGGCATCCTACTACTCTGGTAAAGCTACAATGTTGCTTAACCTGTTTCTTTTGTTTAAAAGGAAGGTAATAGATTCTCTTCTTGCAATGGGGTGCTGTGATCTCCTTGATGCAGTGAAACATAGCCGGAGATGTTGGCTGTATTGCCAGCTCCAGTCTGAAAGGGTCAAACAGCAGAGACACCATGAGGGTGATCATGCCTCAACAGTCACTGACAAAAATATCCTCCTCTTGCTATGTGGTTGCTGACTCAGTTCAGGGATTGACACAGTTCAGAGACCATCTTCTTGGTAAAGTGTATGCCACCTTAGAGATTGCTACTGGCTGAAGTAGCAGCAGAAGTGCTCTCTAAAGACTGAATGGATAAGATCTTTTTCTAGGAGTCCTATTCCTCCTTCCATTGTACACAGCTTTCCTCTTTGATTGCGTCTGTTCCATCTCTCTTTAATTCTGCATTCCAAGAAGATCTGTAACTAGAACCCCCATCAACATTTTTTCTGCTCAGACCTTTCAAAAATCAATTCAACTAATCCAAAGAACTTGCACGAAGTCTTCCAGTAATTTAATGATCCTTTGCAAGAAAAAACATTAAAATGTACCTCAGCTGAAAGTTGACTGGTGACCCTTTGAAATAGTGTTAGTGCAGAATCCCCCATAATACAGAACACACATTTAACTCTGCATATTTAGTCCCTCAAGAAAACCACCTGATGAAGGAGCAGTGCTCCAAAAGCTAGTGCTTCTAATTAAATTAGATCACATGAGGAGGAAATGAATAAAAGGTTATGTTTATAGGATGAAATGAAAGACAGTGGGAGTTGCTTCATTTAGTTTGTTCAGAAATGTTAATATGTACTTGGGGAGCATGTGAGACTTGAACCCGGACCTTCTGGCTCAAAGATAGGGCCACTACCATTGCAAGACAAGGTGTGGTTAATGGACTGTCTTTTAAATCCTACATTATGCAAAATAATGATAGTGCTATAGTTTTAACAATCTGCAAAAGGTAATCTAGTTGCTTAATTAATGCAAGCAAAAAGAATAAATGCTTTAGTACAGTGACTTCCAGTCTTCCATACAGATTTGGTTGCTTTTCCCATCAATCCTGTTAGGCCTCTGACATTTTTCAATTAATTATCCCGTCAACTACATTTGGCATCACAGAGCAAAACACTGCCTGTTATTAGTATTACAGATGACCTGCTTAACCCAAATATTTATCATCCTTGATTTGTTAGCAATTATATTTATATTTTTTGATTTAGCCAAAGCATCCAGCAGCTCAGTGTGCATGCCGACCAGAATCCTTCTGCATGTCCCCTGTTGCAGATCTCAGCTACAACCTCATTCTCTGGTGAACTGACATGTGAACTACTCAAGACTATAGCCTACTTTGCTCAGTGACTCAACACATGCAGATTCCAACGCTAAACTAATCATTAACTGCTATATGAGCCATAGGTTACACAAAGTCTGTGCCTATTCACCATTACTTTAGTTGCGTTTCTCTTAAAAACACTTTAGACTTGTAAGACTTTTCATTGATCAGCTACATAATTAAAAAAAAAATTCAACTAAAGAATTCAATCAGTATATTAAAAACTGAAAGAACTGAGGATGCTATAAATTAGAAACAAAAAACGATGTTGTTGGAAAAGTTCAGCAGGTCTTGCAACATCTGAGAAAAGAAATCAGAGTTAACGTTTCCGGTCCTATGACCCTCAGAACCATTCTGTGGAAGGGTCACCAAGACCTGAAATGTTAACTCTGGTTTCTCTTCACAGATGCTGCCAGACCTGTTGAGCTTTTCAGTAACTTCTATCTTTGTTCAATCAAAATATTGCCTGACTATCAAAACAACATTTGAGACTGTAATCCCCCATTTTCAATTTGGTCAGATGTTTTATATATTTGTTATGTTAGGTGTATATTGCCATTTCAAATTTAAAGTTGAAATTGTGAGACAAATCATTATAATTACTTCATTGCAGATCAGTAATGCATTAATAGGCTTATCAGCTGGTAAGGAGTTTGAATCAACCATATTTTGTACTTTCAAAATTATTAAACCTGCACAAACTTTGTCAAGTCTGCATTTTATTAAATGCTGATATTGTGTTGACTGTGAACATAACTTGGAGGTACAGAACCCTTGGCTAGATATTTTACACCTGACTGTGAGAAGTTGCAATAACAACATAAATCACAGAGTATTGTCATTGTAAGAAATAATGAACTTAATGCCTGAACTGGTTTTATTGCACAGCTGCTCAAGCCTTGGCTCAATGTCCTACCTACTCCAGAGGTGTGTCACAACAACTCTGAATAGGTTGATTGTAAGTACCATTGCTTCCAAATCAACTGAACAATCAGTGTTATTTATTACTTCACATGAGTCAATGCTGACTTATTCTGTAGGATTGGCTAAACTTTAATATCTAGAAGGCTCACTCAGCAGCACCACTATTGACTGGCTAGTCATGTCCTGAAGAACATAGCTGCTAGACCTGGTCTGCTCCGGTGATGAAGGCACCAACAAGAGGGAGACACATACTTGACATCATTCTCAGCAATATGCCTGTTGCAGATGCATCTGTCTGTGACAGTATTGATAAGAGTGACCAGTGCACAGTTCTTCTGGAGATGAAGTTCTGCCTTCTTATTGGGAATATCCTCCATTGTGTTGACCGGCACTATCATCATGCTAAGTGGGAAAGACTTCAAGCAGATCTAGCAACTCAAGACTGGCATCCATGAGGTGCTGTGGACCATCAGAATCTGCAACCTCATGACCAGTTACATCTACTAATCTTATTACCATTAAGCCAGGGGAAAGATGCCTACTGCTCCATCACCCGCCCTCATTTCGGGAACTCCGACCACGATGCCGGCTTACAGGCAAAAGTTCAAGCAGGGGACCCTCTCACGGCTACAGGTCCAGTGCTGGTCAGAGGAGGCAGAGGATCATCTCTGGTGCTGTCTGGAATTGGCTGATTGGAACATGTTCAAACAGTCCACCTTGGACGATTACGCCACCTCCATCACAGACTTTATCAGCAAGTGTGTGGAGGACTGCATACGAAGAAGTCAATCCAGGTGTTCCCCAACAGGAAACCCTGGATGAATCAGGACATACAGAACCTGCTAAAAACCAAGTGTGAGGCCTTCAAATCAGGACACCCACTCATATGTAAGGAATCCAAGCATGACCTTTACAGAGCCATTAAGACAGCGAAGGACCAATACCGATCCAAATTAGAGACCCAGACAGACACCTGGTGACTATGGCAAAGACTGAATGACATCACAGGTTCTAAAAAGAGACAGTGCAAGATAGCAGATGACGACATATCCGTCCCAGATCATCTCAACACCTTCTATGCTCGCTTTGAGTAGAATTTCAGCGGAGAGGTAACATCTATTCCAACAAGTCCTGACAAACCTATCCCAACAGTTACTGCATGAGAGGTCAGATCAGTTTTCCTTCATGTGAATCCAAGGAAAGTGATGGGATCAGACGGAATACCAGGCCGTGCACTCAGAGCATGCGTCGATCAACTAGTAGAGGTCTTCTCGGATATCTTCAACTTTTCCTTGCAGCAGACTACTGTCCCTGCCTGTTTTACGAGGGCCAACATCATCCCTGTGCCTAAGAAGGCTCATGCAGCTTGTCTCAATGACTACCGCCCAGTGGCCCCAACTTCGGTGGTCATGGAATGCTTTGAAAGACTGGTCATGGCATTAATCAACTCCAGCCTCCATGCTACTCTTGACCCACTCCAATTTGCCTATCAGACCAACAGATCCATATCAGATGCCATACCACTTGCCCTTCACTCCTCCCTAGAATATCTTGACACCAAGAATAGCTACGTAAGAATCCTACTCATTGACTACAGTTCAGCCTACAACACTATTATCCTCTCGAGACTGATTACTAAACTTAGTGATCTTGGACTAAGCCCCACTCTCTGCAATTGGATCCTCAGTTTCCTGACCCGCAGGCCACAATCAGTGAAGATTGTGGACAATATTTCGCCCTCACTAACACTCAACACTGGAGGCCCCAAAGGATGTGTACTCAGCCCCCTACTGTACTCACTGTATACCCATGACTGCTTCGCCAAATACCAGGCTAATGCCATTTACAAGTTCGCTGATGACACCATCGTAGTCAGTCGAATCTTAGATGGTGACAAAACAGACTACAGATGGGAGATGGAGGACCTGCAAAAATGGTGCATTGAGAACAACCTAGCTCTCAATGCCGGCAAGACCAAAGAAATCATTATTGACTTTCGGCGGGATGTTACTCATGCTCCCCTACATATTAACAGCACAGAGGTGGAATGGGTGGAGAATGTCAAGCTCCTGGGAGTGATCATCAACAACAAGCTTTCTTGGACTCTTCACGTGGATGCACTGGTTACAAAGGCCCAACAATGTCTCTTCTTCCTCAGGCAGCTGTGAAAATTTGTCATGACAGCAAATACCCTTGCCAACCTTTTATAGATGCGCCATCGAGAGCATCCTATCTGGATGTATCACTACGTGGTATGGCAACTGTACCATTCAAGATCGGAGACGGTTACAGAAAGTGGTGAACTCAGCTCAGACAATCACAAAGGCCAACCTCCCATCTATAGAATCCATCTACCAGGCCCACTGTTAAGGAAAGGCCACCAGCATTCTCAAAGATCCATCCCTCCCTGGCAATGCCTTTCTACACCCTCTACCATCGGGGAGAAGGTACAGAAGCCTGAACACATGCACCAGCTGGTTTCGAAACAATTTCTACCCTACTGTTTTTGGAATACTGAATGGACTCACAAAGTCTTAGCATTCGACTGTACCTGTGTTTTGTTTTGCCGCTGTTTACCTATTATTTACTTCTCTATGCTACTTAACTCAGTGATCTGCCTGTATTGCTTGCAAGACAAAGCTTTTCACTGTGCCTCGGTACACGTGACAATAAATTCAATTCAATTCAATTAACCCTGATAAAAAGAGAAGCGTGCAGTTGGGCATGCCAGGGCATACTTAACTGTGAGGTGTCAATCTGATAAAGATACCAAACAAGAGTACTTGCAGGTTAAACAGCATAAGCAGCAAGTGATTGACAGAGCTAAGTTATCCCACAACCAATGCACAAAAGCTAAACTGTGCAGTCCTGCCAAATGCAGTCGTGAATGGTGGCGGGTGCATACACAGCACATTACGGAGGAGGTTCCACAATATCCCCATCCTCAGTTATGGAAGAGCCCAGCACATTAGTGCAAAAGAGAAGGCTGAAGATTTTAAAATATTCTTCTGCCAGAAAAGTGGATGATCCATCTTGGCCTCCTCCAGAAGTCCCCAGCATCACAGATGCCAGACTTCAATCAATTTAATTCACTCCATGTGATATCAAACAACAGCTGGAGCCAATGGATATTGCAAAGGCTGTGGACCCTGACAACATTCTGGCAATAGTATGAAGGCTTGTGCTCCAGAACCTTCCACTCCTCTCGCCAAGCTTTTTCAGTACAGCTAGAATACTGGCATTTACTCAACAATGTGGAAAATTGTCCGGTTATGTCCTGTACAAAAAAGCAGGACAAATCCAACCTGGCAAATTACATCCCCATTAGTCTACTTTTGATCATTAGTAAAGTGATGGAAGGTGTGGTTAGCAGTGTTATCATGCAGCACCTGCTCAGCAGTAACCTGCTCAGTGGTCCTGGTGGAACCCAAACTGAGTATCACTCAACTCCCAACCTCATGACAGCCTTGGTTGGACATGGACAAAACACTAAATTCCAGAACTGAGGACAGAGTGATTGCCCTTGACATAGAATCATGTCAGTGATTCCTTACAGTGTGGAAACAGGCCATTTGATCCGGAGTCCATACTGACCCACCGAATAACATCCCACCCAGATTCAACACCTCCTGCCCCCGCCCCTCTATCTCTGTAACCTTGCATTCCCCATGGCTAAGCCACCTAAACTACACATCCCTGGACACTATGGGCATTCTAACATGGCCAATCCACTTAACCTACACATCTTTGGACTGTGATAGGAAACCGAACATCCAGAGGAAACCTACGCAGACACGAGGAGAATGCACAAACTCCATACAGACAGTTGCCCAAGGTGGAATTGAACTTAGGTCCCTGGCACTGTGAGGCAGCAGTGCTAACCACTGAGCCACTGTGTCATTAAGGCATCATGTGACTGAGGGTGTATCAAGGAGCCCTTGCAAACTGGAGTCAAAGGGAATCAAAGGGAACACTCTACTTGGAGTCATACCAGCACAAAAGAAGAATGGTTGTGATTGTTGGAGGACCCTACCCTCTATTACACTTCCATTTTGGAAGGACAAAGACAGCAAATGCATGGGGACACCACCACCTGCAAGTTCCCCTCCAAGCCACTCACTGTCATGGCTTTTGGTGGAGGTATGGTGCAGTGTGACTGTCACTAAATTAGTAACCCAAAGATCTCATGTTCTAGGGACATATGTTCAAATCCCACAATCTCAGGTGGTGAAATTGGAATTCAGTTAAAATTCTGCAATTAAATTTGACCTAATAGTGACCATGTGACCACTGTCGATTGTTCTAAAAGCCTACCTGGTTCACTAAAGCCCTTTAGTGAATGAGACCTGTTGTCCTTATTGGCCTTGGCTACTTCTAACTCCAGAGCCGCAGCAATGTGGTCAACTCTTAACGGCCCTCTGAGCAATTAACAATGGGCAATAAATACTAGCTTAGCCTGTGATGCTGACATCCTGTGAACAAATTTTTAAAATCCTTAGAAATATAATTGCTGTTTCTTCAGCACCACCAAGTAGAAATTGGCAATAAGTGCTACATTGAGAGTGTTTCTCACACCCTCAGAACAATGGGACACAAAACATTGATTGTTCGTATTTTCTGGAAGCATCTCAGCATTTGCGAACCATTATCAAAATTATACCACAGATAAAATTGCCAATGAAATTAAAATTCTCAAACTCCCTCCCTAACAGCTTTGTGGGTGCCCCTAAAACAACTGGATTCCGATTCCAGAGGCATCTCGGGCACTAGGGACATGCAATAAATGCTGGTTCAGGCAAAGCCCACATCCTTGAATAAATAAAAATAAACTTTAGAATCTACATTTCAGCAGCTGAAAATAAAACATGATAAAATAACAAGTACCTTGCAGATTTCTCTTTCTTATAACATACTGGCAGAAAAAAATCCAAATTAACAGCACAAACAAATTTCCAGAAAATTCATAGATTGCTAAGTCTTTGGAAATCAAAAATTGATCAAAATCAAAATCTGTGATTTCTTTTTGCTCATTACAAAAAGTGTAAAACAAATGCATGAAGTTTATCAGCTGAGTGAGACAAAGGTATTCCTATGGAATGTCACACATTGAGAGTGAATTAACTTAACTGAAGCCAAAAAATTCAGCTATAGGAGGGTATTTCCCATGACACTGAGTCATGGTGACATTTTATTTCTATGTAGAGAGTTTCTTGTTGGAAGTTATAGACAGTGCACAAGTGATATTATGTGTGTGTGGAGGCGGTCTCAGCAAATAGTACTCCCAATGCCATGATTAACAGTTATTTTACTATTGGATAACCAAAGTCTATATTGAGAAAATGTGCTGCACCAAAGTGATTTTTAGGAGTGATAACCATTTGTCTCATGGAATGGGAGGAGATGGCTTTTCCATCTATCCAAAAAAGGAGGGGAAAAGCTTTTAAAGAACTTTTGAAGTGAGCTATGATTAGGTTGCATGACATCTAACCATAACTGGAGACATAAAAAAATACTTCAAATGATGAATAAAAATAAAAATTTGTAAAGTGAATAACAATTGCTGCTCAGCTGTGTAATTTGTAATTTCAATATTTCAGAATCTTTGTCAAGTCCATCTTCCATTCAGTAATGTAGCATACATTTATTCAAATGGGTATGTATAGTGTTGAGAAAGAGAAGTAATAATTCTCTATAGCTCTATAGGTATGCAAGAGAGTGCTTAGCATGAGGGAGAGGAGAGGTTGTACGGAGGTTACAGGTATTTTTCATACTGCCAGGCGGGAAAGCTCCAACATCCTGCTGCTAGAAATTTATCTGCGCTGCAGCCATCAAATTTTTCTCGAAGACCAGACACTGAAATCTGTGACTGAGGGAGCTTTGCTGATATGATAACTTGATTAGTCCTGGACAGATGACACAGTTGCAGAAAGTAAGATCAAAGGAATCTGTCTTCTTAGCCTTTAACCTCTCCTCAGGAGATGACAAATTATATCAACTACATCTATCAACCCATTAAAAATCCAAGAAGATTTGTTTAAACATATTTACCAAAGTAATACATAAAACAAACTTTAATCCAATTTCATTTGGTTAATTCAATTAATGTAATGATTTTACTGTTAGGATAATGTAGTAACTGAAAACCAAATGTGTTTGTTAGGTTAATTGCTTGTCATAAGTTATTTTGGGTAGCTTTAAAAATCCTATAAAGATTTTACTTTTCCTCTGAAGCAAATTTTAGCTGTTTGATTCTGAAGTGCAAAATAACCAGAAGTCAGGTGAAACTGCAGGTTATGTTTATATATTCACAACTGGAATTTCTCAAATTTCTCAAAAATACAATAAAAGGTTCAAGACCATAAATCAAGCAATAATGGATGCTAAGAAGGAGACATTTGTTGAGGATGGCCCTGAGTTTTGTCAGAATATAAGCTTTTAGGAGCATGTGAAAATGAAGAGGTGTTCAAATTTATAGAGAAAATTCCAGAACCTGGGGGGCTGAAAGCACAGTTACCACTGATGTATTAAAAAGAAGGAGATTGCAGAAAGGGGGAATAAGTGAAAGAATAGGAAGTTAGGAGACAGGAAGATCTGAACTGAAAGAAAAAATTTGAAAAATATATCTCCCATTTATGTTTAATTCAGTTACTTTGAAAATATACAAGCTAACATCCCAATGTATAAAGAATTGTGCCTTTAGATTCCCCTTACAGATACACAACAACTTTCCTTTTCCATTTGAAAATTAGTTAAGTAACTAAATTATTGATCAGTTTACATCCATTAACATATGTTTGGCTCAAGGATTTCACAGATATGTTCATAATATAGTATATAGTATATGTTACTCCAACTGACTATGACAACATGTTTCCCAGACTGATTTATTCATTAAATGGCAAATTAGTGTTACAATGGATTCAAACACAGCAGCATTAAACATCATTAATACACCACAGACACCTTACTTATTTTTGGTATTATCTATTGAGAGAGGAATATTGATCAGGACATCAGGCCACACTTCTGCTATTTAAGTAATGCTGTGATATTTTTAATCTCCAGCTGAATCACTTTAATATTATCTCTCAAAGGATAGAACTCAACAGTGCATTATTTTGCCAAAGAGTTATCTTACCTTTTGAGCTCAAACCTTGATCTGAATCTTAAACTTGCAGCAATTTGATTCCACGGTGACACTGAATAACCAAACAGCTCTTGGAATCTGTGTAATCCTTGCTTTATCAGAGGCACTTTAAGCTACTAACAATGTGTCTCAAATCAAAACTAAAGAAAACAATACATTAATATTGTGATTTTCAGGGTCTAAAGATATTCTAAAACATTTTGCAGCCCATTAACTACTTTTGATGTGTAGTCATTATTGAGATATAGGAATTGCATAACTAAAGCTCCGACTTATTTCTTCTTTTTCATTAACCTATGTTTCTAATCAACCTATTCAGAGATATTCTGAAAACAAAAAAATGGTGGAACTCATAATGGGTCAGGCAGCATCCATGGAGAGAAAGCAAGCTAATGTTTCGAGTCTAGATGACCCCGTTCAGATGTTATTACACACCTCTGGAGCAGGTGGGACTCAAACTTGGGCCTTCTTGTCCAGGAATAGGGATGCTACCACTGTACCACAAGAACCCCCACTTATTTCTTTAGCAAATCTCTCATCATCTCTACCTGAAACAAGATATTGCAATACCTGTAGTTAGATTTCCCTAAGTGGACAGTTAAATGTTCTTTATATGAGGTCATGACCAACAATGGAAGTCGCTGAAGACAAACGATACTGCTCCAGGAGTTCATGAAATCCAGTAGCATTTCATATCCGAACAGGTTGATTATAAATATCTACATTTATCGTAGAAAAAATCCACAGATATACTTTAAAAATGAAACATAGACAAATAGCTTATCATTACATTGGTACAACATTAACTTCTCATTCTCAACAGGGGAAAAGAACATAAGGCACATAGATCTAGCTAACTAACAGAACCAGATAAAGGTACAGCAGAGAACCATTTAACCAAATTGAATAAAAAGAAACAGTGAACAATGTCATGACAGTAATTACTTCATCTCTGGTTTAATTCTGCTTTAAATACCAATGTTGAATGAGACGAATGCATAAATAAAATGCTAGACAAGCAAAACACTTCTCCGCATTAAAAAAAACTAATTGTAACATTTGAAACTTCTTTCAGGGCATTAAATTCAAGGTCTAATTGGAGATTGCAAGCTATTATTGATATTTACTATCTCAAGGCATGAATGGCAGAGGTTTCAGTAATACAGTCAATCATTAAAAGGAACTTAACATAAAAATACCATAAGATATCAATATACACATGGTGCAGAGCTTCAAAGTACAAATTACTTTAATTCTTCAAAATCAATCGCAAACATTTAAAAGACTAGTTTGGTCTTACATCAGCTTTTGTTTCTCTAGAAAACCATAATCAATATATTCAACAAAATAATTTATCCAGTGGGGCTTGAAAGTTTTGAGTGAAATAATATTAATAAAAATGCATTTTTTTGCTTTGCTCATTTCATACTTGCGTTATTTCGAACACAAAAAAAGTTAACTATAGTCCATCCAACTAACTTATGAATTTATTAAGTGAATAGGATTTATTATTTTAGTTGATCATTATTAAAATCTCTTGCTGTTAGGTGATTAACTGACTTTAATTATTTATTTTTGAATTGACCCTTACACTTCAGTGGTAGTATGTCTACCTCTAAGCTAGGAGGCCCAGGTTCAGGTCCCAACTACTCCACAGGTCTGTAATAACATCTCTGAACAGGTTGATGAGAAAATATCTCACAAGTGATTCTTGCAGTCCTGATGAAAATATTCAAAGAAACAATTATATGATGCAGCGACATATTTAGTTTTAGTTGCTGAATCTTTACAATTAGAGGAATAAGGAATGGCTAAATAAGAAGTTCAGAGAATGTTGACTCTGAAGTTTATAGGTTTTGTGAAGGTCTCTGACAGAGAAATTATCATTCACAATTTAATCAGAACATTTAAGATGAACAATGTGGAATCATTGTTAACTGAAATGCATGTTGTGCAGAAATAATTAAGAGATTGTAGAAGTAAATTTAGCTCTTTCCGGAAGTTACTTCAAATGGACATAATAATCTCAATTATTGACTTGTGTATGGTATCCATCTTCTTGCAATCTACATGTTAACAAAGATAATTAATTTGAATTTGTGATAAGCTGTCATGTGACTACTCACTGAGGGGAAAATATACTTAACAGCAGAATATATTTAAATGGATTATCACATTATATTGCAAACTCTTCAGAGTAAGTATGCCATAGCACTTTAAGATCTACCTTAAAATTCATAAATTGGTGAACCCTTTTTCTTCAGTGTAGCAGTGTTTCATTGTTAGCATTGTTTTTGTGCAGTGCAGAATAAAAACTAATCAGCAAAGCAAGGCTTGAGAGGAAAAAGACACAAGGTTTAGATGTATCTGTATAATAAGTTGTGTTGTAATATTGCAAGTAAAAGTTAATATATGTAACTAAGTGTGAAATGGAACTTCACCAAGAATTAACTATTGGGTTAGAGGTCTCTAATTTCAAAAAAGTTCAGGGAGAAGAGAAATAAATCCCACTAGATGGTGCTATGCCTAGATGTGTTATTCCCATCTTTCTGCCAATCAGTCAAAGATGAAAAGAGGGGACTGTCTCCAACAAGAACAAATAACAGAAAGATTCCCAAAAGAGTGGAAGGATTGAATTTGATTTGCACCATCATATTTAAAAGAAAATCTCTTCATAAAGAATTTGTGTATTGTTGTATTTTAACTCAAAACATGTTCTCAGTCTGTGAATTTGTGAAAGGTGTAAACACTAATTCACTCAGCAAGAACGACATGGTTAATAAGACTTAAGATAGAAAATCCTGATGATTGAAGCACCCTTAATTGAATAGAGTTCAAAATTGACAAAAGCAATTGTTAATGCTGCACCGTGAAAAAAAAGAACCGCAACATTTATGGCATTAAACACTGCAGTTAAAATAGTAAAGTGTATATATGAGAATTCTTTAATCCATAACATGGATAGAATACATATTAATGAATACATATTGATGTTAATTGAAGCTCTGGTAAACAAAACAAAATAGTTGTGAAGGCGGTCCTCCATTTCATTGGTTTTGAGTTTTCACTGGGAGATCTCATAGAAAATCATAAGGCACAAAGAACGAGAAAGCACAAGAACATGCAGAACACCCAGGATATCATTGAAATAAGTCAGAGGAAACTTGGCTGTCAGATTTGGAAGAAACATGACAATCTTTATAATGATACCATGTTTCAGAAAACAGAGGTTCACATGGCTATTGCATGGAAATTAAGTCAGATAGATTAGGATAGAACATACACTGTGGCCCAAGTATTCTGATGGCCAGACATTTGTTGGAATACTGTAGACTGGAGTTGCATGTTGGGACTGCGCAAAATCCATGATGGAACAGGCTCTTGGAAATGGAAACTTACATTAGGCAAGGCCAAGTCTGGAACCCTCCAAGAACTTTAAAGTGAGTAACTTTGGATGATTTGACAAGGTTAACCTTAATTGTTAGCCAGAAAACTTTAGACAATAAAAGCCTAATGGAATTCTTGGGAAATTATTAAACTGAACATCTGACCATCAGAGACACCAACTACACCATGCCTAACTCCTTATACATCCCAAACCCTTGACAATCACACCCTCTCAACCAGATCCCAGCACCTTTATGGACCCTGTTGGACCCAAATAACCACACTCAATCAAAGATTGATCTTGCCCTCACCTTTACTGGCCTAGCACCACTCACACCTTCATCTCCAACTCCCGCCCAATTCCCATCAGACAGAACATTTCACAAAGCTGCCCAGACCCTGGCCATCCCAAAAGCTTCCTCCTGCCCATGGATCCAACAATCAATTGATTCAAATCAACATTCCTCTTTCTCCTGGTTTGCCCACTGGCCCCAGTCGTTTCCACCTCCAGTGTGACTACATGGATCCAGAAGGGCCTGTGCCCGAAACGTCGAATCTCCTGTTCCCTGGATGCTGCCTGACCTGCTGTGCTGTTCCAGAAATAAAGTTTGATCTCCAGTATCTGCAGACCTCACTTTCTCCTCCAACATCCCCAACCCCAACCAGCCATTGATCTCATTCTCTTATCTGGCATCCTGGCATCCTACGCATCTGCTACCAACATCACCCATTAGGCACCCCACCCACTAAATGCCCTGATCACCTGACGTGTTACTGCTGTCATCCACCTTGTATCCTTCTGACTTGGCACCCTACCCACCTGGCATTATCCATCCACCTCACCCACTTGGTAATCCACTCACCTGGCATTTTCTTGCCTCCACCCACCTTGGGGCGCCATGGTAGCACAGTTAAATTCCCGCCTCAGGCAACTGTCTGTGTGGAGTTTGCACATGCTCCCTGTGTCTGCGTGGGTCTCCTCCAGGTGCTCCGGTTTCCTTCCACAGTCCAAAGATGTGCAGGTTAGATGAATTGGCCATGCTAAATTGCCCATAGTGTTAGGTGAAGGGGTAAATGCAGGGGAATGGGTCTGGGTGGGTTGCTCTTCGGAGGGTCAGTGTGGACTTGTTGGGCCAAAGGGCCTGTTTCCACACTGGAAGTAATCCAATCTATCTAATCTAAGAATACCCATCTCACTCATCTGCCATGTTTAATGCTGTAAGATTCTGCAACATTTTTCAACTACATGGTGCAGCATTGAGATGACTTTTGCTAATTTTGAAACAAATCTTTACTCATCTGGTATCCTAACCCATCAACCAAACTGCAACCTAACCCCACATTTACCCTGGATACTTAGCCTTTCAGAAGAGCTGTCAAAGTCTTATTCTGCTGTTGGACATTTAAATCATGAACTTGGCACAGTGACTGCTGCAAGACAGGGTGTGCCTTTGATGAAAATCATCTTTTCTGCTTGGTTCTTGGATTCCTAGCAAGGTTCATAATGGGAGGGCCCAGTTCAGGATTTTCTAGTGCAGAAGACATCTAAAAGTAAGTTGGTAATCTTTGATCTGGTCAGTGTTGGAAATAAGCTTTGTGACGCTGATCAGAATATCTGGGCCTATATTGCAAGTGCAAGTAAGTGACTAGAAAAATCAGAATTAAACATTTTTACATCTAGTACTAAGCTGCAACTTTTTGTTAATCTGAAACTCAATAGCAGGAAGTAGATGAGCAGGACAATGGAGAGAGATTGTGGTTTGAGTAAAATGGTTGTGCCCGATGATGTAGAAAGTAGAACTTATAAATGTCTATAACAGCCAATTACAGACCACAATGTTACAGTGCATTAAGTCATCAAAACTTTCTTCCTTTTCTTCTTTCTCAGAAGTGTTAGTTCCATACAATGGTTTGGTTCCAAGATCTTCAGACATCTTTGGCACAATCGCCATTACTTGTGTAGATTCCTTGACAGTGACTGGTGGAAATTGTTTTTAGTGTTGACTCTTGACCAGTGAACTTCAATCCTATCTTCACTTGATTTCAACATTTCTAGTGGGATTACTATACAGTGATCAAAACCAAGAATTGCAAATGATTACGACCTCACCACAACATGGTCACTAATAGCATTTGAAATGCTTCATTTGTTGCCCTAACTATGATCAGGTATCAGTCCATTCCTGGCTTGTGCAGTTCTTATTGAGCCTCCATGGAAACAATTCAACCAGTTTAAAAGCTAAAAAACATATGGTGACCTAGCCAATCTGCTCAAAAGCACTGTATTGTCAAACCCAAAGTCAGATGGCTGGTAAATTTAGCTGATGTGACTTTTGAAATTGTTCCAAACTAGTGTATGCCAAATGAAACAATTTAATCGCTTTGAGAATCTGCTGGATCAAGTGTTCATATGAGTCAAACCTGAGATGGTGGGGATGGATTCATTATTTTCAAGTACAATTCCAGAATGGTCCCTGGTTTAAGAGGACAGCTTCTGGCTTCACAACTCTAAATAAGGCACAAGCATTCTGGCAAATTACTGCAAACACGTATGCCAATTCAAATCATACAATACAAATCATGGACCACAAGTGCATATCAAACTTTTCTTAAGCAAACAGTCACTCCTTCAGCTCGTTCAATTTACCCAGAGCAATTTACCTTTCCACCCTGATCTGTCTGATTGAAAATGAGCAAATAGACTGGTTGTTCTTCTAATTTAATTTTCATGTAAGAGAAAAATGGCCTGGAGACTCTGAGTCAGTCATTATAAATCAACTATATCAATGCAGTTGCAAAATGACCACTTTTCAAATCCAATTTGCCACATTATATGATTGACATAAATGAATGATTCATTAAAGTTCTGATAAGGTCAATGTTTTAAGTGCAAAAGTAGACATGTGCTCTTTATTAAACAGTCAATCATCAACTTGTATGGACAAAATTTTGATCTGTGTAAAAACGAGGTGTTCACATTTGGAATGTATGCTTTGGCACCTTTATCCTACTCACAGATATCGATTCACTGAGACCCATATTACATCATTCAAACTGATCAGCGATGGTCTGGCAACTTGAAGAGTGTACTTTTTAACATATGGAAAAAGGTGTGGTGTCTTATTTGTTATTATACAACTGACTTTTGTCCATAGCTTCAGACAAACTGTGGGCTGATTAAACTTGCAATTTGCAATTAATAATACTTGGAGAGTTTCAGAAAAGTTTTGCAGTTATATTTATATCTTCGTTCCAACAGTATTTCTTAAGAGACTGCATTTCTATTATTTTTTCACAAAACATTTTTAACAGAGAAACAACGTTATTAAAAAATACCGAGGAATATAAATACAAAGTTTGTCAAGAATTTGACCTGTGACAGCAACATTATAACTGCTCCTTCCTTAACTCTATGACTTGTGTGATGACACGTCACTTAGTGTTTGGATGTGTAGAAACTCTGGAAAATATATAATATTATTAACACCTTCGTCCTAAAATCAACACTGATGTATTCTGTTAATTCAATGGATAGACTTTCCTTCAAATGTATTGAACCTTCATTTTTAGCATAGACTACAGCAGTTGAGTCTTAGTTTGTATAAAATAATTGTATTCACCATTTTGCTCCACATAACTAAACCCATCATCTCATCTATGCATTCCATGTCAACCCTCCCGTGCCACTATCTGTTTTTCATGCTTTTCCCATTTTATCCCTTTCCTTCCTTCTATTCCACTCCTCGAATCAATCTCTCCTGCTGAGGTAAATTTGTTCCTAGCTCCTCTTACCTTTCACTTGGTTCTGCTCTCCCCATCCAGCATCCCTCACCTCATCACCACCATCACAAACTGTAGGAAGCTACATATGGCCTGATTCTCCATATGCCATTTGCCACCAAATAAACCCACTAATAGAAAATCCCTTAAATGACCAATCAAACAATTGGAACAGGCAAAGTATGAATACTTTTACGGATAGAGTAGGAGGCAGGAGTGCACTTTTGATGTCTACCTGCTATGCAGAGGCAAAGTCATTTTAATACTGTGGTTCTATTTCAACACGTGTAGTGAGCTGATTGCATTGAACTGTGATTATTCATTCTGAAATCCTCAATGATCTATGAAAGAGCTTTTATTCAACTGTCTTCTGAGAGACATCCAACAATCATTCAATGTCCAATTCCAATAGCTGGTTTGTCAATGATAGACATTCTGCCTATTAGTATCACAAATTAAAGTGCTTGGCAAGATTCCACATTGTAGAATAGTCAGTAATGTTAGATCACATGGACCCAGGGGAGCTGGCCAATTGGACACAACATTGGCTTGAAGATAGGAGACAGAGGGTGGTGGTAGAGGGCTGCTTTTCAGACTGGAGGCTTGTGACCAGCAGTGTGCCACAAGGGTTAGTGTTGGGCTCACTGCTTTTCATCATTTATGTAAATGATTTGTATGTGATTATTGGAGATACGGTTAATGAGTTTGCAAAATAGGTAGTACCATGTGCAGTGAAGTAGGTTATTTCAGAGTACAATGGGACCTTGATCAGATGGGTCGATGGGCTGAGGAATGTCAGATGGAGTTTAATTTAGATAAACATGAGATGTTGCATTTTGGTAAGGCAAACCAGGACAGGACTTATACAGTTAATTCTGGATTAGTGGTGCTGGAAGAGCACAGCAGTTCAGGCAGCATCCAAGGAGCAGTGAAATCGATGTTTCAGGCAAAAGCCCTTCATCAGGAATAAAGGCAGTGAGCCCGAAGCATTTATATAGTTAATTGTAAGGTCCTGGGCAATGTTGCTGAAAAATGAGACATAAGGGTGCAAGTACATAGTTCCTTGAGAGTGGAGTCACAGGTCGACAGACTGGTAAGAAATTGTTTGGTCCACTTGTCTTCATTGGTCAGTGCATTGAATATGGTAGTTAGGACATTATGTTGTGACTATGCAGGATATTGGTGAAACCAATTTTAGAATACTGCATATAATTCTAGTCACCCTTCATTGGAAAGGATGTTGTTAAACCTGAAAGTGCAGAAAAGATTTCCAAGGATGTTGGCGGGAATGGGGGGTTTGTGTTGTAGGGAGATGCTGAATAGGCTGGGACTTTTCTCGCTGGAGTATTGGAGGCTGAGGGGTGACCTTAAAGAGGTTTATAAAATCATGAGGGGCATGGATGGTGAATAACCAAGGTGTTTTTCCTGTGGTGGGGGGGGGGGTCAAAAACCAGAAGGCATAGGTTAAGGTAAGATGGGAAAGATTTAAGAAGAAACTGAAGGGTTACATTTTCAAACAGAGGGTGGTGTGTATATGGAACGAGCTGCCAGAGGAAGTGGTGGCGCTGGATGTAATTATAACATTTAAAAGGCATCTGGATGGATATATGAATTGGAAAGGTTTAGAGGGATATGGGCTAATGCTTGCAAATGGGTCTATGTCAGATTGTGATGTCTGGTTGGGGGAATGAGTTGGTCCGTGTGTCTATGTTTCATGACTCAATGACTCAATTGTTTCACAAGTAGTGTCGGATGTGGATTTGCATACGAGAAATAGGTTTCTGTCTGATTCAGGTAGGATCATAAACACTATAGGGAAGGACCTCAGCATATGGCTACAACCCAATTGCAATGAGTGTAGAGTGGCTGCGATTTTTGGAGTAATGCTGTCAGGTTTCCTTAGAATCAGAATTGCATATGGAGCTAATGCACAAGTTAGGCTAGATTTTATTAACCTACCTTATCACATCCTTGTTAAAATCTATGAAGGTTTCAGATCAAACATGTTTTTGGAAGGTTAGTGTCTAGGGTGTAGGTTTGCTCGCTGAGCTGTAGGTTTGATATCCAGATATTTCATTATCTGGCCAGGTAACATCATCAGTGGCGACCTCCAAGTGAAGCGAAGCTGTTGTCTCCTGCTTTCTATTTATATCTTTCTCCTGAATGGGGTTCCTGGGGTTGTGGTGATGTCATTTCCTGTTCATTTTCTGAGGGGTTGATAGATGGCATCTAACGACCCTCTCTCCCTCGTAGCCCTACACACAGATGAATAAAGCCACCATTTTGACTGGGACAACACATCTATCCTGGGACAGGCTAAGCAAAGGCATGCCAGAGAATTCCTAGAGGCCTGGCACTCCAACCACAACGCCATAAACAAACACATAGATCTAGATACCATCTATCAACCCCTCAGAAAACGAACAGGAAATGACATCACCACAAACCCCAGGAACCCCATCCAGGAAAAAGATATAAATGGAAAGCAGGAGACAACAGCTTCGCTTCACTTGGAGATCGCCACTGATGATGTTACCTAGCCAGGTAATGAAACGTCTGGATATCAAACCTACAGTTCAGCGAGCAAGCCTACACCCTAAATCTCAACCTGAGCTACAAACCTTCACAAACCTTGCAGGTTAGTGTCTGTTGGTAAGAAGATCCTCTGCTCTCAGTAGCACCTCTTCTTCATCTTTAATCTTGATGGGGCTCTTTTGACTTCTCAGAAAGTCTGGTGTTGCAGCACTGTACAGCAAGTGGGACAAATATGAGGTTATCTCAGCACACCACTGGATGTCTTCTACAACCAGGTTCTAGGAACCAATCACCTGGCTTTCTCCTGCTCCACCATGTCGCTGCACCTCTGATAGCTAATTTGCAAAGATATCCATCACTCATGCAAGGAAAAAATAACTCTTCTTTATTCTTCACTTGCCCATTTGCTTGAGTAATCTGTATATTATTTTCACTCTATTCAAGCAAGAAAACAAGAATAGATGTGTGTGATATGCAGAAGATGAGAAGTAAAACTCCCTGTGTGCTTGTGATAAAGTTCCACTTACTGCATCATTGTGATCTTTCCATAAACCAGAGCAGAAAACCATATGGCCTTTATGAATACAACTGAAAATTTATACTGTACCAAGGACTGTATCAACCCTGTCCTGAAACTTTTATGTAAGAACTTTGAAGATGCAATGAACCTTGATGCTAGTGCAGATTGTATGGTAGCAAATCAACAGGCCATATTACACTTCACCCAAGTTTCTCATTTGTTGATAAATGGTTGATCGAGATATTGCTTGGCATACATTATCAATGGTGAAAAACTGGTAAAGAGGCAACTGAGCTAATTCACCAGCCTGGGCTTGATTGAAACTTGGAGCTAAGAGGCCAGTGCTCTAACCTGCTGTGCAACTGAAATTGTCATATAAATCTTCTCTTCGTCTGAAAAATATTGCTAAGGTACACATCAATTTTCAGACAAAGTAAATTCACGGTGCAAAATGATGAGTTCACAGTATTCTCACGTTTGCCTGGACCAGGCTATTTTGGGCAGCCGTACGTAGGTCTGAAAGTTCAAATAAGCTAAAAAAAATTAATTAAAAAATGGAACTCCACAGCTGTTAATCAAGAAACGCTGTCTCGTTTGTGTTCATCTCTTAGGTTCTCATATTAGTTTGAGCCATTGAATTCATGGGTAATGAACAAATATCCCACTGTGCACACTGCAGCTCTGTCTCCATTGTGTTATTGCATTCTACTGATGGAGCCAGGGAAAAAACAGCAATATTTAAAGAGAGGAAATCAAATGGTCACATTCCAGTGGATCCTAGCAACTAACATTTTTGGCAATGTGGAAACAAAGTCAAAGAAACATTTTTCTTTAGTTTTACTAATTAAACATATTCTGGGTTAAAACTACTTTTAGAGTTTTCAATATACTAATCAATTTTTTTTCATTCTATTTAGGGATACCAAGATTCAGAATTAAACCTATTCCAAATTTGATTCTACTTTCATTATTTGATGCTTACCATTGATTATGGTATTAAACTCAACCAAAATAGAAGACCATCACACTTTGTGGCATTAAAAATCAAGTTATTTTCATATGGTCCACATTAAGTCAATCATTCCTTTTCAGTTATGAAGTGCTTAGTTGCTTCAGTAATTAGCCTCAATTTTCACCCCAGAAATACATGCTTTACTTAATGTTGGTATGTGCGATTAAGCAGGTGATATGGGTTGTGTTGTGGAGATGATGCATCAAAATTTAAGACAGACCCACACAGAGCAGATCATGCAAGGCAAGTGATGAGTAGAAATGGGTCTTGCCGCAAAAATACTGGAGTATCATGCTGCTTTTAGAATAAAATTTTTAACATTTGCTGACTAGTTTAATAACTTTGATCTAATTAGGGATTTCAGCATTAGTGGAGAATGGAAGAAGGAGGAATCCTCCCTCTGTCCAGCAAAACGTTTAATCAGCAGTTAGCTTGTGTAACCATTGTATGGAGCAAAATTATCTAGTCATGTGAAACAAGACCAAGATTGCCCAGAGACAACCTGGAAATCTCAGTTTTAAAATTAACAGTTTCCAGTGGTTCATTAAACAGAACAATAAAAACATAAGTACTATAATTGAATCATTTAACAACACGTATGAAATGACTACAAAACTATAGGTTGGAAAGGTTCAGAAATAGTATAGTGAAAATGACAGGATGTGAGAAGACATGATTTATGGTGCTACCACCTTGCATGGCTGACAGAATGAAAGTAAGTTAGAGGGTAGTTTTAAGCTTTTTTTGTTAATCATAAAGTTTCCTCCAGGAGGTTTTGTGCAAGTCCATGATGGTTAAGGTTACAGTGACGTTATCCTAGAGTGTGTAGGTGCCCTGGTGGCCCATGTGAAGAATAGAGAGCTAATTAGTATGGAACTTGATCAGATTGTATGTAACAAATGAGAGAGCATGTCCCTTGGGGAAGTGGGAATCTCTCTATCTTTGGTATGAACACGTTGTTTAAAAATAATTTAAATTATTCAGGAATCTAGAATCTATCCTGTCAGTTCCAAAGTTGGATCTGCAGTTGTCAAAGTGGTTCCAGTAATGGGTTAGAAACCCACTCAGGTCTCCCCGTGCGGGTTAAAATCCTGCCAGGTGCATTTGTCTAACCAACCTCCCTGGTGATCCAGTCTTTAGGACCTGATGATTTAGAGTAACTTCAATCATCTTGACCTGGATTTCATTCTGGGTCTGGAAATATTTCCCTTTTAAGTAGCCCTTGTGTCCCTACTCGAGGACAGAAGGTCTGGGTTCAAGTTCTACCTTGCCCTTGAGGTGGGTCATTAGCACGTCCAAACTAGTTGATTAAAAATAACTTATTTTACAAGTGATGAGATTCCAGAGAAAGCTGCAGAGAAATAACACCTTTCTTGCTGTTATGTAAGAGAGTCTAATATCTATGGTTTATCCTTTGTGTACCTGCCTTAATAGCCATTCAAGGATCAAGTCCACGCTAAATAAAATATGTGGGTAGTTGACAAAGAAGCAGCCTTCGCAAACAGTGAAAATATGTCCTGTTTGATGTTTTGTGTGGTTTCATTATCAAATCATGAGATACTATGACAGCCCAAGGTGTTATCAGAACAATCGATATGGACTCTTCTACTTAATGAATGGAAAGGAAAGTGATTGTTTGTGGAGGATTGATTCAGAATGAGAAAGTGCCAAATCTGAACCAAAATCCTTCCAATGGTGCCACAGACAAAGTGATCCAGAATTAGTCCCCATCCACCAACATCAAGTTCTGTTGTCACAACTCTTAATCATTCTTTTTATATCAAGACTAAGCTTTGAATTTGAATTTTCTATATACTCACTTATGTTACGTTCTTCTGTCTAATCAATGTCTCGTTAGTGTTGGTTGATGAAACAAATCAGTCAAAATACATTTCCACCTGCCATTTTTCACAGATTACAAATATTGCCAAATAAGAGTTAAACAAAATGTTATTTTAAATATGATATTTCAGAAGTGAATTTTCTATCTATTAATACCTTCATTAAATGTTTTATTCAAGCCCTCAGCCTATCTTAAAGTTTTTTTGCTCATTGATCAGAACAAAACTGTGCGTTCTGAATCTGTATAGTGAGACAAAATTTCTGACTGTAAACTATTACAAAACTGAGTTGTTGCTGCTAGCATCTAATCTGTGCATTAATAAGCACCGAAGGGTGGAAGATGTCTCTCATAAATCTGTGACGTCTTGAGAGTTCACTTGCTTTTTTCTAAAATATTTGTAACAAACTAGTGATGGAATTGCCAGAATTTTGTTTTAGGAGCATCTTGCATTGAATAACAAAGAAAAGGAGCATACAATCAACTCTATTCATGATTGTGGTTCTTTGATAATGGTTTGGGAAACAAACTGCAACAATAGATTTTTGTTTATTGAATGTTGATAAATCATTTAAAAATCTGCAACTGAATCACACTTTTTGCCTAAGGAGTATATTTTATACATTTAAAAATTGAAAACTGCATAAATAGCAAGCTTTTGAACTTATGAAGTCATTTTTGTTTCTGAAAATTTATGTGTACAAGATACTTCAAATTGACTAATTCATTCATAATATATCAGACATTCTGATTTTATGTTCATTTTATGAGTAGAAATGTGTATCATAAATGGTAAAAGGTTAACTTGCCTGTCCATTAAGTAATTAGGAAAGTAAATAGCATGTTATTATTTATTGTGGAAAAGTGTGGTGCTGGAAAAGCACAGTCGGTCAGGCAGCATCCGAGGAGCAGGAGAGTCGATGTTTTGAGCATAAGCTCTTCATCAGGAACTTCTTCACCTTCCTGATGAAGAGCTTATGCTCAAAACATCGACTTGCCTACTCCTTGGATACTGCCTGACTGGCTGTGCTTTTCCAGCACCATATTTTTAGACCCTGATCTCTAGCATATGCTGTCCTCTCTTTCTCCTGTTATTGTTTATTGTAAAAGGAATTAAATACAAAAGCAGGGAGGTTGTGCTTCAATTAAACAGGTCATCGATGAGACTACATCTGGAGTACTCTGTACAGTATTGGTTCCTTTAATTAAGGAAGGTTGTGATATGTGTTTACCTCGATGTATTACCTGATTCGGTAATGTTTGTATTATCCCTTGTAATATAAGAAACTAGATGAGGATATTGTGGTGTTGAAAGATCAAACAAACACTTAATACAGCTGGTTATTATATACAATTAATATATTCACTGAAGTAAGTGACTGGACCAGAATTAGGCTAGTCAGTTACAGCAGAAGAATGTGTTTCTAGTAATGTCATGTCATGTTTCATGTGATCCCATTTAAGACAGAGTTTGAGACCTTTATACCATCAGATCACACTTTATGATGTGGCGTTGGTATTATGAATACACCGGTTAAAGACATAATCTTCCCCTTTTATCCTAAACAGGTACGCGCACACATATATATATGTAGTTGTACATAGATTAGTGCAGTCAATTTGGAAACAAGCAAACAGGTAAAACAAAATTTACAACATCAACGTTTCAAACTGCATTGGAAGTTTGACAATGTGCCCTGATCTGGTGCTTGTATATCCATCTGGAGAGGTACTCATTGGTCTCTGTTGAACGTGTTCGACAACTTAGTTATCTTGCTGGCCTCTGAACATCACCACCATCAGAGGAATGTTGCTCCCTCTGTTTGAGCATGATTAGTGTTTCTTACATTGATCTGAGCAGGATTCTGTTTCTTTGCAATGTAATCTAAGAACAGTAAAGAATCCATTTTACAACATTCTGCTGATATCTAGGTTTTTATATTTCTATTCTAACTCAGTCTCTGCCCGATGAATACTTTTGATAATTCTCTACCTGCTTGCTCATTGTCTATCTCTTTCAATCTCCTTTGAATAAGAATAGCCTGTGCTCTGGAATAGTTAGACAATCGGTTACAGTGCAAAGTCATTCTCATGGAAGGTGAGGATCAGGGGGGTTTGTTATTGTTGCGGTTGGAGGGGTGGGGTTCAAGAGCAGAGGTGTGGTAAGTGGAAGAGATGCGCTGGAGAGCACTGTTGACCACGTGGGAGGACAAATTACGATCTTTGAAATAGGAGGACTTGATAGTATGTATGATACGTTTTGTTAAACAATTTAAATGTGGATAGTGGGTAACATTGTGATATGTGTCACTTCTTATTTAGTACATAGCTTGAAATGGTTTGCTAGAGTACTATGGTCCATTGTCAGGCACTGTTCTGGAATACTGAATAAACTAAAAATAGTTTATACTCCCATCAGTGATGATAACCCTTGTTTTGTTGCTAAATCATCAAAAAATGGAAAGTTTAGAAAAGAACTTCATCACAAGATGATAATCCTCCCTGTGTACTGTGAATAGGTCTGTTATTACTTGTACCCAATAGCCGGAATGAGTGTTGCATGGACAAAGAGACTCCCTCCACTGCTGTGGCTGATAAGTCTGACTGCCTCCTATTCATTCACATATCCTGATATACACTTGGTCAGTACACAGACTCACATGGGAACTGCTTTGTGTGTTCAATACACAAATCATTCTTGGCATCATAGTTGTTATTAGATTTTTTTAACCCTTAAAATTTATTTGTATGGCACTTCAAGTACATCTGTCTGTGGCCAAAATGAACAAATGTTTTCAGGTACTTCTTTAATACACATCACTTTTGGAAAATCATAGAATCCACATGGTATGGAAGCAGGTAATTCAGCTCATCAAGTGTGACTTTTGAAGACCATCCCACTCAGATCCACCTCACTGCCTTAATTCACCCAGCCTGCAAATCCCTGGACACTCTGGGGCAATTTAGCATGGTCAATCTACCTAACCTGTGCATCGTTGGACTGTGGGAGCAAACCAGAGCACTTGGTGGAAACCCACACAGACACAGGGAGAATGTTCAAACTCCACACAGTCATCCAAGGCTGGAACTGAACTTGGGTCCCTACTGCTGTTAGGCAGCAGTGTTAACCACCGAGACAATGTGCCATCTCAATCTTCTTCAGATCTTGTAGGTACCCACCTTTAAACCTTGTTAATTCTAACTGTTCACTCTGGCTCTGGCCAAAATGTAACACGCAAACCTTGAGAACATTTTCATCTTTGTTATCCAGAGCATCAACAAGAATGTTTTGGACTTTGTGTGAGTTGGGTAATCTGCTCATCATATTAGATAATAATCATTTTGTGCAAAACAGAAATTATGGGAGAAACTTGACAGGTCTGGCAGCAACAAAGTGATCTTGGAGTGCAGGCTCATAGCTCTTTAGAGTCGCAGGGAGATAGGTTAGTGAAGAAGGCATTTGGTATGCTTTCCTTTAATGGACAGAGCATTGAGTATTGGAGTTGGGAGATCATATTGCGGCTGTACAGGATATTGGTTAGGCCACTGTTGGACTATTGCGTGCAATTCTGGTCTCTTTCCTATTGGAAAGTCATTGTGAAACATGAAAGGGTTCAGAAAAGATTTACAAAGATGTTGCCAGGGTTAGAGGATTTGAGTTACAGGGAGAGGCTGAATAGGCTAGGGCTGTTTTCCCTGGAGCGTCAGATGCTGAGTGGTGACCTTTTAGAGGTTTATAAAACCGTGAGGGGCATGGATAGGATAAATATCTTTTATCCTATCCTAAATATCTTTTCCCTGGGGTGGGGGAATCCAGAACTAGAGGGTGTAGGTTAAGGGCGAGAAGGGAAAAATCTAAAAGGGACCCATAGGGCAGCTTTTTCATGCAGTTGGTGGTGCATGTATGGAATGAACTACCAGAGGAAGTGGTGGAGGATGGTACAATTACAACATTTAAAAGACATCTGGATGGGTATATGAATAGCAAGGGTTTAGAAGGATATGGGCCAGGTACTGGGAAATGGGACCAGATTAGGTTAGAATATCTGGTTGGCATTGACGAGTTAGACCGAAGGGTCTGTTTCCGTGCTATACATCTCTATGACTCTATGACTCTATGACGTGTGGAGAGAAAACAGAATTAACTATAGGATAAAGGAGCAGTATTAGTCCATTTGGTCTATAGAGTCTTCTCCACCATTTGACCATGGCTGATGTATTTCTCAAGCCCATTCTCCTGCGTTCTCCCCAAACCCTTTGATTTACTCACCAATCAAGAACTTATCTATCTATGTCTTAAATACACTCAGTGGCTTGTCCTTCACAGCCTTTTGTGGCAATGAGTTCTAAAGATTCACCACCTTCTGGCTGAAGAAATCCCTACTCATTTCAGTTCAAAATGGTCGTTCTTTCACTCTCAGACTGTGCCCTCAGGTCTTAGTCTCTCTTACTAGTGAAAACATCTTCTCTTCATCCATTCTAATCTGGCCTCTCAGTATTCTGTAAATTTCAATGCAATCTCCTCTCATCCTTTCAAACTCCATTGAGTACAGGCTCAGCAGCTCCTCATACATAAGCTCTTCATCCCCGGGTTCATTCTTGTAAACCTCCTCTAGACCCTCTCCAAGACCAACACATCCTGCCTTGGACACAGGGCCCAAAACTGTTCACAATATTCCAAACATGGTCTGACCACTGTCTTATTATATAGTCTCAGCACTACATCTCTACTCTTGTATCCTAGCCCTCCCGAAATGAATGCTAACATTACATTTGCCTTCCTAACTACCAACTGAACCTCCATGTTAACATTGAGAGAATCCTGAACTAGGACCCCGAGGTCCCTTTGTGCTTCAGGTTTCCAAGGTTTTCCCCATTTAGAAAACAGCCAAAATCTCTATTCCTTTATTGGTAAGGGTATTGAGTACAGGAGTTGGGAGGTCATGTTGCAGCTGTTTAGGACATTGGTTAGACTACCTTTGGAATATAACCATGCAAGTCTGGTCTCCATCCTATCAGAAGGATGTTGTGAAACTTGAAAGGGTTCAGAAAAGATTTACAAGGATATTGCCAGGGTTGGTGATTTGAGCTATAGGGAGAGTTTGAATAGGCTGAGCTGTTTTTCCTGGAGCGTAGGAGGCTGAGGGGTGACCTTACAAAGGTTTATAAAATCATGAGGGGCATGGATAGGATAAATAGACAAAGCTTCTTACCTGGGGTGGGGGAGTCCAGAACTAGAGGGCATAGGTTCAGGGTGAGAGGGCAAAGATATAAAAGAGACCTGAGGAGCAACTTTTTCACGCAGAGAGTGGTACGTTTACGGAATGACCTGCCACAGGAAGTGGTAGAGGCTAGTATGGTTGCAACATTTAAAAGACATCTGGATGGGTATATGAATAGGAAGGGTTTGGAGGGATATGGGCCAGGTGCTGGCAGGTGGGACTAGATTGGGTTGGAATATCTGGTTGGCATGGACGAGTTGGACCAAAGGGTCTGCTTCCACGCTGTACATCTCTATGACTCTATGACTATTCTTCATACCAAAGTGTCAAACCTCACAATTCATTGCATTCCATTGCTCACTTTCCCAGCCAGATCACATCCTTCTTCATCCTCCCCACTTCCTCAACACAACCTGTCCCTCCACCTATGTTTGTGTTATCTACAAACTTAGCATCAATGCCCTCAGTCCTTTATCCAATATTGGGTCGAGTGACCGTTCTCCAGACCGTTCCCTGCCTTCCTCTGCAGATGCTGCCAGACTTGCTGAGTTATTTTGGCAATTTCTGTTTTTGTTTTAGATTTCCAACATCCACAGGTCTTTGTTTTATTATAATGATCTAAGAACCTGACTTGTATCTCACTGAAAGTCACACTTTTGCACATTGTTGATCGATTTGATTGCATCATATATGGTCTGTTCTCTCACAGAGGAAATTATTTCAATTTCATGAATTGTGACTTTGATTATACTAAGATCTGTGCATATTATTAGTCCTAGCACTGCTGGTTCATTAATTTCTTCCAATTAGGAGATTTCACAAAGCCAAGATGAGCTTGTATATTGGCACTGCAGTGTCAATAAATTAGAACCAATCAAGAGAAGAGTGACTCGACTAATACCTGAAATGAACAGATATTATGAAGTAAAGCTGGACATTGTCTGTGACTGCTGAGTTCAGAAAATGATGGGATGGCTTATTGAAACACACACGAGTGGTCTGATGGGTCTTGGCAAGGTGCTTTTAAAGAGTATGTTTCCTCTGTGGGAGAATCTCAAAATAGGAGGCACTGTTCCTAAATAAGGTGATGACTCATAAAACAGAGGTAAAGAATTATTTTTTCTAATGAAGGATCATGAGTCTTTGGAATGCTCTACCTCAAAAGGTGGTGGAACCAGAGTCCTTGCATTTTTTTAAGACTGAAGTCGAGAGATTCTTGATAGGCAAAGGGGGCAAATGGTGATCAGAGGTAGGCAGCAATGTGGAATAGCGAGATCAGCCATGATCTTATTAAATGATGGAGCCAGATCAAGGGGCTGAATGGCCTACCCCGACACCTAATTCATTTACTTGTATCAGAAAGTCATGCTTTCCAGCCCATAGTGTTTCACCAATTAATTTTCAGGAATACAAGTATATTTATAGCTTCTTGAGCCAAACAAACAATAAAAAAAATGTAGAAAGTTTTAATGCTTGACATCTGAGGATGAAAAAGTCATTTGTTTGGTGTGGGACATAATGTGGATAAAGGCATAATGGTTAGCAAGAGGCCAAATATAGGAATATTCCACTTTCCTAGGTTCTTGTAGCCCAATTACTGTTGTACAGCAGCAACTCCCAAAATTGCCAGACCCAATTCCCACCCACAAGAGATAGGAATAGCAGTAGATAGCCCATCAGTGGAGCATCTATAACACTTTGAGGTACAGAATTTGAAGAATTCACAATCCTTTCTGGGGAGAAATTTCTCTTTCTCTCTGCCACTAAATGATAATCATTATCTTATTTTTAACTGTGGTGAATATAGGCTCAACGTACTTAGCCTCTCATCATTAGACAATCCTCTCAACCCAGCGACTAACCAATGAATATTCACTGCATTGTTTCCAATGCAATATGGAGAGTCTTTGTTCCTCCAAACAGAATTGATGTCACATAATAAAGACAGGGCTTTCATTGAGAAATTTTCTAGAAAGAAATGGGAATTGAGGTAGAACATGACTACAAGGAACACAGTTCAGAATAAGGAGAGTAACATCTATAGTGAATGATAGGGTACAATAGGACCTGAAAGAAATGGTTTGTCTGCTGCCTGCATGATGTTTTCCACATGACGGCATTTGTTTAGAATGTAGTCTCAAGGAGTCAATTAATAAATCTCCTATGGTGTAAAAGTGGAACTAATAAAGTTCTGTTTAAAGAAATTTGTATGACCTCTGACCTCTTAAAAAAAGGCATTGGATGACAAAAAAAAACATTAAAAATTTAAATATAGCCAACAATGGAACAAAATTCAAATATCTTCAAATTGAAAGTTATTTATTTTTACAGAACCATAATATAATTTACAGATCCTGATTAAAATTCTTAAAGGTTTCTTTTTATTTGTGCGATAAAGCATTTTTGACAAGGCTGGATGATTTATCTAGGATTACTAAAGTTGTGTTTTTTTTTTGGAAATACCCAAATTGAGTTGATTGTCATCAATGATTGCTGGTGTTGTTTCAAATTTCACACCGTAATCCATGACACAATGAATGGAATATGTTGAACATGAACCTGCTCATCTTTGTTTATCAGGAACAACTCTCTCTTTGTTATCCCACTGAGTTAATTGTGACATGTTTTGGTCCATTATAAAAAAAGTTTCCAGAGTACGAAACTGGGCAGGGCAATGGTTTGGAAACATTCATCTTTGTATCTGGTACTTGTTGGCAATGTCAGTCAAACAGGATAATTTTTCCCACACGAATTATCTCCTGAGCACTTAAGTATATGTGACACCTGGCGAAACTGGGAGTATTAGACACCAACAATGAAATGAAAGATGGTCCCTCCTTCAGCACTAACATTCTTCATCTTAATGAGCACAAAAATGTTTTTAAAAAGCTGATTCATTTATTGTAGTGACATTTGATGGAATTGATTGAAATTTGGCTCGCTGGCTGGAGAGCTAGTGAGTGTGCCTCTCTTTTGGCAGGCCAACCACTTGGCAGTAGTGGGGCTTCCAATGAATCAGGAACACTGAGGGCAGACGTCCTACCCATTGGGAGCTGCTTGTCAACCAGAAGTCAACAGCTCTTCATTGCTCAGTAGAGTGGCCATGCAAGCAGTACTGTTGCTGGTACTGCACTCACTCAAGGTCAAAGATCACCATTGTCTCAGGCAGGGCTGAGCAGTGGTGGGAGGGGTCACAGGGTACGGGTTGCAGGGAGTTGGGTCAGCATTGAAAGCAGGGAGGTGGATCTCAGAGGGGTCCCTCAATGAGGTGCTGAGTGCTTTTGAAATTGGGTCCTCATGGTGGCAGTGGAGTAAGCCGCGTATTCCATGAGGTAGACCTTCAGCCCCGGGCTCATCAATCCATCTGGTTTCATTTCCCCTTTTCTTCCACTTTTTTCCCGAAGATTTTAAAGTGGATTTTAGCGGCTGAGAGCTGGAGCAGAGCAGGCTGGAACCCTGGAGCAGCTGAGAGCCAGACCAAAGATGGCTAAGGTCTGAAGAAGCATCAAACAGCTGGCAACCAGAGCAGAGATGGCTAGAGGCCTAGATTGGCTGAGAGCTGGAGCAGAGTGGACTGGAGGCCTGGAACAGCATGGAGCAGCTGAAATCCGGAGCAGAGAGGACTGGGCTTGGAGCAGCATGGAGCAGCTGAGAGCTGGAGCAGAGAGGGCTGGAGGTCTGTAGCAGCTGAAATCCAGAGAAAAGAGGCCTGGAGCAGCATGGAGTAGCTGAAATCCAGAGCAGAGTGGGCTGGATGCCTGGAGCCCTGGAGCAACCGATAGCCAGAGCACAGAGGGCTAGAGGCCTGGAGCAGCTGAGATCCAGAGCAGAGAGGGCTGGAGGCCTGGAATGGCTGAGAGCTGGAGCAGAGAGGCCTGGAAGCCTGGGGCAGCTGTGATCCAGAGCAGAGAGGCCTGGAGGCCTGGAATGGCTGAGAGCTGGAGCAGAGAGGCCTGGAAGCCTGGGGCAGCTGTGATCCAGAGCAGAGAGGCCTGGAGGCCTGGAGTGGCTGAGAGCTGGAGCAGAGTGGGCTGGAGGCCTGAAACAGAGCGGGGACGGTTGTTGGACTGGGGTTTAATGTGGGCAGTCAGCAGCTTGTGAGGCCAGTCAGATCATGTCTGGATGCCCCTGCGCTAAGCTACTGCAATGTAATGTTTATCTGTAAATTGTTTATCTGACTGTAATGTTTATCCTTTAAACTATATCTGATTTCTAACTTATATTCTGAATCACTGTAAGGTAACACAACTTCTTTTCTTAATGCTCCTCTTTTTGTATCTAAGACTTGTACCTAGGTATTCCACCTCGGAACACTTCAACCCCAGGGCATCAATGTGGACTTCACCAGTTTCCTAATTTCCCCTCCATCCACCTTACCCCAGTTCCAACCTTCCAGCTTCACACTATCCTCATGACCGGTCCTACCTGCCAATCTCCCTTCACACCTATCCGCTCAACCCTCCCTTCTGACCTATCACCTCCATCCCCACACCCATTCACCTATTGTACAGCTTCCAACCTCGTAGTGCGGGAACCCCGCACTGCCCGATTCTACCTCCTTCACAAGTCTGACCACCCCGGCTGACCCATTGTCTCAGCCTGCTCCTGCCCCACTGAACTCATCTCTACTTACCTCGATACTGTTCTATGCCCCCTAGTCCAGGAACTCTCCACATACGTTCGAGATACTACTCACGCCCGCCACCTCCTCCAAGACGTCAGTTCCCCGGCCCCCAACGCCTCATCTTCACCATGGACATCCAATCCCTCTACACCTCCATCCGCCATGAGCAGGGCCTCCAAGCCCTCCGTTTCTTCCTTTCCCGATGTCCCCAGCAGTACCCTTCCACTGACATAGTCAGCATGGTTTTGTGAAGGGCAGGTCGTGCCTCACAAACCTTATTGAATTCTTTGAGAAGGTGACTAAGGAGGTGGACGAGGGGAAAGCGGTAGATGTGGTGTATATGGATTTTAGTAAGGCGTTTGATAAGGTTCCCCATGGTAGACTACTGCAGAAAATACGGAGGTATGGCATTGAGGGTGAGTTGGAGGTCTGGATTAGGAGTTGGCTGGCTGGAAGAAGACAGAGGGTAGTAGTTGATGGCAAAGGTTCATCTTGGAGGGCCGTCACTAGCGGTGTTCCGCAAGGATCTGTTTTGGGACCATTGCTGTTTGTCATTTTTATAAATGACCTGGAAGAGGGGTTAGAAGGTTGGGTGAGAAAGTTTGCGGATGATACGAAAGT
>NC_057722.1:44579817-44581882 GCF_004010195.1 Chiloscyllium plagiosum | reverse complement strand
TCCCAATTCCTCCGCCTCTGCTGTATCTGCTCCCAGGAGGACCAGTTCCACCACAGAACACACTAGATGGCCTCCTTCTTTAGAGATCGCAATTTCCCTTCTCACATGGTTGAAGATGCCCTCCAATGCATCTCATCCACATCCCCCACCTCCGCCCTCAAACCCCACTCCTCCAACTGTAAAAAGGACAGAATGCCCCTGGTCCTCACTTTCCACCCTACCAACCTTCGCATTAACCATATCATCCGCCGAGATTTCCGCCACCTCCAAACGGACCCCACCACCAGGGATATATTTCCCTCCCTACCCCTTTCTGCTTTCGGCAAAGACTGTTCCCTCTGTGACTACCTGGTCAGTTCCACGCCCCCGAACAAACTACCCTCCCCTGCCACCGCAGGATTTGTAAAACCAGCGCCCACACCTGCTCCCTTGCCTCCATTCAAGGTCCCAAAGGAGCCTTCCACATCCATCAAAGATTCACCTGCACAAAACCCATGTCATTTTTTGTATCCGTTGCTCCCGATGTGGTCTCCTCTACATTGGGGAGACTGTATACTTCCTCGCAGAGCGCTTCAGGGAACATCTCTGGGACACCCACACCAATCAACCACATCGCCCTGTGACCCAACATTTCAACTCCCCCTCCTTCTCTGCTGAGGACATGCAGTGGTGGAGGCCTCCTCCACCACTGCTCCCTCACCACCCGACGCCTGGAGGAAGATCGCCTCATCTTCTGCCTCGGAACACTTCAACCCCAGGGTATCAATGTGGACTTCACCAGTTTCCTCATTTCCCCTCCCCCCACCTTATTTCAGTTCCAACCTTCCAGCTCAGCACCACCCTCATGACCTGTCCTACCTGCCTATCTCCCTTCCCACCTATCCGCTCCACCCTCCCCTCTGACCTTTCACCTCTGTCCCCACCTCCATTCACCTATTGTACTAGAACATAGAACAGTACAGCACAGAACAGGCCCTTCATCCCACGATGTCGTGCCGACCATTGATCCTCATGTAAGGTAAATCTAATGTATGAACCCTCAAATTTATGTGACCATATGCATGTTCAGCAGTCTCTTAAATATCCCCAATGACCTCGCTTCCACAACTGCTGCTGGCAACGCATTCCATGCTCCCACAACTCTCTGCGTAAAGAACCTGCCTCTGACATTCCTCTATACTTTCCTCCAACCAGCTTAAAACTATGACCCCTCGTGTTAGCCATTTCTGCCCTGGGAAATAGTTTCTGGCTATCGACTCTATCTATGCCTCTCATTATCTTGTATACCTCAATTAGGTCCCCTCTCTTCCTTCTTTTTTCCATTGAAACGAGCTCAGTCAACCTCTCTTCGTAAGAAAGTCCTCCATTCCAGGCAGCATCCTGGTAAACCTCCTCTGAACCCTCTCCAAAGCATCCACATCTTTCCTATAATAGGGCGGCCAGAACTGGACACAGTATTCCAAGTGCGGTCTAACCAAAGTTTTATAGAGCTGCAACAAGATCTCACGGCTCTTAAACTCAATCCCGCTGTTAATAAAAGCCAAAACACCATATGCTTTCTTAATAACCCTGCCCACTTGGGTGTCCATTTTAAGGGATCTACGTACCTGCACACCAAGATCCCGCTGTTCCTCCACACTGCCAAGAATCCTGTCTTTAATCCTGTACTCAACTTTCAAGTTTGACCTTCCAAAATGAATCACTACGCATTTATCCAGGTTGAACTCCATCTGCCACCTCTCAGTCCATCTCTGCATCCTGTCAATGTAATGCTATAGCCTACAACAGTCCTCTATACTGTCAATGACACCTCCAACCTTTGTGTCGTCTGCAAACTTGCTAACCCATCCTTCAAGCTCCTCATCCAAGTCATTAATAAAAATTACAAAGAGTAGAGGCCCAAGAACAGAGCCCTGTGGAACACCACTCACCACTGACTTCCAGGCAGAATACTTTCCTTCCACTACCACTCGCTGTCTTCTGTCGACCAGCCAATTCTGTATCCAGACAGCTAAATTTCCCTGTATCCCATTCCTCCTGACCTTCTGAACGAGCCTACCATGGG
>NC_057722.1:44578413-44579650 GCF_004010195.1 Chiloscyllium plagiosum | reverse complement strand
CAGGTAGACTCCGGTGGAGAGCAAGGATGCAAAGATCTTCGCAAGCGGCGAAGCAATCACATTTCTCACTTCCCAAAGCAGCCGAGGACAAATCTGGTCTGGTCCTGGTGACTTGTCAATTTTAATGTTTGTCAAAATTTTCAGCACATCAGCTTCCTCTATCTCTATCCATTCCAGCATGCTTACTTGCTCCTCAATGGTTTCATTCACTACAAGGTCCTTTTCTTTAGTAAAGACAGAAGCAAAAAACTCATTTAGGGCTTCCCCTACCTCCTCAGACTCTATACACAAGTTCCCTATGCTATCCCTGATCGGTCCTACTCTTTCTTTGATCATTCTCTTATTCCTTACATACGTGTAAAATGCCTTTGGATTCTCCCTAATCCTTCCTGCCAAGCCTTTTTTGTACCCCCTCCTGGCTCTCCTCAGACCATTTTTGAGGTCCTTCCTCGCCTGCCTGTAATCCTCTAGAGCTGAGCAAGACCCTTGCTTCCTCCACTTTACGTAAGTTGCCTTCTTTCTTTTCACGAGAAGTTCCTCTGCTCTCATCATCCAAGGTTTCTTTATCTTACCCCTTCTTTCCTGGCTCACTTTATGCATCACTCGCAACAACTGTTCCTTAAACAGTCTCCACATATCGAAAGTGCCCTTTCCATGGAACAATTGCTCCCAGTCCATGCTTCCCAACTCACATCTGATAGCATCATAGTTTCCTTTTCCCCAATTAAATATCCTCTCATTGTGTCTGCTTCTCTCCTTCTCCATGGCTATGTAGAATGTGAGGCAGTTGTGGTCACTATCACCAAAATGCTCTCCCACCGCAAGATCTGACACCTGCCCCAACTCATTGCTGAGCACCAAATCCAAAATGGCCTCTCCCCTCGTCGGCCTGTCAATGTACTGAGTTAGGAAACCCTCCTGAACCCACCTTACAAAAACAGCTCCTTCCAAACCATCTGCTCGAAGGAGGTTCCAATGAATATTGGGAAAGTTAAAGTCACCCATTACAACACCCCTACTACATTCACACTTTTCCAAAATCTGCTGACCTATGCTTTCTTCAATCTCCCTGCTGCTATTGGGGAGCCTGTAGTAAACCCCTAATGAGGTGACTGCTCCCTTACTGTTCCTAATTTCAACCCATACTGACTCAGTAAGCAGACCCTCCTCGACAATGGTAACTTCTGCAGCTGTGATACCCTCTCTGATTAGGAGTGCTACACCCCCTCCTCTTTCT
>NC_057722.1:44575134-44577913 GCF_004010195.1 Chiloscyllium plagiosum | reverse complement strand
ACTTCCCTGTGTACTGCTCCGGGGCTACTTCCCCGTGTACTGTTCTGGGGCTACTTCCCCATGTACTGCTGCAAGGTTACTTCCCCATGTACTGCTCCAGGTCTACTTCCCCATGTGCTGCTCCGGGTCTACTTCCCTGTGTACTGCTCCAGTGCTCATTTCCCTTGTACTGCTCCAGGGCAACTTCACAACTTACTGCTCCTGGGCTACTTCCCCATTTCCTGCTCCGGTGCTCATTCCCCATGTACTGCTCCAAGGTTACTTCCCCATGTACTGCTCCGGGGCTCAATCCCCATGTGCTGCTCTGGGGCTACTTCTCCATGTACTGCTCCGGGGCTACTTCCCCATGTGCTGCTCCCGGGCTACATCCCCATGTCCTGTTCCGGTACTGCTTCCCCATGTGCTGCTCCGGGGCTACTTCCTCAAGTACTGCGCTGGGGCTACTTCCCCATGTACTGCTCTGGGACTACTTCCCCATGTGCTTCTACGGGGCTACTTCCCCATGTGCTGCTCTGGTGCTCATTCCTCATGTGCTGCTCTGGTGCTACTTCCCCATGTACTGCTCTGGGACTACTTCCCCATGTGCTGCTCTGGGGCTACTTCCCCATTGTGCTGCTCTGGGGCTACTTCCCCATTGTGCTGCTCTGGGGCTACTTCCCCATTGTGCTGCTCTGGGGCTACTTCCCCATTGTGCTGCTCTGGGGCTACTTCCCCATTGTGCTGCTCTGGGGCTACTTCCCCATTGTGCTGCTCTGGGGCTACTTCCCCATTGTGCTGCTCTGGGGCTACTTCCCCATTGTGCTGCTCTGGGGCTACTTCCCCATTGTGCTGCTCTGGGGCTACTTCCCCATTGTGCTGCTCTCGGGGCTACTTCCTCAAGTACTGCTCTGGGGCTACTTCCCCATGTGCTGCTCTGGGGCTACTTCCCCATTGTGCTGCTCTGGGGCTACTTCCCCATGTACTGCTCCGGGGCTCATTCCCCATGTACTGCTCCGGGGCTCATTCCCCATCTTCTGCTCCAAGGTTACTTGCCCATTTGCTGCCCCGGTGCTCATTCCCCATGTACTGCTCTCGGGCTACTTCCCCATGAACTGCTCCGGGGCTACTTCCCCATGTACTGCTCTCGGGCTACTAACCCATATACTGCTCCGGGTCTACATCTCCGAGTACTGCTCCGGGGCTACTTCCCCATGTGCTGTTCCGGGGCTACTTCCCCATGTACTGCTCCGGGTCTACTGGCCCGTGTACCGCTGCCGGGGCTCATTCCCCATGTACTGCTCCAGGGCTACTTCCCCATGTACTGCTCCAAGGTTACTTCCTCTCGTGCTGCTCCGGGGCTACTTTCCCATGTACTGCTCCAAGGCGACTTCACCATGTGCAGCTCTGGGGCTCATTCCCCATGTACTGCTCCAAGGTTACTTCCCCATGTGCTGCTCTGGGGCTAATTCCCCGTGTACTGCTCCGGGTCTACTTCCCCATGTACTGCTCCGGGGCTAATTCCCCGTGTAATGCTCCGGGTCTACTTCCCCATGTACTGCTCCGGGGCTACTTCCCCATGTGCTGCTCCGGGTCTACTTCCCTGTGTACTGCTCCAGGGCTCATTCCCCATGTACTGCTCCAGGGCTACTTCACAATTTACTGCTCCTGGGCTACTTCCCCATTTCCTGCTCGGGGGCTCACTCCCCATTTACTGCTCCAAGGTTACTTCCCTGTGTACTGCTCCGGGGCTACTTCCCCATGTGCTGCTCCGGGTCTACATCCTTGTGTACTGCTCCATGGCTCATTTCCCATGTACTGCTCTAGGGCTACTTCACAACTTACTGCTCCTGGGCTACTCCCCCATGTACTGCTCCGGAGATCATTCCCCATGTACTGCTCTGGGGCAACTTCTCCATGTACTGCTCCGGGGCTACTTCCCCAGGTGCTGCTCCGGGTGTACTTCCCTGTGTACTGCTCCAGGGCTCATTTCCTATGTACTGCTCCAGGGCAACTTCACAACTTACTGCTCCTGGGCTACTTCCCCATTTCCTGCTCCGGGGCTCATTTCTCATGTACTGCTCCAAGGTTACTTCCCCATGTGCTGCTCCGGGGCTCTTCCCCATGTGCTGCTCCGGGGCTCAATCCCCATGTGCTGCTGTGGGGCTAGTTCCCCATGTCCTGTTCCTGGACTGCTTCCCCATGTGCTGTTCTGGAGCTACTTCACCATGTACTGCTCCAGGGCTACTTGCCAATGTGCTGCTCCGGTCTACTTCCCCATGTGCTGCTCTGGTGCTCATTCCCGATCTACTGCTCCGGGGCTACTTCCCCATGTTCTGCTCAGGGGCTACTACACCATGAACTGCTCCGCGGCGACTTCCTTATGTACTGCTCCTGGGCTACTTCCTAGTGTACTGTTCCGGAGCTACTTCCCCATGTACTGCTCCAGGGCTCATTCCCCATGTGCCGCTCTGGGGCTACTTCCCCAAGTACTGCTCCGGGGCTACTTCCTTGTGTACTGTTCCGGCGCTACTTCCCCAAGTACTGCTCCAGGGGTACTTCCACATGTGCTGCTCCGGGGCTACATCCCTGTGTACTGCTCCGGGGCTACTTCCCATTGTACTGTTCTGGGGCTACTTCCCCATGTACTGCTCCAAGGTTACTTCCCCATGTACTGCTCCGGGTCTACTTCCCCAAATACTGCTCCGGGGCTACTTCCCTATTTGCTGCTCCGGGGCTACTTCCCCGTGTATTGTTCCGGGGTTACTTCCCCATGTACTGCTCCAAGGTTACTTCCCCATGT
>NC_057722.1:44571906-44575127 GCF_004010195.1 Chiloscyllium plagiosum | reverse complement strand
TACTGCTCCAGGGCTCATTCCCCATGTTCCGCTCCGGGGCTACTTCCCCAAGTACTGCTCCGGGGCTACTTCCACATGTGCTGCTCCGGGGCTACATCCCTGTGGACTGCTCCGGGGCTACTTCCCGTTGTACTGTTCTGGGGCTACTTCCCCATGTACTGCTCCAAGGTTACTTCCCCATGTACTGCTCCGGGTCTACTTCCCCAAATACTGCTCCAGGGCTACTTCCCTATTTGCTGCTCCGGGGCTACTTCCCCGTGTATTGTTCCGGGGTTACTTCCCCATGTACTGCTCCAAGGTTACTTCCCCATGTGCTGCTCCGGGTCTACTTCTCCATGTGCTGCTCCGGGTCTACTTCCCTGTGTACTGCTCCAGGGCTCATTTCCCATGTACTGCTCCAGGGCTACTTCACAACTTACTGCTCCTGGGGTTCTTCCCCATTTGCTGCTCCGGGGCTCATTCCCCATGTACTGCTCCAAGGTTACTTCCCCATGTACTGCTCCGGGGTCTTCCCCATGTACTGCTCCGGGGCTCTTCCCCATGTGCTGCTCCGGGGCTCACTCACCATGTGCTGCTCTGGGGCTACTTCTCCATGTACTGCTCCGGGGCTACTTCCCCATGTGCTGCTCCCGGGCTACTTCCCCATGTCCTGTTCCGGTACTGCTTCCCTATGTACTGCTCCGGGGCTCTTCCCCATGTGCTGCTCTGGGGCTACTTCTCCATGTACTGCTCCTGGGCTACTTCCCCATGTGCTGCTCCCGGGCTACTTCCCCATGTCCTGTTCCGGTACTGCCTCCCTAAGTGCTGCTCCGGGGCTAGTTCCCCATGTGCTGCTCTGGTGCTCATTCCCGATGTACTGCTCCTGGGCTACTTCCCCATGTGCTGCTCCAGGGCTACTTCCCCATGTGCTGCTCTGGTGCTCATTCCCGATGTACTGCTCCTGGGCTACTTCCCCATGTACTGCTCCGGCACTACTTCCCCATGTACTGCTCCGGGGCTCCTTCCCCATGTACTGCTCCGGGGCTACTTCCCCATATACAGCTCCGGGGCTCATTCCCCATGTACAGCTTCGGGGCTACATCCCCACGTACTGCTCCGGGGCCTATTCCTCATGTACTACTCCGGGGCTACTTCCCCACGTAGTGCTCCGGGGCTCAGCCCCCATGTGCTGCTCTGGAGCTACTTCCCCGTGTACTGCTCCGGGGCTACTTCCCCATGTACTGCTCCTGGGCTCATTCACCATGTGCTGCTCCGGAGCTACTTCCCCATGTCCTGCTCCGGAGCTACTTCCCCGTGTACTGCTCCGGAGCTACTTCCCCGTGTACTGCTCCGGGGCTTCATCCCCATGTGCTGCTCCGGGTCTACTTCCCCATGTGCTGCTCTGGTGCTCATTCCCGATGTACTGCTCCTGGGCTACTTCCCCATATGCTGCTCCGGGGCTACTTCCCCATGTTCTGCTCAGGGGCTACTACACCATGTACTGCTCCAGGGCTACTTCCTTGTGTACTGCTCCGGCGCTACTTCACCATGTACTGCTCCAGGGCTCATTCCCCATGTACTGCTCCCGGGCTACTTCCCCATGTACTGCACCAAGGCTATTTCCCCATGTACTGCTCCGGGCCTACTTCCCCATGTACTGCTCCGGGGCTCCTTCCCCATGTACTGCTCCGGGGCTCATTCCCCATGTACTGCTCCGGGGCTACTTCCCCATATACAGCTCCGGGGCTCATTCCCCATGTACTGCTCCGGGGCTACATCCCCACGTACTGCTCCGGGGCCTATTCCTCATGTACTACTCCGGGGCTACTTCCCCACGTATTGCTCCGGGGGTCAGCCCCCATGTGCTGCTCTGGAGCTACTTCCCCATGTACTGCTCCGGGGCTACTTCCCCGTGTACTGCTCCTGGGCTACTTCCCCGGGACTGCTTCCCCATGTGCTGTTCTGGAGCTACTTCACCATGTACTGCTCCAGGGCTACTTGCCAATGTGCTGCTCTGGTGCTCATTCCCGATGTACTGTTCCTGGGCTACTTCCTTGTGTACTGCTCCGGCGCTACTTCCCCATGTACTGCTCCAGGGCTCATTCACCATGTGCTGCTCCGGAGCTACTTCCCCATGTGCTGCTCCGGAGCTACTTCCCAGTGTACTGCTCCGGGGCTTCATCCCCATGTGCGGCTTCGGGTCTACTTCCCCATGTGCTGCTCTGGTGCTCATTCCCGATGTACTGCTCCTGGGCTACTTCCCCATGTGCTGCTCCGGGGCTACTTCCCCATGTTCTGCTCAGGGGCTACTACACCATGTACTGCTCCGGGATGACTTCCTTCTGTACTGCTCCGGGGCTACTTCCTTGTGCACTGTTCCGGAGCTACTTCCCCATGTACTGCTCCAGGGCTCATTCCCCATGTACTGCTCCGGGGCTACTTCCCCGTGTACTGCTCCCGGTCTACTCCCCCATGTACTGCTCTAAGGCTATTTCCCCATGTACTGCTACGGGTCAACTTCCCCATGTCCCGCTCTGGGGCTACTTCCCCATGTGCTGCTCCGGGGCTACTTCCCCATGTACAGCTCCGGGGCTACTTTCCCGTGTACTGCTCAGGGGCTACTTCCCCACGTACTGCTCCAGGGTCTATTCCTCATGTACTACTCCAGGGCTACTTCCCCACGTATTGCTCCGGGGCACAGCCCCCATGTGCTGCTCTGGAGCTACTTCCCCATGTGCTGCTCCGGGGCTACTGCCACATGTACTGCTCCGGGGCTACTAACCCATGTACTGGTCCGGGTCTACTTCACCATGTACTGCTCTGGGGCTACTTCCCCATGTGCTGCTCCGGGGCTCCTTCCCCATGTACTGCTCCGGGGCTACTTCCCCATCTACTGCTTCGGGGCTACTAACCCATGTACTGCTCCGGGACTACTTCCCCGTGTACTGCTCCGGGACTACTTCCCCATGTACTGCTCCGGGGCTACTTCCCCATCTACTGCTCTGGGGCTACTTCCCCATGTGCTGCTCCGGGGCTCCTTCCCCATGTACTGCTCCGGGGCTACTTCCACATGTACTGCTCTGGAGCTACTTCCCCTTGTACTGCTCCAGTGCTAATTCCCCATGTGTTGCTCCGGGGCTACATCCCCATGTGCTGTTCTGGGGCTACTTCCCCATTTACTGTTCTGGGGCTACTTCCCAATGTACTGCTCCGGGGCTACTTCCCCATGTGCTGTTCTGGGG
>NC_057722.1:44556567-44571195 GCF_004010195.1 Chiloscyllium plagiosum | reverse complement strand
GGGGCTCCTTCCCCATGTACTGCTCCGGGGCTCCTTCCCCATGTACTGCTCCGGGGCTACTTCCCCATGTACTGCTCTGGGGCTCCTTCCCCATGTACTGCTCCGGGGCTACTTCCCCATGTACTGCTCTGGGGCTCCTTCCCCATGTACTGCTCCGGGGCTACTTCCCCATGTACTGCTCTGGGGCTCCTTCCCCATGTACTGCTCCGGGGCTACTTCCCCATGTACTGCTCTGGGGCTCCTTCCCCATGTACTGCTCCGGGGCTACTTCCCCATGTACTGCTCTGGGGCTCCTTCCCCATGTACTGCTCCGGGGCTACTTCCCCATGTACTGCTCTGGGGCTCCTTCCCCATGTACTGCTCCGGGGCTACTTCCCCATGTACTGCTCTGGGGCTCCTTCCCCATGTACTGCTCCGGGGCTACTTCCCCATGTACTGCTCTGGGGCTCCTTCCCCATGTACTGCTCCGGGGCTACTTCCCCATGTACTGCTCTGGGGCTCCTTCCCCATGTACTGCTCCGGGGCTACTTCCCCATGTACTGCTCCGGGGCTCCTTCCCCATGTACTGCTCCCGGGCTACTTCCCCATGTACTGCTCCAAGGCTATTTCCCCATGTACTGCTACGGATCAACTTCCCCATGTCCCGCTCTGGGGCTACTTCCCTGTGTACTGCTACGGGCCTACTTCCCCATGTACTGCTCCGGGGCTCCTTCCCCATGTACTGCTCCCGGGCTACTTCCCCATGTACTGCTCCAAGGCTATTTCCCCATGTACTGCTACGGATCAACTTCCCCATGTCCCGCTCTGGGGCTACTTCCCTGTGTACTGCTACGGGCCTACTTCCCCATGTACTGCTCCGGGGCTCCTTCCCCATGTACTGCTCCGGGGCTACTTCCCCATGTACTGCTCCGGGTCTACATCCCTACGTACTGCTCCGGGGCCTATTCCTCATGTACTACTCCTGGGCTACTTACCCACGTACTGCTCCGGGGTTCAGCCCCCATGTGCTGCTCTGGAGCTACTTCGCCATGTACTGCTCCGGAGCTATTTCCCCATCTACTGCTACGGATCAACTTCCCCATGTCACGCTCTGGGGCTACTTCCCTGTGTACTGCTACGGGCCTACTTCCCCATGTACAGCTCCGGGGCTCTTTCCCCATGTACTGCTCCGAGGCTACTTCCCCATGTACTGCTCCGGGGCTACTTCCCCATGTACTGCTCCGGGTCTACATCTCTACGTACTGCTCCGGGGCCTATTCCTCATGTACTACTCCTGGGCTACTTACCCACGTACTGCTCCGGGGCTTAGCCCCCATGTGCTGCTCTGGAGCTACTTCGCCATGTACTGCTCCGGGGCTACTTCCCCGTGTACTGCTCCTGGGCTACTTCCCCATGTACTGCTCCGGGGCTCATTCACCATGTGCTGCTCCGGAGCTACTTCCCCATGTTCTGCTCCGGAGCTACTTCCCGGTGTACTGCTCCGGGGCTTCATCCCCATGTGCTGCTCCGGGTCTACTTCCCCACGTGCTGCTCTGGTGCTCATTTCCGATGTACTGCTCCTGGGCTACTTCCCCATGTGCTGCTCAGGGGCTACTACACCATGTATTGCTCCGGCGCTACTTCCCCTTGTACTGCTCCAGGGCTCATTCCCCATGTACTGCTCCGGGGCTACTTCCCCATGTACTGCTCCGGGGCTACTTCCCCATGTACTGCTCCAGGGCTCATTCCCCATGTACTGCTCCGGGGCTACTTCCCCATGTACTGCTCTGGGGCTCCTTCCCCATGTACTGCTCCGGGGCTACTTCCCCATGTACAGCTCCGGGACTCATTCCCCATGTACTGCTCGGGGGCTGCTTCCCCATGTGCTGCTCCAGGGCTACTTCCCCATGTACTGCTCCGGGGCGACTTCCCCATGTACTGCTCCGGGGACTATTCCTCATGTACTGCTCCGGGGCTCAGCCCCCATGTGCTGCTCTGGAGCTACTTCCCCATGTACTGCTCCGGGGCTACTTCCCCATGTACAGCTCCGGTGCTCATTCCCCATGTACTGCTCCGGGACTACTTCCCCGTGTACTGCTCCGGTGCTCATTCCCCATGTACTGCTCCGGGACTACTTCCCCGTGTACTGCTCCGGGACTACTTCCCCATGTACTGATCCGGGGCTACTTCCCCATGTACTGATCCGGCGCTACTAACCCATGTACTGGTCCGGGTCTACTACCCCGTGTACTGCTCTGGGGCTACTTCACCGTGTGCTGCTCCGGGGCTCCTTCCCCATGTACTGCTCCGGGGCTACTTCCCCATGTACTGCTCCGGGCTGCTTCCCCACGTGCTGCTCCGGGGCTACTTCTGCATGTACTGCTCTGGAGCTACTTTCCCATGTTCTGCTCCAGTGCTAATTCCCCATGTGTTGCTCCGGGGCTACATCCCCATGTACTGCTCTGGGGCTACTTCCCCATGTGCTGTTCTGGGGCTACTTCCCCATTTACTGTTCTGGGGCTACTTCCCCATGTACTGCTCTGGGGCTACTTCCCCATATGCTGTTCTGGGCTACTTCCCCATGTGCTGCTCTGGGGCTAATTCCACAAGTACTGCTCTGGGGCTACTTCATTGTGTCCTGCTCTGGGGCTACTTCCCCATGTACTACTCCGGGGCTCTTCCCCTTGTACTGTTCCGGGGCTACTTCCCCATGTGCTGCTCCAAGGTTACTTCCCCGTGTACTGCTCCAAGGCTACTTCCCCAAGTACTGCTCCGGGACTACTTTCCCGTGTACTGCTCCAGGGCTACTTCCCCATGTGCTGCTCCGGAGCTACTTCCCCATGTTCTGCTCCGGGGCTAATTTCCCATGTGCTTCTCCGGGTCTACTTCCCCATGTGCTGCACCGGGGCTACTTTCCCATGTTCTGCTCCGGGCCTACTTCCCCATGTGCTGCTCTGGTGCTCATTTCCCTTGTGCTGCTCCGGGGCTACATCCCCATGTTCTGCTCTGGGGCTACTAACTCATGTACTACTCCGGGGCTCCTTCCCCATGTAGTGCTCTGGGGCTACTTCCCCATGTACAGCTCCGGGGCTCATTCCCCATGTACTGCTCCGAGGCTACTTCCCCATGTACTGATCCGGGGCTACTTTCCCGTGTACTGCTCCGGGTCTACATCCCCACGTACTGCTCCGGGGCCTATTCCTCATGTACTACTCCGGGGCTACTTCCCCACGTACTGCTCTGGGGCTCAGCCCCCATGTGCTGCTCTGGAGCTACTTCCCCATGTACTGCTCCGGGGCTACTTCCCCATGTACTGCTCCGGGGCTACTTCTCCGTGTACTGCTCCGGGGCTACTTCCCCATGTACTGCTCCGTGGCTCATTCACCATGTTCTGCTCCGGAGCTACTTCCCGGTGTACTGCTCCGGGGCTTCATCCCCATGTGCTGCTCCGGGTCAACTTCCCCATGTGCTGCTCCGGTGCTCATTTCCGATGTACTGCTCCTGGGCTACTTCCCCATGTACTGCTCTGGGGCTACTTCCCCATGTACTGCTCAGGGGCTACTAACCTCATGTACTGCTCCGGGGCTCCTTCCCCATGTACTGCTCCGGGGCTACTTGCCCATGTAGAGCTCCGGGACTCATTCCCCGTGTACTGCTCGGGGGCTGCTTTCCCATGTGCTACTCCAGGGCTACTTCCCCATGTGCTGCTCTGGAGCTACTTCTCCATGTACTGCTCTGGGGCTACTTCCCCATGTACTGCTCCGGTGCTCATTCCCCATGTACTGCTCCGGGACTACTTCCCCGTGTACTGCTCTGGGGCTACTTCCCCATGTGCTGCTCCGGGGCTCCTTCCCCATGTACTGCTCCGGGGCTACTTCTGCATGTACTGCTCTGGAGCTACTTTCCCATTTGCTGTTCTGGGGCTACTTCCCCATGTACTGCCCCGGGGCTACTTCCCCGTGTACTGCTCTGGGACTACTTCCCCATGTACTGATCTGGGGCTACTTCCCCATGTACTGATCTGGGGCTACTTCCCCATGTACTACTCCGGGGCTACTAACCCATGTACTGGTCCGGGTCTACTACCCCGTGTACTGCTCTGGGGCTACTTCCCCATGTGCTGCTCCGGGGCTCCTTCCCCATGTACTGCTCTGGGGCTCCTTCCCCATGTACAGCTCGGGGGCTCATTCCCCATGTACTGCTCCAGGCTGCTTCCCCACGTGCTGCTCCGGGGCTACTTCTGCATGTACTGCTCTGGAGCTACTTTCCCATGTACTGCTCCAGTGCTAATTCCCCATGTGTTGCTCCGGGGCTACATCCCCATGTACTGCTCTGGGGCTACTTCCCCATGTGCTGTTCTGGGGCTACTTCCCCATGTGCTGCCCCGGGGCTACTTCCCCATGTTCTGCTCTGGGGCTACTTCCCCAAGTGCTGTTCTGGGGCTACTTCTCCATGTGCTGCTCTGTGGCTACTTCCCCAAGTACTGCTCCGGGGCTACTTCATTGTGTCCTGCTCCGGGGCTACTTCCCAATGTACTGCTCCAGGGCTCTTCCCCTTGTACTGTTCCGGGGCTACTTCCCCATGTGCTGCTCCAAGGCTACTTCCGCGTGTACTGCTCCAAGGCTACTTCCCCAAGTACTTCTCCGGGACTACTTTCCCGTGTACTGCTCCGGGGCTACTTCCCCATGTGCTGCTCCGGAGCTACTTCCCCATGTTCTGCACCGGGCCTACTTCCCCATGTGCTGCTCTGGTGCTCATTTCCCTTGTGCTGCTCCGGGGCTACATCCCCATGTGCTGCTCCGAGGCTACATCCCCTTGTGCTGCTCCGGGGCTACTTCCGCATGTACTGCTCTGGAGCTACTTCCCCATGCACTGCTCCATTGCTAATTCCCCATGTGCTGTTCTGGGGCTATTTCCCCATGTGCTGCTCCGGGGCTTCTTCCCCAAGTACTGCTCCGGGGCTACTTCCTTGTGTCCTGCTCCGGGGCTACTTCCCTGTGTACTGCTCTGGTACTCATTTCCCTTGTACTGCTCCGGGGCTACATCCCCATGTGCTGCTCCGTGGCTACTTCCCCATGTACTGCTCGGGGGCTACTTCCCCATGTACTGCTCCGGGGCTACTTTCCCATGTACTGCTCCGGGGCTACTTCCCCATGTGCTGCTCTGGAGCTACTTCCCCATGCACTGCTCCATTGCTAATTCCCCATTTGCTGCTCCGGGGCTCCTTCCCCATGTACTGCTCCGGGGATACTTCCCCATGTACAGCTCCGGGACTCATTCCCCATGTACTGCTCCGGGGCTGCTTCCCATGTGCTGCTCCAGGGCTACTTCCCCATATACTGCTCCGGGGCGACTTCCCCATGTACTGCTCCGGGGCGACTTCCCCATGTACTGCTCCGGGGACTATTCCTCATGTACTTCTCTGGGACTACTTCCCCATGTACTGCTCCGGGGCTCATCCCCCATGTGCTGCTCTGGAGCTACTTCCCCATGTACTGCTTCGGGACTACTTCCCCGTGTACTGCTGCGGGACTACTTCCCCGTGTACTGCTCCGGCGCTACTAACCCATGTACTGGTCCGGGTCTACTACCCCGTGTACTGCTCTGGGGCTACTTCCCCATGTGCTGCTCCGGGGCTACTTCCCCATGTACAGCTCCGGGGCTCATTCCCCATGTACTGCTCCGGGGCTACTTCTGCATGTACTGCTCTGGAGCTACTTTCCCATGTACTGCTCCAGTGCTAATTCCCCATGTGTTGCTCCGGGGCTACATCCCCATGTACTGCTCTGGGTCTACTTCCCCATGTGCTGTTCTGGGGCTACTTCCCCATGTGCTGCTCCGGGGCTACTTCCCCAAGTACTGCTCTGGGGCTACTTCATTGTGTCCTGCTCTGGGGCTACTTCCCCATGGACTACTCCGGGGCTCTTCCCCATGTACTGTTCAGGGGCTACTTTCCCATGTGCTTCTCCGGGTCTCCTTTCCCATGTTCTGCTCCGGGCCTACTTCCCCATGTGCTGCTCTGGTGCTCATTTCCCTTGTGCTGCTCCTACTTCCCCATGTGCTGCTCCAAGGCTACTTCCCCGTGTACTGCTCCAAGACTACTTCCCCAAGTACTGCTCCGGGGCTACTTTCCCTTGTACTGCTCCAGGGCTACTTCCCAATGTTCTGCTCCGGGGCTACTTTCCCATGTGCTTCTCCGGGTCTACTTTCCCATGTTCTGCTCCGGGCCTACTTCCCCATGTGCTGCTCTGGTGCTCATTTCCCTTGAGCTGCTCCGGGGCTACATCTCCATGTGCTGCTCCGAGGCTACTTCCCCATGTGCTGTTCTGGGGCTACTACACCATGTACAGCTCCTGGGCTCATTCCCCATGTACTGTCCGGGGCTGCTTCCCCATGTGCTGCTCCGGGGCTACTTCCGCATGTAGTGCTCTGGAGCTACTTCCCCATGTGCTGCCCCATTGCTAATTCCCCATGTGCTGCTCCGGGGCTACATCCCCATCTACTGCTCTGGGGCTACTTCCCCATGTGCTGCTACAGGGCTCATTCCCCATGCATTACTCCAGGTTTACTTCCCCATGTGCTGCTCTGGGGCTATATCCCCATGTGCAGCTCCGGTGCTACTTCCCCGTGTGCTGCTCTGGGGCTCATTCCACATGTACTGCTCCAAGGCTACTTCCACATGTACTGCTCCAAGGCTACATCCCCAAGTACTGTTCCGGGGCTATTTCCCCATGTACTGCTTCGGGGCTACTCCCCCATGTACAGCTCCGGGGCTCATTCCCCATGTACTGCTCCGGGGTACTTATCCATGTGCTCCTCCGGGGCTACTTTCCCATGTGCTGCTCCGGGGCTACTTCCCCATGTATTGCTTCAGGGCTCAGCCCCCATGTACTGCTCCTGCGCTACCTCCCCATGTACTGCTCCGGGGCTACCTCCCCATGTACTGCTCCGGGGCTACTTCCCCATGTACTGCTCCGGGGCTCATTCACCATGTACTGCTCCGGGTCTACTTCCCCATGTTCTGCTCCGGGGCTACTTTCCCATGTGCTCCGCCGGGGCTACTTTCCCATGTACTGCTCCAGGGCTACTTCCCCAAGTACAGCTCCGGGGCTCATTCACCATGTACTGCTCCGGGTCTACTTCCCCATGTTCTGCTCCGGGGCTAGCTACGGGTCAACTTCCCCATATCCCGCTCTGGGGCAACTTCCCCGTGTACTGCTCCAGGGCTACTTCCCCGTGTACTGCTCCAAGTCTATATCCCCATGTACAGCTACGGGTCAACTTCCCCATATCCCGCTCTGGGGCAACTTCCCCGTGTACTGCTCCAGGGCTACTTCCCCGTGTACTGCTCTAAGTCTATTTCCCCATGTACTGCTCCAGCGCTACTTCCCCGTGTACTGCTCCAAGTCTATTTCCCCATGTACTGCTACGGGTCAACTTCCCCATATCCTGCTCTGGGGCAACTTCCCCGTGTACTGCTCCGGGCCTACTTCCCCATATACTGCACCGGGGCTACTTCCCCGTGTGCTGCTCCGGGGCTACTTCCCCGTGTGCTGCTCCGGGGCTACTTCCCCGTGTGCTGCTCCGGGGCTACTTCCCCATGTGCTGCTCCGGGGCTACTTCCGCATGTACTGCTCTGGAGCTACCTCCCCATGCACTGCTCCAGGGCTACTTCCCCGTGTACTGCTCCAAGTCTATTTCCCCACGTACTGCTACGGGTCAACTTCCCCATATCCCGCTCTGGGGCTACTTCCCCATGTACTGCTCCGGGGCTATTTCCCCATGTGCTGCTCCGGGGCTACTTCCCCGTGTACTGCTCCGGGGCTCTTCCCCATGTACTGTTCCGGGGCTACTTCTCCATGTACTGCTCCGGGGCCACTCCTCCATGTACAGCTCCGGGGCTCATTCCCCATGAGCTGCTCCGGGGCTACTTTCCCGTGTACTGCTCCAAGGCGACTTCCCCATGTACAGCTTCAGGGCTCATTCCTCATGTACTGCTCCTGCGCTACTTCCCCATGTGCTGCTCCGGGGCTACTTCCCCTTGTACTGCTCCGGGGCTCATTCCTCATGTACTGCTCCGGGGCTACTACCTCATGTACTGCTCCGGGGCTACTTCCCCATGTACTGCTCCAGGGCTACTTCCCCGTGCGCTGCTCCAGGGCTACTTCCCCGTGTACTGCTCCGGGACTACTTCCCCATGTTCTGCTCCGGGGCTACTACCTCATGTACTGCTCCGGGGCTCATTCCTCATGTACTGCTCCGGGGCTACTACCTCATGTACTGCTCCGGGACTACTTCCCCATGTTCTGCTCAGGGGCTACTACCTCATGTACTGCTCCGGGGCTACTTCCCCATGTACTGCTCCAGGGCTACCTCCCCGTGTGCTGCTCCAGGGCTACTTCCCCATGTACTGCTCCGGGGCTACTACCTCATGTACTGATCTGGGGCTACTTCCCCGTGTGCTGCTCCGGGGCTACTTCCCCGTGTACTGCTCCGGGGCTACTTCCCCATGTACTGCTCTGGGGCTACTTCCCCATGTGCTCCTCCGGAGCTACTTCCCCGTGTACTGCTCCGGGTCTACTTCCCTGTGTACTGCTCCAGGGCTACTTCCCCATGTACTTCTCCGTGGCTCATTCACCATGTTCTGCTCTGGAGCTACTTCCCCATGTGCTGCTCCGGGTCTACTTCCCCATGTTCTGCTCCGGAGCTACTTCCCCATGTGCTGCTCCGGGTCTACATCCCCATGTGCTGCTCTGGTGCTCGTTCCTGATGTACTGCTCCTGGGCTACTTCCCGATGTGCTGCTCCAGGGCTACTTCCCCATGTTCTGCTCAGGGGCTACTTCCCCATGTACTGCTCAGGGGCTACTACACATGTACTTCTCCGTGGTTCATTCACCATGTACTGCTCCGGGGCGACTTCCTTGTGTACTGCTCCAAGTCTGTTTTCCCATGTACTGCTACGGGTCAACTTCCCCATGTCCCGCTCTGGGGCTACTTCCCCGTGTACTGCTCCGGGGCTACTTCCCCGTGTACTGCTCCGGGGCTACTTCCCCATGTACTGTTCCGGGGCTACTTCCCCGTGTACTGCTCCGGGGCTACTTCCCCGTATGCTGCTCCGGGGCTACTTCCCCATATACTGCTCCGGGGCTACTTCCCCGTGTGCTGCTCCGGGGCTACTTCCCCGTGTACTGCTCTGGAGCTACATCCCCATGTACTGCTCTGGGGCTACTTCCTTGTGTACTGCTCCGGGGCTACTTCCCCATGTACTTCTCCGTGGCTCATTCACCATGTGCTGCTCCGGAGCTACTTCCCCATGTTCTGCTCCGGAGCTACTTCCCCATGTGCTGCTCCGGGTCTACTTCCCCATGTTCTGCTCCGGAGCTACTTCCCCATGTGCTGCTCCGGGTCAACTTCCCCATGTCCCGCTCTGGGGCTACTTCCCCGTGTACTGCTCCGGGGCTATTTCCCCATGTTCTGCTCAGGGGCTACTACCTCATGTCCTGCTCCGTGGCTACTTCCCCATGTACAGCTCCGGGGCTCATTCCCCATGTACTGCTCCGGGGCTGCTTCCCTATGTGCTGCTCCGGGGCTACTCCCGCATGTACTGCTCTGGAGCTACTTTCCCATGTACTGCTCCAGTGCTAACTCCCCATGTGTTGCTCCGGGGCTACATCCCCATGTACTGCTCTGGAGCTACATCCCCATGTACTGCTCCAGTGCTAACTCCCCATGTGTTGCTCCGGGGCTACATCCCCATGTACTGCTCTGGAACTACTTTCCCAAGTACTGCTCCAGTGCTAACTCCCCATGTGTTGCTCCAGGGCTACATCCCCATGTACTGCTCCGGAGCTACATCCCCATGTACTGCTCCAGTGCTAACTCCTCATGTGCTGCTCTGGGGCTACTTCCCCACCTACTGTTCTGGGGCTACTTCCCCATCTGCTGCTCCAGGGCTACTTCCCCATGTTCTGTTCCGGGGCTACTTCCCCATGTACTGCTCTGGAGCTACTTCCCCGTGTACTGCTCCGGGGCTACTTCCCCATGTTCTGCTCCGGGGCTGATTCCCCAAGTGCTGGTCCTGTTCTGATTCCCTATGTACTACTCTGGGGCTGATTCTCCAAGTGCTTCTCCTGTGCTGATTCCCCATGTACTACTCCGGGGCTCCTTCCCCATGTACCACTCCGGTGATGATTCCCCATGTGCTGCTCTGGGGCTACTTTCCCATGTGCTGTTTAAAGGAGACCAAAGTGAATGATACATCATGGAATTGTTTAATGTCAGATTATTTGCTATAAAATCTTTCAGTTTCTTTCTTAGTTCCCTGTGGCAAGCCTTTTTCCAGAATTCTTAAGAGTGTAGAGTTCTTTTCAAAGTGTGGAGACTTTCAAACATTAAGAAGGGGCTACCGTGGAATGTTTTGAACAGATATCGGATGAGGAAGATAATTATCCAGGACAGCAAAGTTATGGTGCTCTGGGATCTGCTGGTATGCAAAGAGAAGGTCACAAAAACTGATGTGAAGAACATGACAGAAGAAAACAATGTGGTGGCTGAGGCCATTGGAGGCATTATACCTGTAAAACAGACAGTTTCTCAACACAAGAACTCATTTGAAATTCTGTTCCTCTCTGGGCATAGGCCAGCATGACAGGCAGTTGCTAAAAGCTGCAAACCTTTTCAAGGAGACATTTCCTGCTAAACGCAATCTTGATGAGTTGCCAAGCACTGTCAAAGTTAGGGCTGCCCACCTGAAACCTTGCCTTTGAATAATTTAAGTGTGCCACCAGAGACATATGGGTCTTTCATGAAGTGGACAACAATAGTCAGAAGAAGCTGGCACCCCATTGGCTTTGCTTGGCCAGTGTACATGTACACACAAAGGTGGTAATCTGAGGGCCTGTAGATCAACCAGCAGATTTTTGTCAACTGCAAGGGATTTAATTTGATCAAGACACAATGGGAGCACAATCACACCAGAATTATCTTCATGATGCTTTTTTTACACAGTAGCAGTCCAACATGCTAGACATGGTTATGCCGGTAAGACTCACATGACCACCAATTGTGTCATCGAGAAAGCCATTGGTGCGTTGAAGGTGTACTGTAGGTGCCTAAATAGAGCAGGGGGCACTCATTCATACTCACCAGCAAGGCTGTCCAGAATGATAGTGAGGTACTGTGGCCTGCACAAGCTTGTAAAAGGGGAGATGGCGATACAGTGGATTTGCCACTCAGCTGGTAATTTAGACACCCTGGCTAATACCATGGGAAAATGGGTTTGATTCCTACTATGGTAGCTGGCGGAATATGGGCTAGACTCTTACAGGGATGTGGACAGCTCACCTCCCCAGAAAGAAATTTAGTGGTCAGCCATCAAACTGATGAGAAGCCTTTCAGGCTACATTTGTGCAGAGTGAGCGAAAGTGGCAGCCCATCTGATTGAGGTCAGTAGTAGATGCTGCAGGGACTGCAAACGAGACTGAAGGCCTTGATGAATTCCAAACCAGGTTCGGTATTGTTTGAACATTTTAGGAAGAGGGAGTAAGTGGGATGGTGAGGCAGACTTCAAATCCAGGTGGGGAGAAAAGGTGAAAAGGGAACCTTCCAAAGATCGTGCTCATTTTTCCTTTCGGCCCTTTTAAAAATTTAGACAAACAGTGGCTGGCCATTAGCTATCAGCCATTGGTGAGAACATTGAAGAAGAGAAGAATCAATATAAAGATTACCTTACCGTATCATGCAGATTGTCCCCCAGTATGCCAGGAATGACCAAATAGCCCAAAGACTCAACTAGTTAGAATATCAAAGTAAAGCAACTGAAATTCTCTGTCAAACACCACCCTCCTGTAAACGCCACCCCAACACTAAACAGTCCTTTAACATGTAACAGGCACATATGTTGGCATCCATCATGAAACAAGCAAAAGTACAAGTTAGTACTCGGAAGATGCAGTGCTAATCAAAACTTGTATGTATTGTTACTTAAGAAAGAAACTTAGCAACATTGCATTTTGTCAAACATTTTGGATGAAAAACTTGGAATTCTCCAAGGCTGTTATTCCTCCCACTTCTCTGTTGGGTGTCCTGTGTTGTTTCAGCAGAGGTAGATATGGTCTGCTCAGATCCCTAGCCCTCTCACTTACCATTTGGTCTAATTTTAGGGACCCCGAGGGCCCCACCAAATACTGTTCCATCTATGCATGGACAGACTCCAATGTTGGGAGACAAGGCAACATTTCAGGTATTGGTTGCAGCAGAGGTAAATGGGTGAATAATGGCAATCCGTTGAAATGAGTTGAATTAGCTATGCAATTTATAACCATTCAAATTATTGCTATACACACAAGAAGGAAGTCTCCAATTTTCATAGCATAGACTGTGACAAAGCTAATAAAATTTGAATCAGAGAACTCCTCTGCTATGTTCTAAAAAGTACCATGGGATTTAAAAAAAAACATTTTTGTGGGACTTGGACATTGCTGGCTGGCTAGCATTTATTGCCCATAACTGGTTGCCCTTGAGAAGGTGAGCTGCTTTTTTGAATAGTTGCAGTCCATCTGTGGGTTGACCCACAGTGCCATTAGGGAGGGAATTCCAGGATTCTAACCAGGCAACAAGGATGGAATGACAATATATTTCCAAGTCAGGATGATGAGTGGTTTGGAGGGGATCTTGAAGATGGTGGTATTCCCATATATCTGCTGCCCTAGTCCTTCCAGATGGAAGTGGTCATGGTTTCGGAAGGTGCTTTCGGAGGATCATTGATGAAGTTCTGCAGTGCATCTTGTAGATAGCAAACACTACTGATACTGAGTGCTGTTGATGAAGGAAATGGATGCTTGTGGATGTGGTCCCAATCAACAGGACTGCTTTTTCCTGGATGGTGTCAAGTTTCTTGAATGTTGTTGGAGTTGCACCTATCCAGGCAAGTGGGGAGTATTCCATCACACTCCTGATTTGTGCCTTGAAGATGATGAAAAGGCTTTGGGGAGAAGTCAGGAGGTGAGTTGGTCGTCACCATATTCCTGGCCTCTGACTTGCTTTTGTAGCCACTGTGTTTATGTAGCGAGTCCAGTTGTGTTTATGGTTAATGGTAACCACCAGGATGTTGATAGTAGGTTCAGTGATGGTAACACCATTGAATGTCAAGAGGTGGTGGTTAGATTGTCTGTTACTGGGAATGATCATTGTCTAGCATTTGTGTGTAGCGAATGTTACTTGCCAGTTGTCAGCCCAAGCCTGGATATTGTCCAGATCTTGTTGCTTTCGAACATGGGCTTTCAATATTTGAGGAATTGCAAATGGTGCCGAACATTATGTAATAAACAATGAACATCCATACTTCTGACCTTATGCTGGAGGGAAGGTCATTCAACAACCCTTCGATAATATCACTTCCTTCAATACCTTTTAACTCAACCTGAATTGAAACTGAGACTCTCTACCACTTCCACCTAGTTCCCATAAACAATTGGGAAGAGGTGTGGTAGGGACATAGAAACATAGAAAATAGAAGCAGTCCTAGGTTATTTAGCTCTTCAAGTCTGTTCAGCAATTCAATATGGACAGCTCTAATCATTCAACTCAGTACCCTATTCCCACTTTCTCCTTGTACACATTGATTCTTTTTGCCCTGAGAATGATAGCTCACAAGTTGACATAAGAAAATTTTCAACTTGAAATGGGTTGATGGGAAAGAAGAACATCAAGTTGAATGGAGACTGCCAGATTGAACTGAATTTGACAGAAGGCTTCTTCTTTGAAAAGAATCCTCTTCCCAATTCATTTTGGGAACTAGGTGGAAGTGGTAGAGAGTCTCAGTTCCAATTCAAGTTGAATTAGAAGGAAGAGATTTTATTGAAGCGTTGTTGAATGACCTTCCCTCCAGCATAAGATCAGAAGTATGGACATTCATTGTTTATTAAATAGCATTCAGCACCATTTGCAACTCCTCAAATATTGAAAGTCCATGTTCAAAAGCAACAAGATCTGGACAATAGCCAGGCTTGGGCTGACGACTGGCAAGTAACATTCGCTACACACAAATGTCAGGCAATGTCCATTCCCAATAAGGGACAATTTACAATGGGCTAAAATTTATAGAGTCATAGAGATGTACAGCATGGAAACAGACTCTTTGGTCCAACCCGTCCATGCCGGCTAGATATCCCAACCCAATCTTGTCCCACCTACCAGCACCCAGCCCAAATCCCTCCAAACCCTTCCTATTCATATACCCATCCAAATGCCTGTTAACTGCTGCAATTGTACCAGGCTCCACCACTTCCTCTGGCACTCATTCCATAAACGTACCACCCTCTGTGTGAAAAAATTGCCTCGTAGGTCTCTTTTATACCTTTCCCCTCTCACCCTTAACCTATGCCCTCTAGTTCTGGACTACCTGACCCCAGGGAAAAGACTTTGTCTATTTACCCTATCCATGTCCCTCATAATTTTGTAAACCTCTGGAAGGTCACCCCTCAGCCTCCAAGGCTCCAGGGAAAACAGCTCCAGCCTGTTCAGCCTCTCCCTATAGCTCAAATCCTCCAACTTTGGCAACATCCTTGTAAATATTTTCTGAACCCTTTCAAGTTTCACAACATCTTTCCGATAGGAAGGAGACCAGAATTGCATGCAATATTCCAACA
>NC_057722.1:44536215-44552885 GCF_004010195.1 Chiloscyllium plagiosum | reverse complement strand
AAATTAATAGTTATGGCTTATATTTTAAGTTTAATCAAGAGACATATCTCCAAAAACATATAATCAAGAAAGAACCCACTCTACTCACTACTGCCACAGTTACAACAATGATTAACTTATCTGACTCTGTGAACTTCGCTCAAGAGTTCCTCCAAGATCAGTTGTGAATTTCACTGTTTGCTAATTTTCCCAGATGCATTCCGATGTCCAAAGAAAGTTAGATGGGTAATTTATGTACAGCCAAACCACTTCATCACTTTATTACCAAGTCAATGAGGACTAAAATCTACCTCAGTATCTCTGTGAAAGACAGAATGCGTGGCACTTGGGTGTGGCAGATTGGTTGTTGAAGCATTTCCTGAAGCTATGATATTTTGATTGAACTGTTACAGTTCAAATCTGTTAGATGTTTATGTAATCTAAACATAGAATCATAGAGTAATACAGCATGGAAACAGACCCTTTGGTCCAACCAGTACATACGAACCATAATCCCAAACTAAACTAGACCCACTTGCCTGTGCTTGGCCCATGTACTTCCAAACATGCTTAAAAATAACAAGAATGCATTGTATTCCTGGGGATAATACCTCCATATTTATGCTCAGTTAATATCATCATTTTGTGTGTTCAGCCTTTGGTTTTACCCCTTCAGGCTGTTTTATTTTCTCTTTTTTGATAGAAAGTAAAGTATTATTGGATATATCCACAAACTAGCTTCCAAAGGCAGTAACACCGTTTGCATAAGCACAATCATTCTTAAGATATTATGCTTTTGGAGCCATTTCATCTTCTAATATTTTTCTAATTTATAATGTATGCAGGGGAAATATCAATACAGTGCACTACAAGAATATTTTTCCCTTCTTTGGGCTTTGAATGGTTTATTAAGGATTGTCTACTGTGTCTAAGCCTTTTCAATGCCCATTCCAGTAAAAGCTTCCAGTAGCATTCTAGTCTTGCATATCAATTTTGCCTTCTTTTAGGTGACTTGGCCACTGTCACCAAAGGACCAGCATTATGAATTTTCAACATAGTACAAGAGGATTAAACTACATAAACTGAAAAGAGATAAATTAAAAATGAGTTAGGCACTGTTTTTCTATTTCCAATCTTTTTAGAAAAAGAATTTTTGGCTATTTTAGAAATCATTATCTTTAACTATAGTTACTAATCAAATGTGATCATTATGCCAAATATTGATACTACGAGGTAGATGCTACTTTGTAAAGAGAGCCAAAGAAGTTTAGAAAACACTTTATTAAAGAGCATAATTTTTCTGCAAAATTCTGCTTTTCATTTAAAAATAGTTAAAGATATTTATATGAATAATTCTCTAATATCTCTAAACTCAATTCAGTCGAAGAGACTCGTCAAGACAATATATGGAGGCTAACTGAGAGTATGTTACAATGTATCTGTGAAGATGGTCGTCTAATTCACTGAATGATTTATTTAAGGAGCACACTTTCAACTAATCACAGCAATAAGTGCAGATTAGAAAGACCATTTAACCTACTTTCCTCAATCTTCCTTTGCAACTTAAAAATTATCTTCACCCATCACAGCACTCAACTTGAATAATTCTAGTTTTTGCTTCTATTACCCAAAATAGAAGGTCATTAATCATCTGATGGCTAACATCCCAGGTTTTTAGTGGACACGGCTACAGAGATAGTGGAGGCATTAGTCAACATATTCCTGAACTCACTGGATCTTGAAAGTGTTCTGGAATTGAAGTCTGGTACATAGCAGCCTTGATCATTTGGAATGACATTTGGATGCACATGTAGGTGATCTCATTAGTAAGTTTGCAGATGACCTGAAAATTGGTGGAGTTGTGGATAGTGAGGAAATTTATTAAAGGATACAGATGCATGTAGGAGAAAGTGAGGTCTGCAGATGCTGGAGATCAAAGTTGAAACTTCATTGCTGGAACAGCACAGCAGGTCAGGAATTCCTGAAGAAGGGCCTGTGCCCGAAACGTCGAATCTCCTGTTCCCTGGATGCTGCCTGACCTGCTGTGCTGTTCCAGCAATAAAGTTTCAACTACAGATGCATGTAGACCAGCTGGAAAGTTGAGAAGAGAAATGGCAGATGGAGTTTAATCCAAACAAGTGTGAGGTGATGCATCTTGGAAGGTCAAATGCAAGCCAAAAGTATACAGTAAATGGCAGGACAATGATGAGCATTGACACTCAGATGTTATCCCAAGGTCTATTATTGGGAACTGTATTATTAAGGAAGGACTAGCAAGACATTTAGAGAGGTTTAACACATCCAAGCAGCATTGACATAGTTTTGTGAAAGATAAATCATGTTAAAACATGTTGGACAAACTTGGATCGTTTGTGCTAGAGTTTCAAAGGCTGAAGGGCGAACTGTTAGGAATATATAAAATTATGAGAGGCATGGATAGGGTGCATGGTCAGATATTCTTTCCCAGGGTGGTAATGTCAAATATTAGCATGCATAGGTTTAAGGGGAGAGGGTATATGTTTAAAGAAGATTCACAAGGAAATTCTTTTTACACAGAGGGTGGTAGGTACTTGGAATACACTGCCATGGGAGGTGTTGGAAGTAGATAAAATAATAATGTTTAAGAGGCAGTTTATACAGACACATGAATGTGCAGGGAACGTGCAGGACCACATGCAGGCAGACAGGACTAAATTAGAATGACATCATGGTCGGCACAGACATGGTGGGCTGAATGGCCTGCTCCTGTGCTGTACTGTTCTGTGTTCTGTGACAGGGTGCACTCAAGGGGCTGAAGGGCCTACCCCTCCTACTTCTTATATTTTTATGTTTTTCTATTTAAAAATGCTTGTTGAGTTGAGTCATGTGTTTGTCTATTGCCAGTTTGTACATCTGTTCACTTGACTTGTAGTCATTGTTGAACAGAAAAAGTCTGTGGAAGTTTAAGTTTCCTATTGTATTTAGTAAATTATGGAGTTTCATAAGAAAGAAATCATGCAAAAAAAAAATTAAGTACAGGTCATAAGATGGCAACTGAAGTACGCCACTCTGAAAATGCTCCAAACACATCTGTAACACTGAACCAACAACTGGCTGTTGTGTTAAACAAAGCTCCTGCTGTTTCTTGAAGCAGCAGGATTCTATTCCCATCATTCGACAACTCACCAGTTTCATTTCAATTTCCTAACTTGGATAATCAAAGAAAATGAAAAACTTCAAAGACCACTTGTTGCTCTGCAAAGTTATGATTAACATTGAAATCAACAAAAGAAAGAATATTACGATTATTTAAACAACATTCAAAAGGTATGTAATAAGATTAAAATAATCATACAAATTCTCATAGGGCTCTGTATACTACTTAGTATTTGCATGAGTCTTAAAGACTAAAAAATTGCATGAGTATAATATTCTCATAGACCTTGTTCCACTCATAGGTTCCTGCCCACTTCGATTTTATTGTTCAAATTTTGTTATTGGAGGTACAGGGTATTTATATTATAGAATAATTCCACTAAACTTTAAAACGTTTCATTTTGTTTTCTTAGATATCCCCAGACATCATATGTTTCCACTTAATTTATTATCCTTTAGATAAAGGGAGAGAAACATGTAAGGGGAGAGAAACATTAAAAATGGGGTGGTACAGTGGCTCAGTGGTTAGCACTGCTGCCCCACAGCACCAGGATCCTGGGTTCAAGCCCCACCACAGGCGACTGTCTGTGTGGAGCTTGCACATTCTGTCTGGGTGGGTTTCCTCTGGGTGCTACGGTTTTCTCCCACTATCTTAAGATGTGCAGGTTAGGTGAATTCTGGATTAGTGGTGCTGGAAGAGCAAAGCAGTTCAGGCATGATTTTACTGCTCCTCGGATGCTGCCTGAACTGCAATGCTCTTCCAGCACCACTAATCCAGAATCTGGTTTCCAGCATCTGCAGTCATTGTTTTTACCAGGTTAGGTGAATTGGCCATGCTAAATTGCCCATAGCGTTAGGTGTGTTAGTCTGGGGTAAATATAGGGTAGGGGAATGGGTCTGGGTGGCTTACTGTTCGAAGGACCTGATTTTATACTGTCAGGAATCTAATCTCATAAACTATAATGAGCTGGATTTTCTGAGCATGTTGTGCACTATGATTGTTCCGATCTGCTGCCATTGTACATTTCTTCTGTATTCTTCCAATCCAGTTGGCACAACATCTCCTGAGAAACTCCATTGGTGTGAAGTAGAGTTGGAGGACAAAAGAACATATCCCATCATTTTACAGTGCTAGCTAACATTTCCTGTCTGGTAAGTTTAAAGATACAGTCTTTGAGTGTCAGCTTGTCCGTTGGACAGTTAGTCAAGCGGAGATGGTGGGTGACTGGGTAGATGTGTGAGTAGCCAGGTGTGTGAGGTGGCTAGAAAGAAGCTTGTGTAGTCGTGTGGTTGGGAGATTGTCTAGGAGATGGTCAGTTCCTTTTGAAGCAATAATCAGGTCAGGAGATAGTTAGCTTGGATCAAGAGGGTAATCAAATGATTGGACGGTAGTCAGGGTGCTTGTAGTGTTAGCCGGAGGTAGTCAGTGGATGATGAGTAATCAAGCCAGGGCAGTGGGTAGTCATGGATCAGTGGGGTTCATCGGGTGTTCAGCTGTACAGTTACCCAGGAAGTAGAATAGGTTTTAACCTGTTTAACACAAAATAGCCAAGTTTTAGAAAATGGAGTTTATAGTTTGCACAGCAGGAGAAAAAAAAACTCGAGGGATGTTTTTCTCTGTGTAGTGTTTGTGACAAAATCTTAGAGTACATGTTTAACAAATATATTTCTGCTTCTACTATAACTGGTGCATAGAAGAACCAATATCAGATTGTTATAGACACTGAGATTCAAGAAAATAGAAACACATCATTTTCTAATGTAAACTCTCCTGGCAATGAGAAAATTAATTGGTGATGCAATAGATTATTTAATGCAAATTAGATCATTTTGCGCCTTGCATTTACCAAACTCAGTAATTAGCCCATCCTTCTTCAAAAAGACAGCACTCTTTTACATTATTCATATCATACTAAATCCTAGGAAACTAAAATTGTCTTAACTGAGCCAGTATATGTTTTCTTTAATTCATGTCTCCAGGTTCCCAGATGGAGCTGATTCTTTGCTAGGAAATAATTTTACAGGCACTAGTTTTCTACTCCACTGCCCCAACCATCCATGTGTGAATAAGGACAAGTTGCTCAACTATAGATCATCAAGGTTTGAGTCTTACCTACGGTCCACAGACATGGTTTTCTAAGAAGCCCTGTAACCCTTGCTGCTAAACTCTTTTCAAGGAGGCCAATTGTAGCATTTGGGCTACTTCTTCCAATGTAATGTGGATCAGTAATCAAACTCAGAGGTCAGTATCTTACCAAGCCCTGAGCGACATGGACTAGGGTGAAATGAACGGTAGTATGACTGAAATAGTCATCTCGATGCCAAGGTCATTTTGCCACAACTGTCCCCGTTTGCTCAAGCAGCATGGTGAGATTCTCACCAGGAAGCAGTGAGTTCCCAATTGATGTTTATTATATCATGCTAAACAGCTTGTTTACTCACCATGGGCTATGATCTTACCAAGCTTACCATACAAACTAGCTGTCGAGCAATCTCAACGCGGAAATCAGAGCTGGTTCTTTGCAGATTCAATTCATCATTTGCCCCTAATAATCTCCATGTTGGACACCGAGCATGGATATTGCGGACACACTCTATGGGCAACAGCTATATACATGCCATGCCCATGGACACGAGCTCACCTCTATGAAACCTCATGGCTCAACGAGCCAACTAAGGATGCCTCTGCATTTCAAAGCTGCACCAGCTTTAATGCTGCTGCAAGGACAGTGTATGATAGATCTTCTTACTATAGCGCTGGCCATTCCTCCCAATGGTTGAGACTACTCCAGTATGGTAATAACCTCAGATCTTGCTGTCCACCGCTGGTCCTGGGGGTAAAGGATGACCTGTCTGTGCATGCAAGAGTCCACTCACAAAGCAGGGCAAGGATTTCCCCTTGTCTGCCAAGTCTTGAGTAAGTATTAGGAACTGTGTGGGATAGCTCCAGACTTACAATGCTTGTCTGGGTGATCAATAGCATTGTAAATATGGTGCTGGCATCAGTGATACTCTGGGATCTCTGTTGAGTGGTGAGTTGTTCTGTGAATGGCACATGGTAAGATGGTGGAATGAAAATATGGCATGATGTTCACCGCACTGGCTCAAATGACAATTAAAGCAGTGAGGTTACTAAGATACAGCAAGAAAAGCTGTATGGCCTTGCGATGGGAATCACTCATAATTTGCCATAAAAATGGGAAGATTCTGCCCAAAACCTTTCTTATTAACCACGTCAGATACTGACTGTGTACATCTATCGCAATAGTAGGAGAGTCTTCTCAGTTTATAATAGAAATCATAAATGGACTGATTGGAACACATATGACTACGACGCCATTGACTTCACTTTCTACACGAACATCATTCCTTAGCCACCAACTCTACCTTTCGCCTTTGCAAACACCTGAGGCTAAACCAAACCAATCACAACTAGGTATTGTATTTGATACTTAGATTAATTTCCAACCATAAATTGGTGTGATCATAAAGACTGCCGTTATTTCTACTTCAATAACAGCACTCAACTCCACTCTTGCTTCTGCTAATTCACTGCTGAAAGATCCTCCTTAACTCACCATGGGTTATGATCTTACTAAACTCACCATACAAATGAACTGTCAGAAAAACTCGACATGGAAACCTATTTTTTTCATACCTTAGTTACCCCTGACCAGACTATTCCAAAACTCTCCTGCCTGGCCCCCATCTTCAATCCTCAATAAACTTGAACTAATTCAAAATTCGGTTGCCCATATCTAACCTTGGATTGAGTCTCATTTATTATACCACAGCATGTGAACATCATTGATACGATTCAACATTTGTTGTCCATCACTTCTGCATTTGTTAACCAATCCCTCAATTTTAACATTCTCATTCTTGTTTCATGGCTTTCCATAACCTCTCCTATCCCTATGTCCACAACTTACTTCACCAAACAACCCTCTAATATCTCTGCACACCTCCAGTTCTGATCTTTTGTTCAACTTCTTAGTTATTAATTTAATTAATTGATGACTGTGCTTTCAGTTGGCTGGACTGTAAACTCTGAAATTCCCAACTGAGCCTCTTTGCATCTCTCTTCTCTTAAGACACTCCTTGAAATCTGTTTCATTAGTTTTTGATCATTTATCTTTATATCCCCATGGCCTCAAATTTTGTTTGATAAAGTTTCTGTGAATTGCCTTGGGTCATTTTACAGTGTTAAAGGTTATGTATAAATGGGTTTTTGTTTATCTTATATGCTACATTCTTGCCAATATTTGGAGGACTTTGTGAAGCAAAATAAAGAGGAGAAAACAAATATTTTCTTGATAGTTCACTGTCATCTTTTGTGGCACAACAGGATATTTGTACCTCAGTCTTATAAAACTACGTCCATTACATTAAGTTGTTGTCACTTCAGCATAGGTCAGTATATTTCAAATGTTTCAGTCCTACAGCGCCCTTTTATGGTGCTTCTTAAGAATGATCACTATAGTTTAAAACTAACCTGACTGTCCATCAGCATTATTTCTCAGAATTTCTACTTTTTTAAAAAAATATAATTTTAACTGAGAAACCAAGCGGCAAAGTGTGAAGTAGACAAAGTAGTTTTGGAGCTCGATCTGTGGGTCACCCCTGCTGCATGAAAGATTGCCGCACTTCCCCCAAAGGTAATCAGTAAACACACCATTCCTGCGGCAGGCAGCAGCTGTTAGCAGTTCACACTGAGATCCATCAGTGGCACAGCTGGGCCGGAGGGAACTGGCTCCATGCCTGAGGGGGCTCAATTGGACCCCTGTCTACTTCAATCCTTTCCTGTAGGAATTGCAACTTTAAAGACTTCTGTCAGACATCCAGCGATGTCTCATTCACAGATACAGACCACTGCAAACACAGGTTACTTGGTGACTCAAACAATTCCTGCACCATGTCTACAGCTTTTGAGGTCAGTGCTGGCTTTCTTAATTTGCCATCACTCATGGGATACAGGACACAAGCCCTTAAGGAATTTATACGACCACAATGGCACGTTTATAATGAGGTTTATAATAAATATCTCTCAAACAGTTAGAATTCTTTGAATTTAACAATTACCAAGAACATGTTCTCTGTAGCATCTCAATGTGGCACTGTCTGAAACATACTATTTAATAATTTTATTTTATAAGTCTCCTGTTTTTCAATCTTTGTTTTACTAATGCTTGCGAATTCATGCCATACACTCTGTATGCAAGATTCCAAATGCTTAGCAAAATGATAAATAATGTACAATTAAGGTGGATGCCTGTTGGTTACCTTGATTGAGTGGCTCCTGCCGTGTTTCCGTCTCAATTAACATACTGTAAAACAGGCAGGAATCTGACTGGAAAATTGTTTAACAATTGACTGGATGTAGATCATTTATGTTTTTTCTGCAATCATTGCCTTGTTTGCTTTGATTATTTCGCCTTAATCAGGTAGAGTGTCCAATTTTTCTTTACTTCTTCCTGTTTTAATAAGCTCTCATTTATAAATCACTCATCATTACCTTTTAATGAAACCTTGATAGCATTGATTCTCTGAACTCCAACTTAATTTGTCTGTGGAAGTTGAAGTGAGTGGCAAGTCCGGAGTTAATTAGAACCTGGTTCATTAACTGGAAAGAAACCAGGTCCAATGCAATTAGCAGATGGCCAAATTTTACTGAACAGAAAAAGTTAACATTTCCTATACAATCATACAGGAGTTGAATAACTGAATTTTCAGCTCCTTTTCCTTTCATTAGAGATCTCTGTTAAAATCAATGGTATTTGTTACTCTCTAGACAACTATAAGATGTTGTCCCTGAACTATTACCTTAGTGTGCATGAAGACAACATAGCTTCAGTGTCATATATTCATGCAATTTTCTTTGGTGTATATGTAGCGATGTGGATAGAAATTCAGTACACAATTTTTAATATAACACAAATATATGATGTTATAATAAAACTAGCAAACCTTGCGTAAATTGGTTGATGGTCCAGTTTTAGGCTGAAAAATATTGTTCTGTAGCACTGCTAGAGCCAGACCAACAAAACCTGGATTTGCTGAAATTAGTGGACTCACTGCTTTTGGGGTGGAATGATGGTGAGGATTCTAGCATGGGTCTGCCAGCTAGACACTGACAGTTTCCACAATAAGCAGACTGTGACATAGGATACAGCGTGCACAGATCCCTTGATGTAAACAAGCTTTCAGCTGCACAGCTCCCCTGGTCACTGACCACTAGTTTCCAGCCATTCAATTTTTATTTGAGGTGCTGTTAACTTTTTATTTTGCAAAGTTTGCAGAGTATTGTGGAATGTTCCTGATGAATTTAGGTGAATTGTTGGCTGTTGAAGGAAATCATGCTGCAACCTGACAGGGAGATCAAAAAGGTTTTCTATCTCGTGCGCAGAAAATCTATGACAGATATGGGAGTTAAAGGTGTAGTCTTCCTTGACTTTTGGAAAAAGGACAGGGACATGGAACACAAGCTGCTCTCAATATAATGCCCTACCTACCAACAATTCTCCTGCATCCATCTGAGCCAGGAGCAATACGTGCGCCACCTGATATTCAACAAGGAGGTGGATGCTGAACAGTGTCACCAGTCCAACAGGACCTAAAGCTGCTGAGCTAGGTAGGGATAGTATTGTTAGCAACCATCAAGAACACCAGCAAATTCAAGTTTAATCCTTTCGGTTCGGAGTAGGTAATATAGCCCTAGTTTCCCAGTTTAATGAACATTGCATCAGAGAGGTGATTAATGCCCTGAAAGGAAAGGAAACTTTAGTGTGTTCTTTCTTCCCTGAGAGAGGCTCAGAGAGGGACATTTGGCATTGTTAAGGTAACCACACCTGCAATTGTGCAGAATGCCCTCAAAATCACACTCATAACTCTGTTGGTCTACCTGCAAACAGTTCCTACCTACAAATAGGAACTACAAGGACTAGTACTCAACATGTGGAACTTGTGTGTGCCCAATATAATACAGTATTGATGAATACACACGGTCATGGCAATAAGATCAATGCGTTCAGCTACTTATTGTGGTTTAGGGGCTAGAATGACTTAACGACAGACTGACTATTTGGAGATCTGGGACAAGCTGACCACATGAAGCTGATGATTCTTCTCTGATATTTCACCATGCAAGGACAGAAATGAGCAGGCCACTAGCATCCTTAAGCAAGAATGATGTTTCCTGGACCATTCGGTCAGGGCAGAGGTAGGGGGGAGGAGGATATCCTCCAGTACTCACCAGTGAGGGTATCAGAATTTGTGGCAGTTTGCTGTATTCTCCATTACCTTGTCATTATGAGATGCATTTATTTCACCAGGAATCTCGGGGCCACAGCATGGAGGAGGAATGTGAATAGCCCTTATAACTCAAACCTTCCAGTTCAAGCTACATTCTTGTAAATCTTTTCTGCACCCTTTCCAATTTAATAATATGTTTCCTAAAGCAGGGGAACCAGAACTATAGACAGTACTTCAAAATACAGAATCAAATTTAACCTTTAGCTTTCTAACAGATAACTCTAACCTCTCACAATTTCATTCCATGCTTTCACTGAAAAACTCCAAAAAGTGTGATGGTCTGTAGTCAGCATAATTGTGTTCTGGCTGTCTCATCCCAGCCTGCTCATTATAGACCGACAACATGTAAACTACATTACTGGACTGTACACACTCTGCTGAACATCCTATAGGAAGATAGTAGTTACCAATGTGACAACAGGGCAACAAGTTTGCATAATTTTTCAGTGGTACTAGTTTCCATTCAAAACAGGGCAGATTCAGAAAATAGGCAAATACAGCTAGAAGAGGTAAAGACAGGATAATCTGTGTTGTCTCATGCTAAAAGTATTGTTTATCCATCAGAATAGTTCTAAGTGTTCAGTATGTTTTAGGCTGTCCAATGTGTGTCCAATTGAAAATGCACTCAGTCATCTGAAAATGGAAGTCGGTTTAGAGAGAAAATTTGTCTCTACTGTACTTGCAGTAATATCCATTTCACTTTCAGTAATTTCAAATTTGAAAAGTTTTGTCCCATGGCTATGTAACTGACATGAATGTATTTTGTAAATGCTAAAACCTTTGCAATCTTATTGAGTGGGACATAATGTACAGGGTCAAATCGAATTTTATTACACATTATGTTGCAAAATTAACATGTTAATATATTTTTAAAACATGTGCTCATATTATTATCAACATTTTATTGTATGTGATCTGAGAGCATAAATGTCACAGTACAAATCTTAATAGGAGCCAATTGAAACATGTCAGACTGGTTGAAGTTTCTATTTGCAATGAACAGCTTACTAAAAGCTCAGATCACTAAAGTTCTCGTGACTAATATACATGTATATTCCAGAAGCTGTAACAAACCTCAATGGAATCTTTCAGTATTGTGTTACCCACAAGTTATTCTTATGTTATGGGACCTAACATTAGTTTACTTAAGGTTGAGGAAGCAAAGATCTAGCACAGCTTTAGAGGAAAGAACTCAAAAATGGACTGAGGCGAACTAGGACGAGGCACGAAAAGATGGGAAGAATTAGGGAAAATCCAAAAGCATTCTACACACACATGAGGAATAAGAGAATGATCAGAGAAAGGATAGGGCCAATCAGGGATAGTGGAGGGAACTTGTTCCTGGAGTCTGAAGAGGTGGGGAGACCTTAAATGAGTTTTTTGTCTAAGTATTCACCAGACAGAGGGACCTTGTTGATTGTGAGAACACTGTGGACCAGGTTAATAGGCTTGAACAAATTGACATTAAGGAAGTGGACCTGCTGAAAACGTTTGGAAGCGTCAAGATAGATAAGTCACCAGAACCGGACTAGATATATCCAAGGTTACTATGGGAAGTAAGGAATGCAATTGCTGAGCCTCTGGCGATGATCTTTGCATCCTCACACTCCATGGCAGTAGTACCAGATTATTAGAGGGAGGCGAATGTTGTTCTTCTGTTCAAGAAAGGAAATAGGGAAATCTCTGAGAATTACAGACCAGTCAGTCTTATATCTGTGGTAAGCAAGTTATTGGAAAGGATTCTGAGAGATAGGATTTATGACTGTTTAGAAAAACATAGTTTGATTAAGGATAATCAGCATGGCTTTGTGAGGGGCGGGTCATGCTTCTCAAGCCTTATTGAGTTCTTTGAGGATGTGATGAGACAAGTTGATGAAGGCCAAATAGTGGATGTGGTGCCCATGGATTTCAGTAAGGCATTTGATAAGGTTCCCCATGGTAGGCTCATTCAGAAAGTTAAGAGCTATGGGATACAGGGAGATGTGGCAGTATGGATACAGAATTGGCTGGCTGAAAGAAGACAGCAAGTGGAGTGGATGGAAAATATTCTGGAGGTCAGTGACCAATGGTGTCCCGCAGGGATCTGTTCTTGGGCCTCTGCTCTTTGTAGTTTTTATAAATGACTTGGATGAAGAAGTGGAAGGGTGGGTTAGTAAGTTTAATGATGACACAAAGGTCGATGATGTTGTAGATAGTGTCGAGGGCTGTTGCAGGCTACAACTTGACATTGACAGGATGCAGAGCTGGGCTGAAAAGTGGCAGATGGAGTTCAACCTGGATAAATGCAAAGTGAATCATTTTGGAAGGTCGAATTTGAATGCTGAATACATGATTAAAGACAGGATTCTTGGCAGCGTGGAGGAATAGTGGGATCTTGGAGTCCATGTACATAGATCCCTCAAAGTTGTTACCCAGATTGATAGGGTTGTTAAGAAGGCATATTGTGTTTTGGCTTTCATTAACAGGGGGATTGAGTTTAAGAACAGCTCTATAAAACTCTGGTTAGACCACATTTGGAATATTGTGTCCAATTCTGGTCGCCTCATTATAGGAAGGATGTGGATGCTTTAGAGAGGATGCAGAAAAAATTTACGAGAAAAGTTGAGTGAGCTTGGGCTTTTCACATTGGAGAGAAGAAGGAAGAGAGGTGACTTGATAGAGGTGTCTAAGGTAATGAGAGGCACAAGTAGAGTAGATAGCCAGAGAGCTTTCCCGAGGGCAGAAAAGGGGTCATGAGGGGTCATAATTTTAAGGTGATTGGAGAAAGGTATAGGGGAGATATTAGAGGTAGGTTCCTTACACAGAGAGTGGGGGGTATGCGGAATGCTTTGCCAGTGGTAGTAGTAGTGTCAGAGACATTCGGGACATTTAAGCGACTGCTGGACAAGCACATGAACGGGCAGTAAATTGAAGGGTGTGTAGGTTAGGTTGATCTTAGATTAAGATAAGTGCTCAGCACAACATCGTGGACCGAAGGGCCTGTACTGTGCTGTACTGTTCTATGTTCTATAAATGATGCTTCATCAGCTTGGAGGAAAAAGTCCTATCACGGTGGCAGTTCACAGGTCAAAATGTTTGTTACGAAATTTCAGTATCAAATATATTTGTCTAAATTATTGGGGTGATTTGTGTTGATTCAGCCATTTCTAATTGTCCTCTGATTTTAATTCTCAATGAGTTCATTTACTGTGCTCCTTCAAGCCCACGTAAATTGTCTGCTCACTGTCAGCTCTCCTCTCATAATTGCCTCAGTCCCTTAATGCCAACATTAAGCTCTGGAGCCACCGTTGGGTTGTCCTACATCTCCCTGACAGATTAGCTGTCCTCTAAACTCAATCAATATACCTCAGCTCACTGGCATTAGACTACTGAGGACCAGTTCTCAAAATGGCTTGGATCTTTTACCAAAAACCTGAGAGAAATGTCATAATTATCAACTGCTCAGCTGCCCAAAGTTTGGCTTCACTCAAAATTGCATCTAATGAACATGAAATGAGTGTCTATTCATAACTAACTGCCAAACACGAAGGAGTGATAGGAAAGGAGGTACACACAAAATATGAAGTACATGCTAGAATTGTAATCAGGTTTCTGCTGTACCTCCATCATAATTTAGAAATACAGGAAGTGAAGAAGGCTATTCCACCCTTAAGCAGGTTCTACCATTTAGTAGGAAAATGGCCAATCCATGGCTGAAGTACATAGACAGTCAGTTCTGCTATAATGCTTCTTCCATTAATGTAATTCGGCTGTAATGCAATTGGGTGAATCGGGAATGCTGTTTCTAAAGCACAAACTTTTAAACTATGTATGGGCTATAATGCAATTACATCACCAATACTTTAAGTGCTGTTTGTATTACACGATTTTTGTATAGCGCATGGTCATACAGGAATGCAATTATCGCATTCTGGAAGAAATGCCTGTAGCTAGGTTTGCTCTAATCCCTTAATATGTTTGGCTGACAAGGATCAACCACCATCAATTTTAGAATTAACAACTGATTCAGCAACAAATGCTATTTTTGGAAAAGAATTTTGAAAATCTACAAGCTCTTGTGTGTGGAAGTGTTTCCTAATTTCACACCTGAATTGACTGTCTCTATTTTTAGGAACAGGACATTGTTGCCGATGTGAATATTGAGTCACAATTAATTAGAATGGACGGCTTTGAGGTATGTAGGGAATTCACAATTATTAGGTTAAAAATGTGCTCAATTATAATCTTAGATGGAATATGGTAAATTGAGCACTGTGTCTGTATAGGAATGGCAGAGGTTTACCTCAGTCAATTTTACCACCTTTCCCTTGTTAATGTGCATTTTGCCTACTTCCTAACCAATTAGATGGGAAGCAGTTGTCAGCATGGAAACTCTGGCAAAGTCAGACTGCCATTAGGAAGCAGAAATCTTGTCCACAGTACATGTTAAGTACTTAAGGGGAGGTATCCCAATCGAGGGAAGAAGCCCCATATGAAGTTCTTGAGAAGAAATAATAATTCAATGACTCAATAAGAGGTAGTTCTGTTGCAAATGCTTGCCTTTCTTTATTCTCCTTCTGGACTTCACATGGTAGCTTCAAGTGGATGTTGAAATTTCCTACCCAAAGATTTGGCAAGGAACTGAAAACACACTTCTGTGTGGCCATTTAACATTGAACAAGCTTTGCTGACACAAGATGCGCTTTGCAAAACTTTCACATTGCATTCATCAGAACAGTTTGCACGAATGCAGATGTAAATGGGGACAGTATTCTATGATGTATAAGAAAAGGATGTTGCTTGGCTAGCAAGTGATATCTGATTAATAGAGGCATTGTCATGGAGAATGAAGCAGTTAGATGATGACTGACAGTTCACTGCCTAGTTTTGCTTAAATTTAAACAGGCTTGTTGACTTTGATTTGTCAAGGCATTTCTCTGTGGAATGAAACAGAAAATGTCTGTCACCAACTTTAGTCAATTAATATGGGCACAATGTATGTGCAAGTTCTATCTGCAAAACATTGTGTCCTTTGTATTAATATATACACAACATGCAAATGCACAACGCGGCAAGACTGTCTACCAATCTTAAATCAGTTGCAAGAGCAATTTTAAGCACACTCAGAATTATTTAGCAAATGTTGATTAATCATGGAACTATAAATTTCAACACTGTTAGATGGCTGGTTTGGCACAGCCCAGGTCCTTGCATGTTGTGAACAGCTGAAGAAGCATGCTCTTGATATGATCTGTCTTTAGAATATATACCTCACAATCGTGGCATCACATCAGCATCAAAATTCATAAACTGCATCACTCTTTGTGTCATATGGAGAATATCCTTTTGGCTTGATGGGAGTATCCCATTAATGGCGAACAACACTCATGTTGCTGCTGCACATTCATAATGTGAAACAGCTAGCTCCAACTCTTGTTCAAATTTTTGAAACATCTCATCCTTCCAGGGTAACGGACGTAGAGCCTGACAATTTCGACAGAAATGGAGACAAATTTCTTCCCTCAAAAGGTAGTGGAATTCTTTACTGCAGAGAACTTTTGAGGCTGGGTTATTAAGTATATTCAAGGCTGAGCTCGACTGATTTTCAATCAGTATGTAGGGAAGAGGTGCTGGAAATTCTGGAAAAGGTGAAAATAGATAAGTCCCCTGGGCCTGATGGCATTTATCCTAGGATTCTCTGGGAAGCAAGGGAGGAGATTGCAGAGCCATTGGCCTTGATTTTTATGTCCTCTTTGTCTACAGGAGTAGTGCCAGAAGACTGGAGGAAAGCAAATGTGGTTCCCTTGTTCAAAAAGGGGAGTAGGGATAACCCTAGTAACTATAGGCCGGTGAGTCTCACTTCTGTTGTGGGCAAAGTCTTAGAGAGAATTGTAAGGGATAGGATTTATGAACATCTGGATAGGAATAATGTGATCAAGGATAGTCAGCATGGTTTTGTGAAGGGCAAGTCGTGCCTCACAAACCTTATTGAATTCTTTGAAAAGGTGACGAAGGAGGTTGATGAGGGGAAAGCGGTAGATGTGGTATATATGGATTTTAGTAAGGCGTCCGATAAGGTTCCCCATGGTAGGCTACTGCAGAAAATACGGAGATATGGCATTGAGGGTGAGCTGGAGGTTTGGATTAGGAGCTGGCTGGCTGGAAGAAGACAGAGGGTAATAGTTGATGGTAAAGGTTCATCTTGGAGTGCAGTTACTAGCGGTCTTCCGCAAGGATCTGTTTTGGGACCATTGCTGCTTGTCATT
>NC_057722.1:44494594-44535698 GCF_004010195.1 Chiloscyllium plagiosum | reverse complement strand
GCCTAGAGTGTAGGTTTGCTCGCTGAGCTGTAGGTTTGATATCCAGACGTGCATTGGATGGGCATATGGAGGATAGTGGGCTAGTGTAGGTTAGGTGGGCTTGGATCGGCGCAACATCGAGGGCCAAAGGGCCTGTACTGTGCTGTATTTTTCTATGTTCTATGTTCTATAAGCTAAGCTCCTCATCAATGAGAGAGGTAAACAGTGAGATGAACATCACAGAAGGCTCACAACTCCAACAGCACTCAGGAAGTTTGACACCATCCAGAACACATGGCTATTAGGGCACTGCTGGATCACTCAGGCGAGCTTGCTAACCACAACTTCCACTCCATCCTTGTGCAGCTGGTGTGTAACCACAAAAAGATCTTATTGCAGGTGCACGGAAGGTGTCTGTGCAGCTGCCACAATACTTTTTGTCCTGCAGCTGTCCACCCTTCATAATCTCCTCACACTTTAAAATAAACCCTCTCACTGGTTGCTCGGAAGCCAGGGATGCCCACTTCAAATGAAACGGTTGATGTCTGTGTGAAACTCAAACTATCAGGCCCAATAGCAACACAATGAAAACCATAAGACCACAAGATGGACAAGTCATCTTCATGCTGATGATGTACTGCATGTACTTGAATATACATTGATGCACCAGCCAAGACTTCCAGAATGAAATTAACAGTCCCAGTAACAGCCAGCACTGCCAGGGCTATCGTTCAGGATTGGAAATGGTTGCCTTAATCACCTTCTCCACTAACACCTCACCTTCATCCGGAATAGTGCCATTGCTGATGGAATGACAATGACCTTCTGCTTTCCTACCCATTCCTATTTTCACACCCTTACTTTTATGCTTTTGTGTTGTCTGATAGACAAAAGTCACCGACTGCTCAACCCCTACAGTTTCATGTCAAAGGGTGAGAGCGGGAGGCAAGCTCAGAAGCCAATGGACCATTTCGCAGCATAACACTGGCAGACACCAGCTCAGATATTGGTGCTTCATGTATCTTAGAATCAAGATTTCAGTTAGGATCTAAACCAGGTGAATCACTAGACTATAGTTTAATGGTTGCTAGAACAGGAAGATAAGTCTGCTCATGAATAAACGTCCCAGATGGCAAGATTACATCCTGGTTCAGCTGCAGAGCACCACAGCAAAGGACAGCACAATGCGAGACTCGACGAGAACACTGCAAACTGAGGTGCTTCTGTGTCTTGGCTGGCCAGTCAAATAGCCTCCAACCACTGTCAAAGTGCATGAAGAGTCCTGCCTCTAATATAGCACAGGGGCCTTGCACTAACTTTGAAGCCCATCTTTTCCATGATGTAAGTTGTAGACATGACCATAACAGCATTGCATCACCAGGTCATAGTGGAGTGCTCATTGGCCACTGTCTCAGTTTCCATTGCAGGAGAAGACCACTTAACTTTTCATATTTTCTTCCAGATGCAGAAATCTCTCACCATGAATGTGGATTCCAGTGCTTGACAGACCATCCACATTCTCGAAACAAGCCAGTACTCTATGCTCCAGCAGATTGTAAAGAGTGCTGAAACACCACATTGATTGGAATGCCAATAGCTCAAAAGATACTGTTCTTCTAATGATGACAACGTTCATGCTCTTACCAAAGTCACTCCCTCATGTCCTTACTTTGCCCTTTATCCAGTCAACCCACCCAATTGGTACTGTCAGAAACCGGGCTCTCAAGGCCCAGAGCTCAGTGCATTAATCTTTCAAAACTTTCTACACAGTCTCCACCACAATAATAAGTGGCCTTCCACCAGCCATTTTGTTTCCACTGAGGGAGCATGGCATAAGAGGACCGATACAAGATAGTCAGCATGGCTTTGTGCATGGGAAATCATGTCTAATGAACTTGATGGAGTTTTTTGAAGAAGTAACAAAGATGAGGGCCAGCTGGTTAGCAAATTTTGATCTCATGGAATACAGAGAGAACTAGCCATTTGGATACAGAACTGGCTCAAGGTTAGAAGACTAAGGGTGGTGGTGGAAGATTGTTTTCCAGATTGGAGGCCTGTGATCAGTGGTGTGAGACAAGGATTGGTGCTGGGTCCACTAAGCTTCATCATTTATATAAATAATTTGGGTATTAATTTATATAAATACTTTATATAAATAAATAGGAGGTATAGTCAGTAAGTTTGCAGATGACACCAAAATTGGAGGTGCAGTGGACAGCAAAGAAAGTTACCTCAGAATACAAAGGGATCTTGATCAGATAAGCCAATGAGCTGAGGAGATGGAAGATGGAGTTTAATTTAGATAAATGCGAGGTGTTGCATTTTGGGAAAACAAATCTTGGCAGGACTTGTACACTTAATGGTAAGGTTTGCAGGAGTGTTGCTGAACAAAGATAGCTTGGAGTGCAGGTTCATAGGTCCTTGAAAGTAGAATTGCAGTTAGATAGGATAGTGAAGAAAGTATTTGGTATGCTTTCCTTTATTGGTCAGGGTATTGAGTACAGGAGTTGGGAGATCATGTTGCGGCTGTACAGGACATTGGTTAGGCCACTGTTGGAATATTGCGTGCGATTCTGGTCTCCTTCCTATCGGAAAGATGTTGTGAAACTTAAAATGGTTCAGAAAAGATTTACAAGGGTGTTGGCAGGGTTGGAGGATTTGAGTTATAGGGAAAGACTGAATAGGCTGGGACTGCTTTCCTTGGAGCACCGGAGGAACTCTGTGTGGGAAGCTAGAGAAGTGATTGCTGTGCCTCTTGCTGAGATATTTGTATCATCGATAGTCACAGGTGAGGTGCCAGAAGACTGGAGGCTGGCAAATGTGGTGCCACTGTTTAAGAAGGGCAGTAAAGACAAACCAGGGAACTATAGACTAGTGAGCCTGACGTCGGTGGTGGGCAAGTTGTTGGAGGGAATCCTGAGGGACAGGATGTACATGTATTTGGAAAGGCAAGGACTGATTAGGGATAGTCAACATAGCTTTGTGCATGGGAAATCATGTCTCACAAACTTGATTGAGTTTTTTGAAGAAGTAACAAAGAGGGCAGAATGATGAGGGCAGAGCAGTGGATGTGATCTATGTATACTTCATTAAGGCGTTCGACAAGGTTCCCCAAGGGGAGACTGATTAGCAAGGTTAGATCTCATGGAATACAGGGGGAACTAGCCATTTGGATACAGAACTGGCTCAAAGGTAGAAGACAGAGGGTGGTGGTGGAGGGTTGTTTTTCAGACTGGAGGCCTCTGACCAGTGGAGTGCCACAAGGATCCTCTACTTTTTGTCATTCACATAAATGATTTGGATGCGAGCATAAGAGGTACAATTAGTATGTTTGCAGATGACACCAAAATTGGAGGTGTAGTGGACAGCGAAGAGAGTTACCTCAGATTATAACAGGATCTGGACCAGATGGGCCAATGGGCTGAGAGGTGGCAGTGGAGTTTAAGTCAGATAAATTCGAGGTGCTGCATTTTGGGAAAGCAAATCTTAGTCGGACTTATACACTTAATGGTAAGGTCCGAGGGAGTGTTGCTGAATAAAGATACCTTTGAGTCGCAGGTAGATAGGATAGTGAAGAAGGCGTTTGGTATGCTTTCCTTTAGGATAGTGAAGAAGGCGTTTGGTATGCTTTCCTTTATTGGTCAGAGTATTGAGTACAAGAGTTGGCAGGTCATGTTGCGGCTGTACAGGACATTGGTTAGGCCACTGTTGGAATATTGCATGCAATTCTGGTCTCCTTCCTATCGGAAAGATGTTGTGAAACTTGAAAGGGTTTAGAAAAGCTTCACGAGGATGTTGCCAGGGTTGGAGGATTTGAGCTACAGGGAGAGGCTGAACAGGCTGGAGCTGTTTTCCCTGGAGCGTCCGAGGCTGAGGAATGACTTTATAGAAGTTTAACATTTAAAAGGCGTCTGGATGGGTATATGAATAGGAAGGGTTTGGAGGGATATGGGCCGGGTGCTGGCAGGTGGGCCTAGATTGGGTTGAGATATCTGGTTGGCATGGACGGGTTGGACTGAAGGGTCTGTTTCCATGCTGTACATCTCTATGACTATGACTCTATGACCTGAGTGCCACAGCTATATCAAGCAGATCCTGCCCTGAGGAATCAAGATACGTCTGTTTATCTAAACAAATAGATTTATTCGCTATAATCGTCTAATTTAAAAGCAGGAATGTTGTTCAAGGGGCCCAGCTGACAGAAATACATGGAATATATGCAAGTATCCTCCATACATATAACAGCACAGCTACAGTTTAAATTGAACATCCCAGTTTTTCAATTCAGTTGTGTTCAATACATGACATTAAATATCATCTATAAATTACATAATAGACCAAAATGGATAAAAATAAATACATTAATTGGAAATGACCTCAAGTTTATTGTGCACTTTTGAGCAGTTACTTGTAAGCTGTAATGATGTAAGTGTAATTTTTATTACATATCAAAATTCCATGGAAACCTTATAGAGAGATTAATACACACCCCTGGAGGGAGGTGGGATTTGAAGCCAGATCTTTTACTGGCTTAGAGATAGCATTACTACCACTGCACCACAAGAACCCTATCTCAAAGACTTTTTTGTTTTCCTAAGCAACCTGTTCAGAGATGTTATAACATATCTCCAGAACAAGCGGGATTGAACCCAGTCCTCTCAGTCATGACGTCAAAATCAATGTGAGATCATTTTCTGAAATGCTTTAAATAAGTTGCAAACTTTTAATACAAAAAAAACTATATTCCAAGGTCAAGAATACAGTTATCACAGAAAAGTAGTGGATTTCTGGTGCAACAGGGGGTTTGTCGCTAGTATTAATTGCTCGCTGAAGTATCCGTGTCGTCAGGTCATGTAGAATTGGGAATTGAGGGATGAAGGTTCTAATGGAGTACTGCTAAAGTCTGTCTCTGCAAATAGTGTAAGTAGTTAGTAAATGTTCATTAGTTTCTACTCGCATGGTTTTTAGCCTCTTTCAACAAATACAACAGAACCTGTTCTGATATTAATAGATTTTCCTTTGATTATAAATTTTCAAGGAACTGTTAATACCATTGTCACAGGATTACATTCAAAGTATTCTCACTTTCCCCTTCTGGAGGTGTACCTTATAGAATAATGAGACACGGGCTGGATGTTATCAGGAGTGTATTTTCTGCTGCTCTCCACATGCCCCAACCTAATAGTCCTGAATTTTAAAAGGACTGCTCTGTAACAGTGGCACATTGGCAGCAGATAAAAAAAAGATGAAAGTTGGACTTCCAGCCCTGAACAGCTGACATACACACCTGGCATATTTCACATTTTCTTCCATCTCAACTGAAAGTGCAATTGGTGAGTTGGCCATAAAATCCAGTATAACAGTTATAATGAGCACTCAAATAGATCAGTAACTTCATATCAAACCTCAGTGAAACTACAAACATTAACAGAATAACTCCTGCAGCAATCATTACATGTTTGGGAATCAGAAACATTAAATGCTTCATATCAGTTTTGACCAAAGGCTGGTAATAAACATAAATTTTGAGCAGTAGCCTAGTAGAAATGATAAGCAAAATCTCATGAACTCCAATCAACAGACAGCTAGAAGCAAAGGCTACTCTTAATTAATTCTAATAAAATAACTACCAGTTAACTAAGTGACTGACTCACCAATTATTCACGCTGACCCACCAATCATTCACACTGACCACCTTCTCAAACTCCCATGAATATTTGACTCAGAGCTCACCAGACACTAAACCACCACTCACCTGCGTTGACACCCAAATCCCCAAGGGACACTCTGACCCCCACAACACCATAATCTATATCCAACACCCACTCAACATCTCTCACCTTCTCTCCTTGTCAAAAGGCATTGGACATTAAGAAGATGGAATATACCAGTTACTGCTGTAAAACAAAAGGCCATGAGTTGACTCCTACGCCAAACCTGCACTATGTTGAAAGGTTTCATAAACAGATATGACCAATTTCTGAAGAGGACCAAATTGGACTTTCAGACCAAAAATATTGGTCTCCCAGTTTGCAAAAAGGTGCGAGTTGCAATCTGACTCTGAATACCACTTTTCAGAGGTATCGGCCCATTGTTTCCAAATTCTGAAAGTGATATAACAGAGAGAAGTACAAGTTGTTGAAAAGTTGCAATAGCAATATGTACAAACACTTAAGAAAGCTTGTTGACTGCAGAAGACAAATAAGGCCAATTTTAACTCCCAACAGGCATTATGTGGACAGCTTACAAAATTTTGCTTAAGAGAAGGTGATTCAGACTGAATTACAGTTCTATGCAACAGTAACCCACCTAAGTGGCCATTCGTTTTATATGAGTTTCTAATTCAAATCTGATGGTTTCACAATAATATGTACAAAGCCTTATCTTTTGTTCTCAGGAGTAGTTACCTCAAGTATTTTTGTTTGTCTTTTTCTTCACCTAACCACTTTACATGTACAATGATTTCTGGATCAACCCACCTTTATCTTCTCCATTTTCAAAATCATATTCCTAATCTTCACCCCTGACAAGAAAGAAGAGTCAGATTTAGGTATGTGCACTGAGCAACCTCATAGTCATACATAATCATTCATACATAAACTCTGTCTATTTTACTCCTTCCCACAAGAATCATAACCCTCACTTTAGATGATATCAACTAAACTATACAGCTGAAGATTGAAACTGGAAGCATCATGTGTCTGATAAAATTCCCCCTGATGATTCTGATAGGGAATACACGAGCAAATTAATTAAGAGCAGGAGCAGGATATTCAGCACCTCCAACTACATGTAATGGTAAGTCTACTATATAGACTGAATTATAAAAATACATGACCTACTTACATTATACACATTCTGATTGATTGAATCATGATACTTGGAAAATTATCATTTGATTCAGAACTGATGAAAGCTGTTTTTTTCTAACAACAAGTATCCGGGCTGAGAAATTAAAAGTAAATAACTGTGCAATCCTGCTCAAAGTACACTCCCCAATCAATGTTGCGTTGCTTTAATAATATTTGCCAATGTGCTTTATTACTGTCAAAGAGTGCAGGGCAGGGAAGTTTGGCACAGCTACAAGAATAATATAAATGTAATCCAACTGATAGCATTCTATCAGCATAACAAAAACTGCAATTACTTCATATACTGCAATACCATGGTCCTTTTAGGATTGCTAATACATGATATTGTATTAGCCTGGCTGTCCTCCCATATGCAATTTCTGATAAGGTTGGCCTTAATGACCATCAATAACAAATTGCTGCTAATCTGATTTGATTTCGTCCCAGATTACTCATTAGCCTTGTAAGGCAGTTTTGTGATCAAAATACACCCTTGACAGGCTAGACAGTCAAAATATTTCTGATGCTTCATTTAAAAGGCAGCAGTTTAAGATAAAAGCAAGGTGACAGAGCAAACATTTGCTTTGGGAGTGCCAAGCAACTGGACTGACCAATAAAAGCATCAGCAAGAATGATCATTTTGGACTTGAAACATTAACTGTTTCCCCATTCTCAGATGCTGTCAGGTATGTTGAGTTTCACTAGCACTTAACTGTTCTTATTCCTGATTTTTTGAAGTACTTATGTTGGTGTTGCTCACACAGGGAGGAGTAGGAGGAATATTTAATGAGCATTAAGTGCCGGAAGTCCCATTAGAAGGTGATTGAGGCTGTCTGGAAGGGAATGGCTGGAATAACCTCTACATCTCCTGAGAAACTGTCACTGGCCTCACAAAGATGGCCAAAGCAAATCATTTCTGACACAATCTTTATTACTGACCTTTTTGTCTATCACATCGTATATTTCTCAGCACCAGATTATCAAGAATACTTTCCACAACCACAACCTTTCAAAACACAAAAGCATTTTCTTTATTCAGAATCTCCGAGGTTGCTCATTATTGAGGACACTTCATTAAGGATTTCAGCCTCAGCTGCATCAATTGTCTTTTCCCTCTCATGTCATTCAGGGTGCGTTGACGGAAAATGCCAACTATTCTAATGAGCACTTGGGCCCTTCATCGTCAACAGCAACTGAAATGTTGACACTTACCATATCTTGACATTTTGTGTAAACACCAACACAGAGACAAATACGCAAAGGAGATTAGGCAAACAGCAAAAATTGTACCTCCTGGTGAGTTACTGAACACCAGCGAGATCAAGGACCTGGTGGTGAAAGAGAAGGTAAATGCTACTTCCCCAAGGAGCAGAATGATGACTTACTTTGCTTGATGACACAGGTGTTAGGTCTCAGTTTCTAAAAGAACAATTACTTGGGGGCATTTTCATAATTTGAAGGTAGCAAAGATCTTTCCCACATTTAATGGAGAAGCAAGCTATCCCTGATTTTTAAATGTAACGGAGAAAGTGAGGACTACAGGTCTGGAGATCAGAGTCAAAACGTGTGGTGCTGGAAAAGCACGGCCGGTCTGGCAGCATCCGAGGAGCAGGAGAGTTGACGTTTTGGGCATAAGCCCTTCATCAGGAATGTGGCTTATAACTACAAGTTTCACATCACCTGAAGGAAGAGGTCTGTTGTGGTGCAGTGGTGTAGTGTTCCTACCTCTGAACCAGGAAAAAATGTTTAAGTCCCATCTGCTCTAGAGGTGAGTAATAAGATCTCTCAATGGGTATTTTAGAAAATACCTATCATGCCTGTAGGAATCCCTAGAGTTTAAGACATCCAGGGATATTGCCAAACAACATGACATCATGGAAAAGCTTTTGAGATATTGAGTGTGTGTTAACAATACCTGAACAGAAGTCTTGGGGATCAGCATGAATATCAATCAATGCACAGCTAGCTTCTAAAATCTTGGTCGGACATTTCAGTTAGTGATAACACTGACAATTAGTACTTTAGAACTAATTTTCAGTATTCCTTGTACTAAGAAATGGCTCCATTCCCTGGTCTGACTCTGACAATGGCTCCATTTCGTTCATACACACTCGAATGCATTACAACATGAAGCTTCAGAAATGGACTGCGTGGCAGGCTATGGGAAGCTTATCACTCCAGGCTAGCAGTTATCCTGAAACAAGAGTAAATTCAGATTGCTATGTTTCCAAGAGTCACAGGGCCAACCATTGCTCATGGAATTTTCTGTGGAAACACAATTGGAAAGTTTATCTGACATTAAGTTTATACATTGTTTTCTCCAATGCCTTAGACTGCCTAATTTTCATTGCTTACCCCAGAATATACAACAAACAGAAATAAGCATAAAGATTCTGGCCCTTAGAAAAATGCATAAATTAACCAAGGGCTAAATTCAGCAATAGTGGTTGGAATTGATGGTGACTTCACCTGCACACTATTCTGAGGTGACAATTAGCAGGCCATCTCCAAAATCCCTGTCCAATGACAGCAGGCAGACAGCACAAGCAGGATGGTTAACAAAGTGCTTTAAGGCCATAGGACAGTGCTGAAGGCCTTCTATGAAAGACAGGAATTACCCCACATCCTGGAAATGAATAAAAACCAAGTAGGCAGACATCTCAAAGGTGCCTCCAGTTGGAGACTCTCTCTAAAAACATCTGAGATTGCGAAAGAAAGGGTAGCTGTCTTAGGGCAGACCTCTCCTCTGGATGGTCCATGGATAAGACTGTGATCTCCAAATCCTTACCAATCCAGATGGGGAATGGGGAAGGAGGCAGGGATTTCAAGGACATGTTGATGGCTCTATGACCTGCTACCAGAAGGGTGACACTGTGAGAGAGCAGGTGGACTTTGTGCTTGGTAGATGATTACTTCAGTGATGGGTAGATCCTATCCATTGTGGGTGCAACTGGCTACCCTCCTCTTTGAAGCTGGTTCCCAACGTTCTTCCTTGCTCATTCTTAGGGACGTTCCTGTGGTGCTGGAAATCGCGCACCTCCATCTCTTTCTCCATTAGGCCAAAACCTTCCAGTCTTAAATGATTTTCTTCTCTTAAAATATGATTTTTTTTGGAAAAGTGTGAAAGATTTTCAATTTTTAACGTAACTTGTAGCCATTCCTGACAGATATTCAAAGTTACTAAGTAGAAGTGCAGGTGTTAACTTTATGTCGTCTCAGCACATATTATAAGAGTTGAAAAGACTGTAAAATGGGCTTGTTAGGTTTAATGTGGTGTGGCCGGCTGTATTTGTATGTGTTCAAACTGTCCACCTGATGCACACAACACGCTGCAACTATCATTTTGGGTAGGAGCTGATCAGACCCTGTACAATGCACACTGCAGTTGGCTTCTTATTTATAAGTGTGGCAGTACATCGACTTTTGGAATGACAAATATAAATAAAGCAAAACTGTATAGTGCAAAGATGTTGATGCATTGCATTGTCATCATTGGGCCAGCAACCAATATGCATTTGTCAAGCAGAAATCTATAAATTTGTGGGTTTGTAAAGGAATTAATGGTTGGGCCCTGGGTAGTGTTGTAGAACAGAGACCTCAGGGTTCAGGTACATAATACTTTGAAATTTGTGTCACAGGTAGACAGGGTGGTTGAGAAGGCATTTCTCCCACTTGCCTTCATTGCTTAGACCTTTGAGTATAGGAGTTGAGACATCATGTTGTGGTTGTACAGTATGTTGATGAGGTCTCTTCTGGAGTATAATGTGCAGTTCTTGTATAAGAAAGTCTTTATGAAACTAGAGAGGGTTCAGAAAAGATTTACCAGGATATTGCTGGGAGTGGAGGGTTTGAAATATGAAAATGGACTTGAAAGATTGAGACTTTTTTCACTGAGGTGTTGAAGATTTAGGGTGACTTTTTTTTTACACTGAGTGGTTCGTGTGTGGAATGAACTGTCGGGTGGTGGATGCAGGAATTTTTACAATAAAAGACATTTGGATAATTTCATGAACAGGAAAGGTTTGGAGGGATATGGGCCAAGTACTGGTAGGTGGGACTAGTTTAGTTTGGGAACATTGTAGTATTACTGGTTGGACTGAATGGTCTGTTTCCATGCTGCATGACTTGGAAACAGGAAGGCCAATCATGTAGCTAATTACATGACAGTTGTGTGGACAGCAGATACAATAGTACAGATCTTCATAACATTTAAAAGCAGCTTCAATGTTAATTGTCATTTTAAAAACAAAATACTGCACTCACTAGAAATCTGAAAGAAACAGAGAATGCTGGAGAAACTCAACAGGTTTCGCAGCATCTATGGAGAAAGAAAAACACAGAAAACTGAAAAGTACTGAGGGAAGAAAAAGCCAGCCAGCATACTACAGTAAACGTATCAAACTAATTTTGAAATCTTTGCAACTCTGATAATACTTGCTGAGAAAACATAGAGTAGATCCCTGCACTTTATTTTGTTTAATTTTTGTTTCTTTGAATACCTTTTCAGGCATGGTCACAAGTTACTTTCACACTATTTCTTCCGACAACTTTCAATTCTGAAGTAAAATCATAGAGGACTCAAAATGTTAACACTGTTTCTCTCTTCAAAGTTGTTGCCAGACCTGGTGAGTTTCTCAGCATTCTCTGTGTTTGTTTCGATGTTAATTTTATCAATGCATTTTATTTATGTATTAGACCATAAACTGGAATCTTCTATGCCAAGAACAGGAGAAATGATAACACACAGAGATATCCAATACTTTGAGCTGTAGAAATTGTTCATGTCAAGCAAATTGAAAAAGTGGCATTATGCTTGTCACCTACCCATATAGTGCCAAGATGGTGTTGATAAGAGCATTGAGATAAGTTAGACAAATGTGTCTTTCATTCTGATTAATATTTTTGAAGAGCATAGCTTGATTAAATGCAGTCAACGCGGCTTTGTGAGGGGCAGGTCATGCCTCACAAACCTTATCGAGTTCTTTGAGGATGTGACTAGAAAAGATGATGAGGGTCGAGTGGTGGATGTGGTATATATGGACTTCAGCAAGGCATTTGATAAGGTTCCCCATGGTAGGCTCATTCAGAAGGTCAGGAGGAATGGGATACAGGGGAACTTAGCTGTCTGGATACAGAATTGGCTGGCCAACAGAAGACAGCGAGTGATAGTAGAAGGAAAATATTCTGCCTGGAAGTCTGTGGTGAGTGGTGTTCCACAGGGCGCTGTCCTTGGGCTTCTACTATTTATAATTTTTATTAATGACTGGATGAGGGGATTGAAGGATGGGTCAACAAGTCTGCAGGCGACACAAAGGTTGGAGGTGTCATTGACAGTATAGAGGGCTGTTGTAGGCTACAGCAGGACATTGACAGGATGCAGAGATGGACTGAGAGGTGGCAGATGGAGTTCAACCTGGATAAATGCGAGGTGATGCATTTTGGAAGGTCGAATTTGAAAGCTGAGTACAGGGTTAAGGATAGGATTCTTGGCAGTGTGGAGGAGCAGAGGGATCTTGGTGTGCAGGTACATAGATCCCTTAAAATGGCCACCCAAGTGGACGGGGTTGTTAAGAAAGCATATGGTGTTTTGGCTTTCATTAACACGGGGATTGGGTTTAAGAGTCGTGAGATCTTGTTGCAGATTTATAAAACTTTGGTTAGACCGCACTTGGAATACTGCGTCCAGTTCTGGTCGCTCTATTATAGGAAAGATGTGGATGCTTTGGAGAGGGTTCAGAGGAGGTTTACCAGGATGCTGCCTGGACTGGAGGGCTTATCTTATGAAGAGAGGTTGACTGAGCTTAGACTTTTTTCCATTGGAGAAAAGGAGGAGGAGAGGGGATCTAATTGAGGTATACAAGATAATGAGAGGCATAAATAGAGTCGATAGCCAGAGACTATTTCCCAGGGCAGAAATGACTAACATGAGGGGTCATAGTTTCAAGCTGGTTGGAGGAAAGTATAGAGGGGATATCAGTGGCTGGTTCTTTACACAGAGAGTTGTGAGAGCATAGAATGCATTGCCAGCAGCAGTTGTGGAAGCAAGGTCATTGGGGACATTTAAGAGACTGCTGGACATGCATATGGTCACAGAAATTTGAGGGTGCATACATGAGGATCAGTGGTCGGCACAACATCGTGGACTGAAGGGCCTGTCTGTGCTGTACTGTTCTATGTTCTATGTTCGATGTTCTAATTAGCCCTTGTACAGAGGCTGTCTATGTCACAGATGAAGGTGATGGTCAGAGCTCATCTGTCACACTGGAATGACAGACAGCAGAAACTGTGTTGCAGCAGACAGCACAGGCAAGGAGCTAAGAACCCTTGCTGAGGTGAGGGGGTGGAAAGCAGGTAGCAGTCTCAGACATATGAATGGATCTCAGATTGATGGACACTGCTGGGGAGGTGAGTGACAGCATCAATGATCCCCTGGAGAGAGAGAAAATAATTAGTTTATTTAGAACTGCCACTGTCGTTCTCATGTTAATTGTTATTTTTTACTTGAATTCATTAAAAAATACCTTCACCCACATGCATTGAATAATGTATGGAGATCTAATCACCAAATATTTCAGGGCATTTTGGATGAAACTTTTAAGGAGCAAGTCTGACAAAATGTGGGTTTCATTTCCTTTTCAAAGCACTGCTGATGGCAATTAACAATTCTAAACACTTAAAAGAAAAATTACAAAATGCATTAAAATAATTAATGATCTTTTACTTTTTTTCAATATAATCTATAAAATAAGTTTTAAAAATATATTTTCATTGTCCTCTGATCAAACTTTAGATTGGTCAACAACAATCTGTATTTATATAGCTTCTTTAAAGTCTTAAAACATCTCAGGGAACTTTATTAAACAAAGTTCAACACCAGGTCACATTGGCTCAATGGTCAGCACTGCTGTCTCACAGCGCCAGGGTCCTGCGTTCAATTCCTGCCTTGGGCATCTCTCTATGTGGAGTTTGCACATTCTCCCCATGTCTGCATGGGTTTCCTCTGGGTGCTCTGGTTTCCTCCCACAGTCCAAAGATGTGCAGGTCAGGTGAATTGGCCATGCTGAATTGCCCATAGTGCTAAGTGCATTAGTCAGGGGTTAATGTAGGGAATGGGTCTGAGTGGGTTGCTCTTCAGAGGGTTGGTGTGGACATTGGACTGAAGGGCCTGTTTTCACACTGTAGGAAATCTAATCTAAGTCACTTAAGGAAAATTAGATCAGATAAAGAGGCAGGATTAAAAATGTATCCGAAATAAAGGGAGTGAATTGGAAAGTTTTAGTAAGGGAATTCCAAAGTTTACAATCTAGTAATCTGAAGGTGCAGCGACCAAATATCGAATGATGAAAAGTGTAGATTTTGAAGGGGACAGAATTAGATATAGTGCAGCGGAACTTAGATGGAGGAGAGGACAAAAATAGATAGTAGTGAGACTGTAAAAACAAGGGTTTTAAAATCAATGCTTTACTTTCCTGGGGTCAAGGTATATCAGTAAGTAGAGGAGGATAGGTGAATGAAGCTTAGTGCATGCAAGGACATGGGCAGTAGAGTTGGTATTAAGTTTTCAGATTATAGAAGATGAGAAACCTGTGAGGGCCAGATCTGTGCTGAAATTGTCATGTTTAAACAAAGCAAAGGCAGAATGTGGATTTACTGACAAATGCATGGAGCCATAAAGATATACAGCTTGAAAACAGACTCTTCAGTCCAACCCGTCCATGCCGACCAGATATCCCAACCCAATCTAGTCCCACCTGCCAGCACCCAGCCCATATCCCTCCAAACCCTTCCTATTCATATACCCATCCAGATGCCTTTTAAATGTTGCAATTTTACCAGCCTCCACCACTCCTCTGGCATCCCTGCGTGAAATATTTGCCCCTTAGGTCTCTTGTATATCTTTCCACTCTCACCCAAAACCTATGCTGTCGAGTTCTGGACTCCCCCATCCAAGGAAAAGACCTTGTCTATTTACCCTATCAACACTCCTCATGATTTTATAAACCTCTATAAGGTCACCCCTCAACTTCCAACAGTCCAGGGAACACAGCCCCAGCCTGTTCAGCCTCTCCCTATAGCTCAAATCCTACAACCCTGGCAACATCCTTGTAAAAATGTTCTGAACCCTTTCAAGTTTCACAACATCTTTCCGATAGGAAGGAACCAGAATTGCACACAATATTCTAAAAGTGGCTTAACTAATGCCCCTGTACAGCCGCAACATGACCTCCCAACTCCTGTACTCAATACTCAGACCAATGAAGAAAAGCATACCAAACGTCTTCTTCACTATCCTATCTACCTGCGACTCTACTTTCAAAGAGCTATGAACCTGCACTTCAAGATGTCTTTGTTTGGCAACACTCCCTAGGAGTCAGCTGCAGTTACAGAAGTAGGTGGTCTTGGCAGTGGGATGGGTACATGGTTGGAAGTTCATCTTGATGTTGAATACAAAACTAAGATTGTGAATGGTCTGGTTCAGTGTCAGTGGTCACGGAGCGAGGTGGATTATAGCCAGGAAATGGCATTTGTGAAATGATAAAAGATAGTGTTTACATTCTTCCCAATATCAATTTCCAATGAAATGTCCGCATACCCAATTCTAAATGCCAACAAGCCAAATTAGAAATGCTGTAATAGATCACGAGAGGCAAATGGTAAAACACATGTTTTTGCTGCTGGTTTAGAAAAGTGATGGTCTAGTACTATTATTGCAAGGCTATTAATCCAGAGATGAAGAGTGTGTAGTGCTGGAAAAACACAGCTGGACAGGTAGCATCCAAGGAGCAGGAGAGTCGACGTTTTGAACATAAGCTCTTCATCAGGAAGAGTTTACGCTCAAAATGTCGACTCTGCTGATCCTTGGGAAGAGCTTATTAATCCAGAAACCCAGGTAATATTCTGGGAGCCCAGGTTTGAATCTAGCCATGGCAGATGTGGAATTTGAATTCAATAAATAACTAGAATTAAGAGTTTATTAATGACCATGAAACTACTTCATGGAAGAACCCATCTGATTCACTAATTTCCTTTAGGGAAGGAAACTGCTATCCTCACCTTGTCTGCTACATTGACTCCAGACCCATAGCAATGTGGTTGACACTTAACTGCCCTCTGGGCAATTAGGGATGGGCTATAAATGCTGGCCCAATCAACAATGCCCACTTCCTAATAATGAATAAACTGCCAGTAAATACAATTGATGATGATGTATGAAAAGCGAGGGAGAAAAGAAGTTTGAAAATAAAGTGCTGGAGTTCTCAGAAAAGAAAAAAAAGATTTAACGAAACAATCCTATTTATATCTCAAATTTTGCATGGGCTAGAGTTTCCGAGGAGAGTAAATCTCCTGCAAATTGCCCCTCCTGATCTTCTTTTCTATGAAAGAAGGGAGCTTCCCATTTCTGAGAGGGGAACACACTCAGGGGTCCCTCAGATATGCAGTAATATAGAAGAGGAAGAAAAACCATGCCCCTTTACATAGTAATCAGCTGCTGTATTTTGAAATGTAAAGGTTCTGACAGCCATGTTGACAGCTGTTGTCAAACTACATGTTCATAAGTTAAGTGTGATGTTAAGGTGCTGAGAGGTGAAAGTGCCAGATGTTGTGGAAATATAGAGTACCAGGTAAATGGAATGCTATTGGGGCACAGGTAGGTTCCAGAGAGCCCGATGCCACATGGATGGGGCATTGGGTATGGTGCCAGGCAAGTAATATGGCAGAAATGGAGAGTGCCAAGTGCATAGAGTGTCAGGTAAGTAAGGTGACAACTGGATATGGTATTGGCTGGCAAGAGGGCAGGGTGCCAGGATATAGGATGCCAGATTGGTCGGGGCAGGCTGCCATTTAAGGGGAGTGACAGCTGGGAAGAAGGGGGAGCTGCCACCTGGGTAGGAAATAGGATTCCAGGTTTCTACAATGCCAAAGTGGGAAGGGGTTAAGCTGCCATAGTGATAAGGAAGCCAGGTGATATGTAGCATTTAAGGTCCATCAGGGTGAGCAGGAGAAAGAAGGTTCGGAGGTAGGGCAGAGGAATGATGGGTGTTCGATATCATGGATCAGATCCAGCAGTGGGCAGGGGTTGTAAGCAGCTGGTGATCTATTGTTAGGTCTGTCAAAAGGCTTGGATTGTGGATTTGGGTCTGACAGTGAGGGGATTTGAAGGAGTGTTCAGTGGTGATTGCTGGTTGGCTCAGGGTAGGTCCTGTTAAGGGGGGTTCATGGCCAGATCTGGCAAGGTGTGTCAACTCCCAGGGGTTGTCATCATCCTGGGGGATTGAAGTGGGGAGGGACATTTCATGGAGTGGTGCCAGGTCAGGGGCTGGCAGGGGTGTAAGGAGCTTGGGAGCAGTGCAGTTGGGATGTATGATGTCAGTATGGGGTCTGTTGAATAGTTGCTCAGAAAACAGACCCTGCATTCAATAGTCTAATCTTCCCTGAGTAACTATTTTTTACTTAAGTTTCTCAAAACCTTCCAAATTCACTGATTTTAAATTGGAGAGTTCCAGGTGTAGAGGAACTGCTGGTGAAAAGTTCAATTTCTGCTATGTTGAGGATTCCACAGGGTCTCCAAACATAACTGCTAGCTACGTTGGAATAATGACTGTCTGACCAACTGAAAATCCAGGCACTTTGGTCTGCCTAAGTTAGAAGGCCCAATGAAATGCAGCAGAGATTAGATTCAGATATATTTTATATCAATTGGAACTTGACACTTGGATAAATGTACTAATTTACAAACCACAGCCACCTTAGATAACCTTTCTGCTGCCAGCCATATCTTATTTAAGCAATCTGAATGAAAACGCCTCTATCCAGCTGCATGCAGTAAATTATCGCTCCAAAACAAATAATGTCAAGATTAGGTTTAAGAGATCTGGCTGCTTTATGTCTTAACTATGCGTGAAAGTACTGACTCACGTTAGTCTGAATGGGAAAAAATTCAGTTGACTTCTTTTGCTTACTAGGATAAAATATTTCATCACACTGGATATTACTGAATGTTATCATTGTATTGTTTTACACCTGATGTTTTGCTGGGAAAGTCAACATTTCTTGGCCATCTCTTTATTGCCCTTGATGGAGTAATGATGAATCTCTTGATCAGATATCTGTCTGTGTTGTAAAGTTGCTGCCAGAGTGCAGTTAAGTTGTGTGTTCTGGGAAATTTGATTCAGCGTCGAATGGCAGATCAGGCTGAGGCTGTGTGGACCATTGCTGCTCCTAATGATTTTTGTATTATGTTTGCTTGTTTGAGACACCTTGCTGGACCTTCTGGTCCATCCCTGTTGTCATACCACTAGAGTTTTCCTCTTCGTGTTGAAACACAATATACGTTACACCAGCAGCTCATGTCGCATACTTAATGAACCACAACAGCTTGGGTGGACAGAGTGGGACAGGCAAAGCTGTGACCAGAGAAAAAGAGAATTTCCTCAAGATAACTAAGCCATGTAGACTGGTCATTTCTGAATTAACACATTTAAGTAGAAGAAATACCATAACTGGCTATAATGCAGTAGAATGGCGACTTTGTACAATTTTCACAATACTCCTGTATTTCTGTACTTGAATATACATGACAGTAAAAGCTAAATCTAATGCCCCAAATTAGAGGATTAGTCATGGCTCCCACTCACAGTTCAGATTTACTATCAGACCTGCACATATGGCTGCTTAAGGAATTAGATGATTAGAAACACTACTGTTTTTTTTCATCCAAAGTTTCTATTAAAGTGTACAAATATTGATTTCAGGATACACTGTTTTCATTCCTGCATGGTAATGTTCATCTTCAGATGCTGAACTTGTTTACGATTAGAGTCATAGAGATGTACAGCATGGAAACAGACCCTTCGGTCCAACTCGTCCATGCCAACCAGATATCCCAAGCTAATCTAGTCCCTGCCAGCACCTGGCCCATATCCCTCCAAACCCTTCCTATTCATGTATCCATTCAGATACCTTTTAAATGTTGTAATTGTACCAGCCTCCATCACTTCACTGGCAGGTCATTCCATTCACAAACCATCCTCTGCATGAAAAAGTTGCCCCTTAGGTCTCTTTTATATGTTTCCCCTCTCACCCTAAACCTATGCCCTCCAGTTCTGGACTCCCCTCCCTAGGGAAAAGACTTTATCTATTTATCCTATCCAGGCCCCTCATGATTTTTTAAACCTCTGTAAGGTCATCCCTCAGCCTCCGACGCTGCAGGGAAAACAGCCCTAGCCTATTCAACCTCTAGCACAAATCCTCCAACCTTGGCAACATCCTTGTAAATCTTTCCTGAACCCTTGGTTTTGAAAATTGTGCTGAACCTTTAAGGCTGTTCCTCGGACCCTTTGGAAGCCTTCCAGGGAATCCTTGTTCAAAATCACTGGCCTAAACATAGACTTGAATAAATGGGCACCAGCAGTTCATGGCTAGTTTTCATGTGCAATCCCACACAACAGCTGCCACCAAACCTTTGGTTGTTTGCATCATACAAACTAGCTGCTCTATTTCCGATATTACACTTCAAATACACTTTATTAGCAGCAAAGTGCTTTGACAATTATAATGATCATGAAAAATACTCTAAAATGTAAGCCTTTTTTTCCAAAGAGGGAGTTATTGATTCAACAAGGTATAAAGTTTGTGCCACGTTAAAGGTGTTTCTTTTAAATTAGTGCCATTGATTACCACATTTTAATGACAACGATAGCATGATCGCATGGCCATATAATTCTTGTTCATGTGGTTAACTGCCATAACTTATTCTATGGTTGCTCTTAACTTCATTGAGTGTATTTGCCCAGTGACAGAAAGTTGGCATAAGTATGCATGGTGCACAGAGTTGGCTCTGCACCTGACCCCCAGGCCAATTTCTTTCAATGTCTCAGAATCTAGTTTTTTTTTCACCTTCTCTCCTATCAGTTACACATACACAGGAGGCCCAACAGAAATCCTACTAAAGTTTACCTGTGTCATTTCAGGAATGTGCAGAAATCCCTTTAAAGACTGTTAGGCTATTCTATGACAGGCATCATTGGGAAGAACGTGGATAACATAGAGCAACCGACAACAAATATACAATGACAAATGGCAAGTGAAATATAAGTTAATTCAACTCCTGTTTGTGACCATAAGCATTACAAACAGGATTATCCCTGTCAACAAGGTGCTTATCCTCGACTGATAATTAAGTCACCATGTCAAATTTCCAGCTCTGCAGGTGTACGCCTACTATACAAAAGTAATCCATCATGTTCTGTTAGGACATTATGCAAATCTGTTACCCCCTTAGGTCTGAATCTTTATAATGCAATAGGCCCAGTTCCATAAGAATACAGTACAACTAGGCCTGCCTGAGAAGCCACCATCTGAGCAAACAAAAGACTGAAAGGTGAAAAGCTCCACAGGACATTGACAAACCTACATCTGGGACCCTTGAGTATTAGCATTCAACACCAAACAGCTCTCTAGCTAAACAGCAAAGATTTCCACACAAGTGTGTACAAGCCTTTTTCACTGCACTAAGTAATTAAATAACCTTGAGAGCGAGCAAAACTGGAATTTTGCTTGGGTTGGCAACTCAACAGGCTCTCACTTCTGAGTGACCAAAGGTGGAACAAGTTGGAGGCAGCCAACTGGCATATTATGAAGCCCATTAATGTATTAATTTGAGAAGAGATGTTGTTGCTGCAGGAAAGTGACCTACAATTGGACACAGCCTTCCAGTAGCAGCATTTGGTACATCTTGCTATCAACTTAGCACAGATCTGATGAGATGCAATGCCCACAGACTGGGAGGGTGCTCCCTGACACTTATAGCCATATATGATTCTTCATTTTTCCCAATGCTGCAGAGACTATCTTCATTATGAGTCACCCTTGCGGTCTCCTGCCTGTGCCAGCAAGTCAACTCTTCCAATTGGCAGCCAGCTGGACATTTCAGCATGCCCTCCACATGAGCCTCCGACTTCAGGGCATGGTCCTTCCAATGTCTTCATTGAACATGAGCTCTTGGAGGCAGCTTCTTCATTAGTCACTTCCAGGAAGATCATGAGTGATGTTTCTGCCATGACCACCTCCCATTTTCAAACCCAAAAATACCCTGCCTTTGATGTCCAACAACCTCACCAAAATCCAGGTCACTATTTTAAATTTTATCTACAGTTAAAAACATTTATTCATTTATCTTAAAACCAGGATGAAGTTAAGAAAAACTGAGGAAAGAAATATAAATCAGTAACAAATTATCTCATTATTTTTCATGTATTGTAAGTGATATTATCACAGCAAAGGATGTAACATTAATAATGAGAGCTGGCTTACAATTGCATAATAAACCTGGTTAAGCAAGTGATGTAATTTTGCATTTGAACTTTTTATATGCAACTGGAAACAATGCCAGAGAAAGCCTAAGAACTGGAAATGTTCCATGAGGCTATGTTACTGGTTTCTAATCAAATAGAGCTGTGAAAAGTATGAACATCAACAATGTGGACATTGCCTGACACATAGAAGATTTTCAGTCCAGCTGCACTACTTAAATATTGTACAGGATAATGTAGCACAGGGGCACTTTTATCAAAATCATTGGCTTGCATTGTTGTGAATTATATGAAGATCAATTTAAAATCAGGGTGGGAATCAGGTAAGTGAGGGTAGTCCCAGATAGGGTTTACGCCTGAGCCTCAGGTTAATATAATTGATGGACATTTTCACGTGTCTCCTGAGATCTATTGGACTGCATCCCTTAAAGCAAGGCTCCATAAAATCAAAAATTAAAGTAAGGTTCTCGCACAATTTGTGTGGCATAGTGAACATACATGGAATAGTGTAGATGGGATGGGCTTCAGATTAGTATGACAGGGCGGTGCAACTTCGAGGGCCAAAGGGCCTGTACTGCGCTGTAATGTTCTATGTTCTATGTACTTCTGAGTCAAAAGACCTGGATTCAAGTCCTACCTGGTCCAGATATGTATTGTAATGTGTCTGAACAGGTTGCTACAACTGAAAATATAAATAAAGGAAGATGCCCCATCCATGTCCTCGAGGCAATTCGAGAGAGGTGGTACTGTAGGGGTTAGAGTGCATTATTTACCCATCCAACTCACAATCAGGAATTCTCACTCCACGTTGAGAGTCTTGGCCTAAGCCTTATTCAAATGGTGGGAGCTCAAATAGTTGCAAACCACAAAGAACAGATAAAAACACAACAAGTTATGTTGTGCCTATTCAAGAAGACGTCAGCCAGGCAACAGCTGGTCAAGGAGAACCCAGTTATTAAACCACAAGTCAAGGAAATGTTAGTTATTGAACAAACAATTGATGAACAACAGGCCAAAGGTCAACCTAAAGATTCTACTGGTCTTCTTAGATGCAAGACAGAACCAACAAAGATGACAGAATCTGCTGAAATTGCCTACATTAGTATAAGAGAATTATTTTATACTATCAACAGGATAGAAATCTCTTACTGCATTGGGTTTCCGTTTCCATCAAAGTTGAAACAAGATCAGATGACATATCAGAGAAGTTTGTAAAAGGTGCCAATGATGCAAAAGAAATGGAACAGGAGGACTTATTTGAGTTAATTGAATCTTTGATTGAAGCTGCTTAGCAACACAGCATGGTGAACAAATCAGTATGACAAATTCAAATTTGCTGTTGGATGTTGAGATAACAATAATAAAAGAGAAACATTTTAATCCTCTACTTTCCAAGGATGAATCATCAGTACCAGAAAAACAGATCATACTAGGTAGAAAGTAATTCTGAAGCAACATGACCGAGTATGTGCACATGTTGGGATCACCAGGAAAACAACTAGAAGGGGCAAAGGGAGCTGTCTAATTTCATTATCAGGTTGAAGAGTCTACAAATTTAATCACAGAATATCCAACAAATTGACAATAACAATTTCCTTGCACAGATTGAAGATGAACTGCATATTACTTCATGGAGCCCTGAGCTGGGCTGATCAATGTCCTCAGCTTAAAGATACTGTCAGGAAGAAATTACATGGCACAAAGATCCAGGATACGATCAAAGATAAAGTATATGGCTCAGAAATTCTTAGCAAAAGGACATTCAAGAGAAAAAAAGGCTCTCCAGTGGACATGGATTTTGCAGACTTCAAGTTCTAAACAGAATCAAAGTCAATAATTCTCAGCCCAAATATCTACCAATCTTCCAAATCTGAAGAATGTATTCTGGATAATTTGTGAAATCACCAGAGCAGTTTTTTTTTATTTGTTGACAGGATGTGGGAGTTGCTGGCTGGGCCAACATTTATTGCCCACCCATAATTGCACAGAGGGCAGTCAAGAGTCAACCACATTGCTGTGTCTGGAATCAAATGTAGACCAGACCAGGTATGAGCAACAGATTTCCTTCCCTAAAGGATATTAGTGAACCAGATGGTTTTTAATATAATTACTTCATGGTCATCATAAGAATCTTAATTTCAGATTTTTAAAATTTAGTTCAAATTCCACTATCTGCCATGGCAGGATTCAAAGCTGGGTCCACAGATCACTACCTGGGTCTCGGGATTAACAGTATGGCAATAATACCGCTAGATCATACTTCCCCATGTGCATTTGTGAAGTCAGAGACTTGGACAGGAGATGGGGTAATGGTGATTTCTTGTGATTGAGTTCCCCAGCTGTGGAGGTCCCACCCATCATGAGGGCAGTCAGTCACAGTCCAGAAAGTGTTCATTACCAGCAGTGGAGCAGTAATAGTTGGTGGTAATGCACTCAGCCAGGCACAAGAACATCATTCACCCCAGGACAAAGGTGACTGTGGGATAGGGAAATGGGTTGAGGGTTGTGGGCTCAGAGACAAGGGCAAAGGATTAGCCTTCAGCACCCACTCCCTCTTCTCAAAGCTAGTGCTTTGATCAGGACCTGAAGGCCTCTATAAAAGACCTCTTACCATCCCGAGGGCTACTAGCAAAACAGGAAAGGAAAGCTGTACAGGTTCCCAATTAGTCCCAGAGACACAACTAAATTGCAGTGGACTCAAGGATAATTGGCCATTGGCCTTTTAATGAACTTAATTGAGATCCTGCTCCCTGTGGTCGGGAATCCCACATCTACCTCCTTATACCCATCAATTCAATCAGCAAAGGCTTTTCTGTTGTGGTCTCACTCATTATTATGTGGGCCCAACCATCCTGCTACTGCGACAGTGCCACATTATTGTCTGGTTCTCTTTCCACTGATCCTGCCCATCCTGTTCAGCATTTCCAGCACTTCTTGTTTTGGCTCCTCAATTATGCTAACACAGCCATCATTCAAACTTGTAGCTCCATTTTCTCATACCATATGCTTGGACTTTTCTAACATACTCCTGTGACAGAGACATTTTATCAAAACCTGTATTTTATTAAGTTAGGCATGCTGGTTAATTTTATTATCAATTACAAATTCTAAAAGTTTACATGTAATTAGTAATAGAAAATTCCAAAATTACCTAGTTTATGCTCTTCTCTCCCACATTGTACAAGATGACGGACTTGTTCTTTCAACGGTTTATATCCCATTGAAGTTGTTTTTTCAGATTACCAATCAATGTCACAGCCTGTATTAAAGTTGCATCTCATTGCACATTCTTGTGCTCAAACTAATTTTTGCCCAGGGCTTTAATGTTGTTAAACTTATCTTCCCTGTTTTCACACCATTTATCTTCTTCAAACTTTTAAATTTTGGTGCCAGCCCATCCCTGACTGTTTTTGGTTGCCTTTCATTATTCTCTCATGCTGTATGTCTTTGGTTCTCTTCCTTAACTTATAAATTTTTTAATGAATAAAACTAAAGCTGAAAGATCAGAAAACGTTGAGGAGTCTTGACACAATGTCTATAAGTGTTGTACATCCCCCTCCTCCCCAAGCAGTTATTGAGATACAAGTCAAGCAGTTATTGTTTTTCAAGTGAAAATATTATGTGACATTGTCTTTCTTCCTTTTTAAAAATTCTGTAGATTTTTCCCATTTCTTTATTTGGAAGGTGCATGTCTTACTAGTTACATTTTTTGAGTCAGGCAATTACTTTAACAGTATCCTAGATCTTTGTGCCATGTAGTCTCTTCCTGAGAGTATCCTGAAACTGTGAATGTAAGATTAGTATACTTTGAACCAGGATCCTGGTCCTGCACTCACTTATATAATTTCCACCATTTTCAGCACTAATATCATTGTGACTTAGTAAAGTAGAACAATGAGTACCTGACTTACACTTGGGCACAAGGACCAGGTGTACTTACCCTACGCCTCTCTAATACACACCAGTTAACTTAGTGAGTTCTCTCAAACAAATCTGGCATGTTAATTGCCAGCCTTTGGATAGTTTTGGTGTTTTTTAAAGCTCAGTCACTAACCTGTGTTAAACTTACAAGTTTAATAAAAAAAACGTAACAAACTGTTTTGCATTATGATATCATTATTTAGCAGCATTCCTATGCTGATTTCCATACAATGGTTCCCACAGTTCTCTAGCTATTGACAACGAGACTTAGTTCCTTTATGTTGTGTTCAACAATTGTCAATATCAAAGCCAAGACGTGAGTGACAATTGAAAACATCCATGCACTACATGATGCATCAGTGTCTGAAGCTTGTTAGAAAATATTAAAAAGTTATGATATCTAACTGATAAAACATTTGAACAATGAAAAACTGCTTATCCCTGGCTGTGTGAACTAATGTGGCACATGGTGCAGCATTTTGACATACTGAACAGATCAGAGGTATGAGCACGATGATTGGGTTGACCCCAGCAAAGATATCAATTAGTTGACTAGACCTGATTTGGAGATGCCGGTGTTGGTCTGGGGTGTACAAAGTTAAAAATCATGCAACACCAGGTTATAGTCCAACTGTGGAAAGGCTTCACCTTCAACACCTTGAATGTATGGGCAAAGACACTGCATAGTTAATGAAGGAGCCAAGTAAGACAAGAAATTTGTACTAACTGGAGTTTGGAGGAAACATTTTACCCTGACAGGTTCATGCTTCCTATAGATAGATATATAGTCAGGTTTGTGAACATAAGTGTTTCCTGATTTTGGCTAATAATGATGGCTAATAACAATCATGATTCCCACTGCTGGGGTGCTCAAGTGCATTCATAGCATGATAATGAATGCAAAACAGGTAGATAATCTGTCTGAAAGTTTGAGAAATTAATGAATAGCAAAATTTCAAGCCAACATCAAAAAACTGAATGTTTGCCTCTCATCCAATTAAGTTCTCCATCCTGCCCTTCTCTGGGGTGGCTTGGACAATTCCACCCATTGTGTGGATCATCTTAAATCATTTTTATCATCTTTTTAAAATATTATGCCACACTTTAATAGCTGGAAAATCCCATTGAATTGAAGGGAAGTAATTATTTTTCTAAGGGGTTGCATTTTTTGAGTGACAATATTATGCTGTTGTCTGATATCATGCACCCTTGATTGTGAAATAACAGTTTATTTGTTTAAGCTGAAAAGAATGGTTGGCCTACAATATGTGCAGCAAAATGAACACAAAATCATTCATTAAGGATTTTGTCCTGTTAATAACAACAATACAACAGAATAGGAGGAACAGCAGATAAGAGCCTTTCCATTGCTTTGTATCAAAGCGGAAAATCTGCTCAACAACTATTGAGCTAATGATGGAAGGAAGTTATGTTTTTTGTCATATTGCTGAAAGTTATGTTCAGATATGACATATTTTAAAAATATGCTTGCTTGTAAGTTGTTATATTATCAAATAGAATTTACTTGCTAAATAATCTTTGTACATTTGTTAGGTTAAAAGAATTCCAAACCATTTTCTCTCCATACTTGTCACCCACTCACATTTTTTCCTCATAACTTGAAATATGTATTAATTATTTTGGGTGTTCTTATAGCAACAGTAGCAAAACATTTCCTAATTAGGAAAACTGAGTCTCCCTTTGGAACAGCATTCATTATTTACTCTTGAAAGCCTACTTAGCCATATCACCTGGGTGGTCTGGGGAACTGAGGGAATGCTGATTTGGAAAAGCTGAGGTAGTGCTGGGAGTGAGGTGTTGGGGAAATCCCTTCTTCTCTCATTCAAATGTACTCTCTTGTGAATTCACCAAAGATTGTTATTAAAGAGTTGGTCTCCTCACATACCAATCCAGTATCAGTGTGGAAAAAAAAATAACCGGAAGGTGCAGGCCTAAAATGGGCTGTACCCAAGTGTAAATCCCTCTCTTTCTGAGATAGATTTTCAAATGCCTGGGTGTTAAATTGAAATGAATATTGGGCAGATATTACAATAGGTGCAATGTACACTATCTTGTTTTTACCTGGATGCCAAATATGAAAATCTATCTCTCTGCTTCTGTGAGGATTAGTATTTGACAGCTTGACTGAAAACAGACAAAACACATCACGTTTGTGGTTGGCTGATAATTGTGTCAGGGAGCAATGGGATCTGGATCAAGGAGAACAGCTCTGAATAGTCACATGAGGCTACATCAAATAAAATTTTCATTTAACACTCCAGTATTACTGCTTATCCATTTCCTTGGTGTATTCTCAGGCTTTAATTTAGTACCAGCTACTTATCAAAATACTAATGGTGATCTTAGCTGTATTAGCCTTGAAGTTATTAGTCTTCATACCTGGTAAAGTTTAAAACTCTAATGTAACTTCTAATGGTAAGTGTTATAGCAATTCAGATTATGAAAAAGATTAAAGGTACAGTTACCAAAGATACGGTTTATATATATTGAACTACAACTCACAGTTCATACATATGTCCCCTGATGAAATTTGAACATTTTCTTTTATCTGTGAAAAAAATTGTATCTTCAGCAGGAAACAGATTTGTTCCAATTATGCTGACCACGAGTTTTAGCATTGTCTTCGCTAAAATTCTTCTCTGAAACAACATCACCAATTAAAAGATTAACCAGTAATTTGTTACATTCAGGCTTATGGGATATTATTCATAGACAACAACTGTCACATAGGCCACATAACATTAGTCATCACACATCAAAATATCCCATGGCACATGAAAGCATTGAAATATTTCAACTAAACCGTATATAATGGCAACTATTATTATTTTACAAAGGTCAAAATAATGCTTTGTAGCCATCATAAATTTCACAACTTTTTCCTCACTCACTCTGATATAACACTTCAGTTCAGATTGTTTGTGCCACAACAGTCTGATAGTTAAAGCCAAACTAAAGCAGGAATCCGCAAATCTTAGAAGAATGTGAACTCAAGCCTAATAACTTTCACAAGTCTGCTGCTCTCACTATTGTCTTTTTAGTTACAAATGACAGCATTAGATTTTGCATTGTGCCGGATGTTAAGTATACTGTCAAAAATTATATCAATAATGTCAGACATAACCATATTCCTCCAGGGTGAACTGCTTAATTAATGCATAATTTAAGACAGCAGTATCGCAAAACTGAAGACATTTCTAAGAATACTGAGGGCATTTCATGGTAGCATGCGAAATCGTTCAATTATCTAGCCTTAATTTGCATCACATCTGACAAATACATCAGGTAGCTAATATTTTGATGTCATTGACCAGAAAGCAGAAGGCCAAATTTAGTAATATTAATGTTAGTTTGCAAGTTTAGAAGATAGGTTACCACAATAGTCAACCTTTCACTTCAGTGGATCAAATTCATCAATTGAAAATATTTACTTTAGTCATCTTAAATATAACTTTATACTTCATTTTCTTTACCGTGGGTGGCCTGGGATATGGGACATGTCTGTCAGCAAGTGGAGGAAGGAAAGACAAATTGGCATTTCAAGTACAGATTTTTTTATCAGAACACAGTCTGGTGAAAATGAGGTTTCTGTCTCTAGAGATGGAACATTGATCTTTACTGCTTTAAGGGCTGGTAATCCGATTGTTTGTTGCCAGCACTTTCTTTTCATTTCAGACTTGCTGGGTTTCTAATTTTGTTTAATTTTTCCCATTTACTCATTTTGTTTTGTATGGGTTATTTTTAAGTTAGATTTTTACATTTTCTTCAATTCTTTATATTGTCATTACCCTATTGATATAATCTTTTTTTTACTATCAAACGATTTTCTATTTTCTATTATCCTATCACGATGCTCCAAAGCATACAGTGTAGGTAAATATGGCAGCCAATTCACACATCAGGTCTCTCAAAGAGGGGTGAAAGAAAATTACCTGATGATCTGTTTTGATGACAGTGTTTGTAGCATAAACACTGACCAGGGCAACTCTACTGTGCATTTTCGCAGAGTGCCATGGGATCTTTTCTATCCATATGAGCACACAATATTGTGGTTTGAGAGCCCATCCAACAATACAACTGTCCCTCAATACTGCACCAAAGTGTCAGGCTGGATTATATGTTTGCGTTTTTATTGAAGTTAAACCCACAATCATCTAATTGGAGCCAACTGAGCCAAGCTGACATATCAAACAGCTTTCCACTAAGCATTCAAGTCTTTAACCTATTAACTTAATCTGTATGTGTTGGGTATTTGTTCTGTTTCCCAACTGTTCTCTCAATTTGTCTTTTGCACCAATAAACAACCTCAACCATCTCTTCAGCGTGACAAAGAATTTTATCCACAATGCTAACCTTTCCATTTCACAGCTGTGGGTAAGCTTGCATCCCAGCATTCTTTATTCTCAGTCTTTTTTAATTGAGACAATTATTGCGAAGGTGTGGAACCCTTCAATTGCTGCCAAATTCAAATTATTACATGCTGACCTTGATCAGTATAATAGCATGTATTACCTTATCTGCCTACAATCAATGGTAATCAAATAAATATTACTTCTGAGTTAATCTGTAAAATTAGTTAAACTTATGTGTGCTGAAAAGCTAAACAACAGTTCTGATAAAATGCACCCACTCTGGAATACAACACAGTACTTACGAAGAATCTTATTTGCATTGAACTAAATTCTTTTATGTAAAACTTTCTCTGGATATTGGTGTCTGTGGAAAGTCTGAATGTTATTGCTTATCATGTTTACCCTTGAAAAGGTGGTAGTGAGTCTTCTTCCTGCCTTCAAACTGCTGAAGGCCATTTCGTGCGTGTGCTCCTAGGAATTTGATCCAGAGACATGACTGAATACCATACGGAGGTGGGATGATGCATGACTTAAAACTAATGGTGTTCCCATCCACCTGCTGTTTTGTTGTTCTGAGTCTGAATTAAACATGGATTCATGTGCAGAATTCACTTGGAAGAAATAACTACTGTCTTGAAGTAAATTCTTAATTTTGGAACCCCTGGACAGGACCACATAGATCAGTTGGTCCAGTTTTGATGTTTAGTTTATTCATTCAGGGAATGTGGGCTTCATTTGCTGGGCCTGCAATTATTGGCCATCCCTAATGTCCCTTGGAAGGTGGAAGCAAGCTGCCCTCTTGAACTGCTGCAGTCCATGTAGTGTAGGTAGACCCATGATGACATTAGGGAGGGAACATCAGGATTTGACCCAGTGACAGTGAAGGAATGGTGATATATTTCCATGTCATGAATGGGTTGGAGAATAACTTAATAGATAGTGGTGTTCCCAAACATTTGGTGTCCTTGTCCTTCCTGAAGTGGGTTTGGGAGTTGCTTTCTAAGGAACATCAGTAAATTTTGCTCTGTATCTTCTCCATGATGCATGCTGCTGCCACCATCCTTTGGTGGTGAAGGAAGTGAATACAGAAGATAGTGGTCAGCGGGCCGATCAAATGGACTGCTTTTTCCTGCATGATATCAAGCTTCCCGAATGTTCTTGGAACTGAAATCTCTCAGATAAGTGGGGAATATTTCATCACACTACTCACTTGTAGATGATATCAAAGAGTGTGGTGGTGGAAAAGCACAGCCGGTCAGGCAGCATCCAAGGAGCAGGAGAATCGTGTTTCGAGCATTAGCTCAAGAACTTATGCCCAGAACATCGATTCTCCTGTTCCTTGGATGCTGGCTGTGCTTTTCCAGCACCACACTCTTCGACTCTGATCTCCAGCAGCTGCAGTCCTCACTTTCTCCTTTCAAGATGGTGGACAAGCTTTGGAGAATCAGGCGATGAGGTACTTCACTGCAAGATTCTAGCGTCTGACCTGTTTTTATAGCCACTGTATTTATTCGGCCAGATCAGTTCAGTTTCCACTGAATGGTAACTCCTAGGATGTTGGTAATGGGGATTCAGCAATGGTAATGCCACAGAATATCACGTGGCAATGGTTTCTCTTTAGTTTTTGATGCTCCTTGCCGACACAAATGTTACTTCCTGCCTGTCAGTCCAAACCTAGATATTGTCCAGGTCTTGCTGCATTTGACCATGGAATGCTTCAGTATCTAAGAATTCTCAAATCAAGCTGAATGTTGTACAATCATCAGCAAATATCCCCACTTCTGACTTTATATTACCAAACTGTGCTGAGTTTGAGGATTTCAGCTCAACTGCAAGAGGGATTAACTACTTTGTACAAAAAAAGATATACAACTAATATTTCTTTTACCTCACCATTAGCCAGTTCTCAGTTTGAAAAGTGCTTTCACACAAAAATTAGGTACGATCGCTAGCTGGCTCAGTTGTGATCTAAGAACTATGGATGGTGTAGAATAATTTCTTGGGCAAAATATCAGAGGGATTGCAAGTGTCATGACAAATAAAGGCCAGTATCTTTAGAAAATAAGTAATGGTGGGAACATTTCCCAAAACATACAAATGACTTAAGATCTGGCAAAATGATGAACAAAGCCCGAGGTATGTAAATTGTGCAAGCTTCTCCAAGTGCCATTTTAATCTTATAAAGTGTAAAGGGTGACCTCTATTGGTCTGATTAGGTAATTGTCCTCTTGTTTCAACAGTAATACTGATGACACCAACTGCAACTGGATATGTTTCAAATGTTAAAACCATTGTTGTAACAACTTCACCGGAAAAAAAACTTGAAATGGAGTTCAGTTATTCTGACTTCACCAGCTATTTACTTTACAGTTCTGATGATAAAATAAATTAATACTTGAATTTACATTGATGTTTTTATGGGATACTTAATTTTCAGATTATCCAACTTTTACAAATAACTTACTGGATTTTAAAACATTCCTATATTTTGCCTCACTTTCATGCCTTTGGAAGATGATTTCTCAAAATCTGATATTTCTGTGGGACTTGTGATTCAGTTCTGAGTACCTCTTAATTAACTGTCCATGGTATATAAATTGTACTTTTTCATATTTTTCTGCTTGCATTGTGCAATTTTTATACATTAGGTTAACCCTTGCTCTCCTCTCACCTCCCTCCCCTCCATCATTACTGCCAACTTTCTGCCATTAAGGGTCTTCACACTGGAACTCTCTCTACCATTTCCTAACTTTATATTCGAGTGTGATACCTCCTCCATCATCAGGTTGATTTTTTTTCTAAATTTCTCCCCTGTAACGCTACTAGGATATCTTTCTGTACATGTGGAGCACTGCAGAATGGAGGTCTTTGCTAAAATACTGAAAGCACAAATTTAGATTCATTTGTCACCCTTTACTAAACAAAACCTAACTTTCACAAAACTATTCATATTTCATGAAGGTAAACTCTATGTACCTGCTCAAGTTTTTCTACTTTGAAAATTGAAAACAATGAAAGAAACAAAACTAGTACTTTAGAAAATTAGTAACAAAAGCTGGTAGCACACTGAGTTTAGGGCACTTACGTGGCGCATCCAGTGATAAAGGTCTTGCAGACATTTTCTCAAACAGTAATTCCCAGCCTTGTATAATCAAGTGTCAAATAAATGTTCTTCAAATTCAAGAATGAATCTTGGGATCACTCACAGATGTTTCAGCAATTGGTTGCACACACCCTCTAGCAAGGGGCCAGGGGACTGAGTGGAATTGTAAATGGAAAAGGATTAGGAAATAAAACAAAGAATCAGCTAAGTTGTCAAGATATGATGCTCATTTGTACAAATAAAGACTCATAAGACTGTACACTGTAATATGTGTCTCAATTACAATAGGTTCCGGAACAAAATTATGTTAAATATACTTTTGGTATCCTTCATCATAAAAAAACTTGATGTTTGTTAGATTTTGATGAAGTTATATAAATCATTTACAAAAATCTAAAACACATTATCATGTGACTACTTTAAAATTTTGTTGCTAACATTGAGGCAATTAGAAGACATTCCTTCATGATAAATATTATTCTCATAGAAAACACTGTTTACTTGTGTATTAATATAACTGAAACAGCTGACTGTTATATAATTACCTTAACTGTCCATTAACTATAGACTTATAATGAAAGTTTCAAATTACATAGGTTTATTTTCAAACTGGGATCTGCTAAAAATAATGAAGAATGAGTCTAGTTAAATGAAACATCATTTAAAAAAAGTATGAGCAATGCTTTTCAATAGCCCATAACGTATTCCTTAATAATAATTGGCCAGTTAATCCTCATCCTCAAGCCAATATACACTTTATCTTGTTCACTATTACAAAAGGAAACCGTAAAATACCAGCTGTCTTAACAAGTCATGAGTCTCACAACTGCAAACAAAATGGTTGTGGCTCCTAAGACTACTTGCCTACTGTACTTTTCATTTACAGTTAGACCAGGTGGTTTTCTTAACACCCACATTCTTAAATGGTATAAGTGAAGCTGCATTAAAAAATCTAATTCAAAGTGTACTTATGACTGAGACATTGCCTGTTACATGTGGTAACACTGTGGGGATAGGTAGTTATAATGTGGTTCAAGTATAGTGGATTGGAGCAGGTGTGGTGTTAAAATAAAGAAATACAACACTACACCATTGTTGCTAGGCCCCAGCAGGAGCTGGACATACTTGTTAAGACTTTTAATAAGTTATATTAAAAGAGTTCATTGCAAATTCTTAAGGATGACTGCAGAAAACTTAATTAAGCAGAGGAAGAACTGGTATTTAGAAAGTAGCTTTCCTGCTCACCCAAGGTGCTTTACAACTAAAGAAGTAATTTTAATTGTAAACAATAACAACACTACAGCCAATTTGCATACAGCGTGACCTTAAAAACAATAAAGAGTTAAATTATCTGAAAGATCATTGATATGGTGACCTTTTTGAGGGAGAAGCATTGACTACACTTACCTCCTATGTGCTTCATCAAATACTGCAAGGGATCTTGAGCATACAACTGAGACAGCAGTCTTTTAGTTCAAAGTTCTGTTACCACCTCTGAGAATGAAGCCTTGAAATGTTCCCTGAGATGATGTACTCACTGTTGAAATGGCTTCAGATTAGAAGAGGAAAATGGTGCTATTGAATCAAGGCTGACACCAAATACCAATGTAAAGGGATCTTTGCATGACCACACAAGGGTTGCACCAGACTTTACAGCTGACAAACCAAAATGAGGCAGCTTCAGTCTTAAGATGATTCAGCAAACTATTCAGTGAGTGGCTGAGCCATGTGCATGGGGTTTAACTCAGGTTCAATCTCCAATTGGTACTCCAATTGGTACATCTCAGTCAGAATCCATGCTTGAGGCAAACTTTCTAGTAGATGTTGAACCAGATGTATTTAATCCAACTAACATTGAATTGCAAAAAGGTTTTATCCAGCTGTAAGTGATTGGCCAAAAATGGTCAAGGAATCAAAAATGTCTTCATTTCCCTTATTCACAGATAAGCAATAACCAACTGGACATGGTCCTGGAGAATGACTGGAACATGTGCAACCAAAATCTGGCAAGCAGTCAACATTCACTAGAGAAAGGGGAAAGAAAGAAACTTGGTAGAAAATATGATCAAAAGCACGAAATTTCCTTTTATGTACTCAATGCATTTTTTTCTGTTTACAAACTAGATATTATACAATTGAAGTGCAATAGGAACAATGAAATAATGAGTTCATTACACAATTGAGAGGAATTTAGTTTTCACTGACTAGGCAGGAAACGAGTTAACCTCTACAGTCTGTTAATAATCCTAAATACGTTCCCTTTAATTAAAGGAATTAAAGTCAGGCGGCCATATTAGTCAGATGATCCATAAGTGACAGTTTTAAACCTACTCTCTTCCTCACCCAACAAGTGAAAATTAAAAATCACACACCAGTTTATAGTCCAACAGGTTTAGTTGGAAGCACTAGCTTTCGGAGCGTCACTCCTTCATCAGGTGGTCATCAGGTACCACCTGCTGAAGGAGCGGCACTCCGAAAGTTAGTGCTTCCAAATAAACCTGTTGCACTATAACCTGGTGTTGTGAGATTTTTAACTTTGTACACCCTCGTCCAACACTGGCATCTCCAAATCAAGTGAAAATTAACCCCGTTAACTGATTAACAAAAGAAAGTGAAAGGTCTAAAGAAAAAGGAAGTCAAATTTGTGAACAACGTTTAACACTGTTTCCTTCCAAAATTTACACTGAATTTGAATTTATAATAAGCATATCTGCACAAGAGAAGACTTGTGTTGCAAATGCACCCAAACAGAATGATTGAAACATGCAATCTTTTCAAAACAAAAAATGCCTTTTTTTGCTGCATTCGAAACAAATTCTGAATTACATTCACAAATTAAACAAGTACTATTTTTACTAATAGACATGTGGAAATTTTTTTTATATTTGAAAAGAGAAAGAGTAGAGAGTAATTTTGTAACACAGCAGATCCAAAACGTGCATTTTGTTTTAAAGTGATAAACAACAGACCTGCAGTTATAGGAAAGCACGACTGAAAAACTTACCTGTAATCTTTCATAGAGTTCATGTAACTTATTTCATCTGTTGAAAAGTACACCTGCATTCCCAAAGTAAATCAAACAAAATGTTTCTCGCCCATCTAATTTAGTATCCTTAATCATCCAGTTTGGAACAATGTGCCTGACAATAGACCATATTCCACATTGCATTATTGTGTTATGTCTATAGCAGATGTGTAATATACTTTTAATGGACGTGGCCATGATATCATCATCATACCTTGGCATGTGATGTAATGATACAAAGCTCTCGGTCTCCATCTTACAGATAACTATCCCCTTACACCATGACACATTGAGAGAATTGTACAACAGTGCATTGGAATTGTTCAGGTTGAGCCCAGATATGCATACACCTCTTTTTAGTCATCTTTAATGTATCGCAATGTGATAGTTGCAGATCATCAGTATACCTCACTGCATGACATCAGACACAACATTCATCTTTGATTAATTTTCCTGATGGACATTTTTCCACAACTACTGGATTTTTATTTCTCATTTCCATTCATGGTTGTGAACACAGGAAGTACCAACAGAGACTTGATCACTGAAGCGCTGTCATAATTGAGCCTGACCCTGCTTTCACCCAACATTCAGAAAGATAAGACTTGCCAGTAAAGTGTCATTAAATATCAAACAAAAATGGGATCTTGGCTGTTTTATTTTCACTGCCTTTAGAACAAACACATTGAAGTCAATTGCAGTACCCTGTCATCATCTGGCTGAGATTAGCTACCACATGGAAACTGTCGTATAATGATGTATGATTCTGAAAGGAATAACACCAACGTGTGCCTTAATCATCACCCACTCATGATTATATCATTTGGAGGAACAATAAGTATCTCAAAGGAGCAAGACCCACCATCCAGATCCTCTCAACACTCTCTGTACAATGCCTATCATATTAGTGTAACTTGTACCTAATTGCAATGTTCAACAACCTTCATGTTGTTTAAGACAGTAGCCTCTCAGTATTTGATTAGCAAATGCTTTTCCTCTATAGTATCAGGCCAAGTATACCCTGTAAATGTCTACCCAAAAAGGGACAGTGACAACAAACCTACCCTATGACGAATAAATGATGCAGACAGCCTCATACAAACAAGGTGTCAACAATACAGAGACTAAGAATTAAATTTAAAATTGACCTATTTTGGATGATTAACTATCATAACAGATATTAAGTCAATAGAGATAATGTTTTGTTTTACAGTTTGGGCTTTGATTACATTGTAATGATGTCAATGCAGAAATCTCACCCTTGTCACCGTCATTTAGTACTCAGAAACTATTTGGAATAATATCCAATTTTACCGTAATGGCTTTTCTTAAAGCAATGAACTGAAATAAGGAAGTAGAAGTCTTTTTGCTCAATAATAAATTTTATTTTATTCTTTTATGAAATAGGAACATTGCTGTCCTTGACTTAATTGGTTTGCAAATTTCAGGTCTTTTCAGAGGGAGGTTACAGAATCAACCATATTGCCGTTGGCTTGGAGTCAAATTCAGTCAGACCAGGTAGAGACAGCAGAGATTCTTTCCTAATGCATTACTGAAGCAAATAGGTTTTTACAACAACCAATAAAGGTTTGGAGAAAGTGAGAAATGTGATGAAGGGCTTATGCTCGACAAACCAATAAAGGTTACATGATTGCCAATAGGCAAGCATTTAATTCCAGACTTTATGGAATTCAGATTTTCATCACCTGCCATTGAGGGAATTAGAATCCATAGCCCCCACACATCAGTTTGAGGCTGTAGTCCAGTGCATTAGAGCTGCATCACTGCCACCCCTAAATCAGTACAGCAAAACAATTAGCTAAAACTCTGAAGAAACATTGTCTTTAACAACACATCTACCTCAGACAGTATAACAAAATTTAGCAAAGTAACAAAATATAATATCTTTGAATGTGCGCTGAATAAATGAAGGATATCTAAAAGATAATGTAAAAGTAACGGATATTGTTTTAAAAGTATAACCATAAACTAGATAATGGGACAATGATATTCCATTAGTACCATCATATAAAGACTGAAAACCCAATGTGCAATACAAACTTTGCACTGTGTGGTCCACTGTGTCTTTGTCATATAAACTTGCATAACCTGGGCTTTTCTTCGTTTCTTACACTTTATTCATCTAAAGATAATAATCTATTTGAAACATGTTATTGGTCTGATTTAGTCATGAATATCATCATAATCCTTTAACCGATATTCCATAAACTCTTTCATTAAAAGCTACTCTTTTGAGGACACAGGATCCCATTCACTCAACATTTCCCTCTTCCAATCTCATCTCCATATGAAGAAAAGTTTCTCTCACAAGTGTGACCATCTTTCTAAACACCGGATTGTCTGCAATCACAGAATGGTAGTTTTACTTTGTTCTGCAGAATGTTGGGACGTATTCCTTTACTGCAGTTGATTCACTGAAATGAATAGCTAGCATTCTAACTAGCAAATGTTATGCTTGGGGCAGACCCTTCACCTACTGCAGCTACGTAAAAGGTGCAGGAAAATCTGTATCTCATCTCATTTGTCCATTGAGTTGACAATTTGATTTAACCAAGGGCACAAGACCTTTAAGGAAACTATTTTTTTATATTAGACTCTAGATATTAAGGTATAGGTTTGTAGAGCATCTTCTGTCTGGCATAGTAAAGGAATTGCTTTGAAACACATTAAGAGATGATATAGTAATACTCACAGAATTTTACTTTGTGGTATGTGCTTTGTAAACACAACTTCAGCAAGAGCTAAAGACTCACCAGAAAATTAGATAAAATTCTAAGAATTTCCATGAATCCTTGATTTAGGAAATAGAGGTTATATTCGTCCAGGGTTTCATTTTAAGAATAGCTATTACCTAATTATTCCACTTAAATATGTTTGATCATATGGAGTACTTTATTGAAGAATAATTTGTAATGTTGTTTCACTTTGAGAGCAATTGAGACACAAATTGTGCTCATAATTGTACTGATTTTTTTCTGAATTGCTTTTGTGTTTCAAAGTGTTGTTCATACAGTCCTTCGTAGCAGATCTGTACAAATCTGAGTGAGAATCAGAGGGATAGTTCTATAGTACTTACCTGGACAGTTACCAAGGATATGTTAGACAGATTGAAACTCAGTTGTCTTGTTGCTAGTCTCTATCAGGCAACATCAGTGCAAAATCATCCTCACTGCCAACATACCTCACTGGTATTCCTTTCACTGATCTGAGTTGGTTTCTGTTTCTTCGTATTATAGCACCATGATCAGGAATTCTTTGTCTGATTTTGGTGCAGCTCAGGTTTTAGAAACCTTTGCTGGTACTTGTAGTTGCAATTCCAGCTCACATTGTCTGCCCAGTGTTTAGTTTTGATTGTTCTCTACCTGCTTGCTCATCATGTATCTCTTTCTTTCTCCTCAGTCTTGAAGAAGAATGCCCTGTGTTTTGGAATAGATGAGCAAGAGTGCGTGGGATTGGAATCTTATGAACTATGACTGTACTAAGATTTGTGTATGCTGGTAGCGCTATTACTGCATACTGCTGTAATCTACCAGGTAGAAGATTTCAGGAAGCTCATTTTGCATATTGGCAATGAAGTGTGGTTCTGTCAATATGTTGAACTGGTGATCCAATGCTATGAGACAATCTCATTTGTACTGTAGAATGCCAAAGCTGAGGTACGTGTCTTTCAAGATGCAGAATGATAATATGTTATTATCATGATCATGTCATACGGACAGACTGGCTATGAGACATAATTCAACAACAATCCCTCAATAAACACCCCTACACCAACAATCCCTGTTCAACAGATTTGACACTTACCCAGTTTCATTGATGCATTAATATTTAAAGGATTTTAAAAGGTGCCTAAGAAGTCAGACGTATGGATGCAATTGTCAGAAATCTGCCATGACGACGCCAACAGTCTTTTCGCAACAGAGAGCGGCGGGAGCTGGGCGGAAGTTCAGACGGAGCGCAAAGCTGGTCGGGAAGGTAAATGATTACTATAAGAGTGGGTGTGTTCTAAACCCCAGGTCCTACAAAGTAGGGTCTCCCTCCCTCCCTCCTCCTCTAACCTTAATTAAGAGTCCATAGACGTGCCACAAAAAGAGGGTCTAAGGAAGTTTAGATCGAGGAGTGAGGCTTCAGCTCAGGACTCTTTGACAAGGAGGTTGAGTGAAGTGATTACACCACAGTTGAAGAGGGTGAAGACATGACTGTCCAGCTGGTTTAGTGTGCTACGTGTTTGATGTGGGAGGTCAACGACTCTGGTATGTCTGGCTCGTATATGTGTGGAAAGTATGTGCACATTCAGCAATTGACCGAGCATATTGCAGTGCTGACGAAAGAACTTGAAGACCTTAGGCTCATCCGAGAGAACGAGATCTTTCTGGACAAGACCTTCAGCGATGTTATTACACCAATCATGCCAGAAGAGAGCAGAAGAGAGCAAATGATGAGGAAGGCAGAGAGGAGACAGGTGCAAGAGACCCCGGGAGAAGTACCTGTCAGGAACAAGTTGAAGCTTTTGGAAGCAGAGACTGATGACACTGCCAGTTTGCAAGGCGGCCAAGATTGTCAATCAAAAGTTGCCGCAGAGGCAGAGCGGAAGAGTCGGACATCGCACAGAGCCGTGGTAATAGGGGACTCCATCGTGAGAGGAACTGACCGGGGTTTTTGTGGCAGCAGACGGGATTTAAGGATGGTGTGTGCTTTCCTGGTGCTAGAGTGAAAGACATCGCGGACAGAGTGCAGGAAATCCTCAAGCATGAGGGTGAAGAGCCAGAGGTGGTGTTACATGTCGGCACAAATCATGTCGGGAAGAAGAGGAGGAACATACTACAGCGAGACTTCGGAGAACTAGGAAGAAGGCTGAAAAGCAGGATGTCCAAGGTGGTTATCTCCGGTTTGCTTCCAGTTCCTCAGGCTAGAGTGGCCAGAAACAGGGAGATAATGGACTTGAACGTGTGGTTGGGGAACTGGTGCAGGAAGCAAGGATTCAAGTTCTTGGATCACTGGGTTATATTTTGTGGTAAACATAAATTCTACAAGAGAGACGGCTTGCACCTTAATAGGTTAGGGACCTACTGCAACACCGCTACATTTAAACTAAGTAGCGGGGGGGAGGGGACAAGCTGGATGTTTAAAAAGGAAATTGAAGGGAAAGTTAGAACAAGAGAAGTCAAGAAAGACAACTGTATCAATGAGGCAGAAAACTCGAAAAGGCATCATGCTGTAAGGTTGAGTGAAATAAGGGTTGATGGGAAGCGTGAGAGCAGTAACAAATTAAAAATACTATACATGAATGCATGAAGCATTAGACATAAGATGGATGAGCTTGCGGCTCTTTTGGAAATTGGCAGATACAATATTGTGGGGATAACTGAGACGTGGCTTCAAGTGAACAGGGCCTGGGAAATGAATATTCAAGGATACACGTGCTATCGTAAGGACAGACTGACGGGCACAGGGGGTGGGGTGACCTTGTTGGTAAGGGACGATATTCAGCCCCTTGCGCGGGGGGACCTAGAGTCAGG
>NC_057722.1:44482313-44492080 GCF_004010195.1 Chiloscyllium plagiosum | reverse complement strand
CAGAATCTGGTTTCCAGCATCTGCAGTCATTGTTTTTACCTCATTTAGGACAGAGCTCAGGAGAAACTTCTTCACTCAGAGAGTGGTGGCTGTGTGGAATGCTCTGCTACAGGGGGCAGTGGAGGCCCACTCTCTGGATTCATTTAAGAAGGAGTTGGATAGAGCTCTCAAAGATAGTGGAATCAAGGGTTATGGAGATAAGGCAGGAACAGGATACTGATTAGGAATGATCAGCCATGATTATATTGAATGGCGGTGCAGGCTCGAAGGGCTGAATGGCCTACTCCTGCACCTATTGTCTATTGTCTATTGTCTATTGTCAATCTAAGACCTGGTTAGTTTGTTAGTGCAACCTTCTTCTAGCTAAATGTTTTTTATTAAAACAAGCATGAAAGATTGCAGACACTTGACTTGCATTATATTTAATTTGCCCTTGACATTTCTTAATCTTTTGTGTTCACCTGATTTTGAACGAGTATTGCTAGCAGAGCAGAATGGGAATTTTAAGTCAAGATGTTTCAGAATCCAGCAAAAGCATAAACTGGTCAATACATTTCAGTCAATATGGAACCAGAACACTAATAAGCTAAGTTTTATAGAACATTCACACTGTCAGAATGTGGCATTTTCATTGTTAACTCCTTCTCCACTCTCTTCATCCTACATTAATAGACACAGAATCCATTCAGCCAACTTCCAAATGAATGGCATACAGACAATATAGGTTCTGGAAGAGAAATGAAATAATTCAATATATCAAATGTAGTAAAGATGATGAATTTATTTATTTCTCAACCCTGTAGCAGCTCATAAGAGGACTTTGGAGTATTATACTGCAAATATGACTGTCCCTACCAGTTTGGGGTGGCACTGTGGCTCAATGGTTAGCACTGCTGCCTCACAATGCCAGGGACCAGTGTTCGATTCCAGCCTCGGGCGACTGTCTGTGTGGAGTTTGCATATTCTCCCCATGCCTGTTTGGATTTCCTCCGGGTGCTTCGGTTTCCTCCCACAGTCCAAAGATGCACAGGTTAGGTGAATTGGCCATGTTAAATTGCCCATACTGATGAGGGTGTATTAGTTCAGGGGGAAAAGGTTTGGGTGGGATACTCTTCAGAGGGTTGGTGTGGACTTGTTGGGCTGAAGTGCCTGTTTCCACACTGTAGGGATTCTATGATTCTAAGTTATTCACTTAATAACCTCTGAAAAATAAGATGAAGGTGACTATTGTTCATGTTGAAAAGTTGAGTGACTCATGGCCAGTGACTTCAAGGACATTTGAGCCTGAGAGGGTCTTGCTGCAGATTTGTACCCCACAAATATTAGCTGAGAAAGTGGAAATAAAACAGTCGTGCTAACATCCTTATTAAAGGCAATGTGTACTATTCTAATAGCAACCTTGCCACAGCCAAGGGATTGGGGCTTAACTCTTGCCTGACAGGCTGCAGAAGGTGAACATCTCTTTCAAGGTCCTTATCTATTGGCTTTACCAATCTTGTGAAGTTGGAGATCTGTTTCTCCAATGCAGGGAATAGAATTCAGTTTCCACTCCAGTTATAGGCTGATAACACAATGAATATCCAGCTGTAGAATCTCCAGAGGAGACGATACTGTCCAGGGTCAGTTGTAGAATACTGAAGAAGGTCTTTGGCCTGAAATGTCGATTCTCCTGTTCTTCGGATGTTGCCTGACTTGCTGTACTTTTCCAGCAACACACTCTCAACTCTGATCTCCAGAATCTGCAGTCCTCACTGTCTCCCTGTAGAATACTGATCTCTAGTCATATGACATCACATATTCTGGACATTAAATGCTCTTCAATTTCAGCTATACTGTCAAAATTCTCATATAACTATTTCGAAAAGTCAAGTAATTTTCAATTCATGGCCAGACCCATGCAGATGTCATTTCCCTCCTGTTCAGCACAACTGGAAGAGGGCCTATGTTTCAATCTACTCTCTGCTCAGTTGTCCCTCTACCAGCTACACCATGTGCCGATCTCATTATGTAACACACAGGGTGTCAATGTCTGATCTGTTATTTGGAAGGGATGGATCACATGACAGAAAATTATCCACCTCTAATGTATGGATTTAATGCTGCTAGAAAAGGCCTGAAGAAACAGAAAAGAGACAAGTGGTAGCCTGGTACTGAGGTGCTAGATGTTTGAACAATTTCTTGAGGATAAGATTTAAGATTTTATGAAGTTAAGGTGGATGATTCGCTATATTTTCCATACTTGGGTGAGAGCTATAATGTTCTGTATTCTTCCGCAGCCTTAGCCCTTTCTTTGTTATGATGTACTATCTTGTCCTGTTGACAGTTGGTATGTTGAGAGGCTTTGTGCATGAATAGAGAGCGGAGGATAAATTGGGATATATGGGGGATGAATCTAAAGCCAAATGTGTGGAGTGTGGTGGGAAGGCATTGTTGGGAGGCGTTGGTAATTGTATAAGTATTGTAACGTGTACTGTGTAAATACTTTGGCCAGCTCTCCAATGGTCATATCAGTAGGCCTTGGAGTAATGAGTTAATCCTTTTGCTACAAATTATCAGTTGGCTCATCCAAAATCCAGATCAGAAGAATGTAGGGGCATGCATGGGATCAAATTAGTGAAAGTTAAGAGGGGAATCCAAATAGTTTGTGAACACTGTCAATGCGATTCTCTTCAGGCTAATCAATAACTGATATTGTCAGAGCATGCATGATAAATGCTCCACATTTCAATAGTTCAAAAACTTCAGTTCAAAATGGCAATGCCATCTCATGTATGTTCTAGGACTCGAAGTAGCATTCAACATTGAACTAAAACTTAAATAAGAGGACTGCCCTGGACATCCAGTAGTATTACCAAGAGGAGCATTGCTGCAGCTATGGTGCTAGTGGCAATGGGGCTTGAGATATTATCTACTATTTATGTGGAACTATAACTAGTTCCAGTGAAGCATGAGGCCGGAAAATTCACCCAGCAAATCCAATTCTGATCATCTGCATCTTTTTAATATTAGACATCCAGATTATGTTCTAATGTTATTACTGCAGACTCCTCAGTGTAAAATGTTTGCTTCTATGGGAATGATCAGCATCACTGTAGCCAAGAGAATACTTAAAACAGGAACAAAGGAGGATTTCAGGAAGTCAAGCACATCAGAAAGGAAACAAATGGCCAGTCAGTGTCAAAGCTACTCTGGAGTCAAATCATTGAAACTTGGATTGCCTTAACATAAATTTTCTTCCCTTCTCCACTGCAAAGAAGATATTTGGCCTCTGCTGTGCATCTTAGTACTTTTTTATGTGCTGTAACAAATGATTACTCCATATTTCTTTACAACCATAATATAATCATGAAGCCATTAAATGTGAAATACTTCCAACTTCTTGAAATCAATGACATCTTTGCCAAAGAAGCAACACCAGACTCCAACATGTGGGTAGATGATGATTCTAGGATTTGAATTCATGATAATTCATCTATAGAAATATAGTCCCCACTTTCCCCACCAAAGATTGCCTGCTAGGGCTAAGCAACCATAGGTGTGGCTGCATAGTATCTGTAATTGTGTCACAGGCATCACCGTGCCATGCTGTCAAAGTTCTAACCTTCCTCTTAAACCATGTGCGACATGCTTTCTTAGGCATCCCAAACAAGAAGTATTCCCTTGACAAATGAACCCTTGGTACTAAAACTAAATGCTTGAAGGCAGTAAAAGGCAAACTGCTGCACTCATTTTCCCAGCACAGAAGCAGAATTGAGAGCCAGATGTGTGAGAGAGTGCTTGAATTTTCAATGGTACTTCTCTGTTATCTACACTTCCTTTGAGAGTTTCCATGAGAGTGTCTTCTCATAGCAACCTCTGAGGTGGCCAGCAAGGCCTTTGTCTGCTGCAGCAAAATTTCCACTCCACTAAACTTAGACAAGGTCTCCATTAACTCTGGGCTTGTGAGGGAAGCGCATGGAACAAAAAGCCCAACAGTGTGTCCCATCCCTCAGACAAGCACGGAAACAAATGGTACAGGAATTTTTCAGAATAGAATCATCCGCTCTGTGTCACTGAATATATTTACCTACCTCAGAGTCTATTCAATTCTATTAAGGGTCAGGGAGCTGAGAAAATCAAAGACAGATGCAGTTATGGTAATAGCCGTCCTCTAGGCAACTTGCATCCGTATTATGTGGCAGGCACAGAGGAAAATTCAAAGGCACCTCTGCTCTGTAGAGATAAGGGTACTTAAAACAACAGCACAAGATTTTTAAATATAACTTAACATGCAACATGACATGCAAAGCAAACATTTAAGCAATCGATTTTAAAAAGTTCCTACTGACAAGATTCCAATCTACTTGATTTATAGCTGTAAACTATGTCCACCTCGATAGAAAACTGAGCAGAGTTCCAAATTTCTAAATGCCAACTGTCTAGTCTTTAGCCTTCCATTATAATTATTATAATAATTCTGCAGCCACCAATCAGCTCAGTTATTCCCTTATGTATACTTTTGATAGTTTATCTGCAATCAAATCTTTACGCTGTTACATTTTGGCAGTTTACCTCTTGGCCCGAATGACCCTCATTTTTAATCCCCCAAGACCAAAAGGTGCAGACCTGAGCACATCCAATACACAATGTGTTTGGTTATTCAGATCTAGCTGAACCAAGAGTTACTGAACCACAGTGTCCTCTGAGTCAATATTATTCCACATACAAAATAAATTATCCAGCATCCATCATCTCCTAAAAAGTTTTCTCCCTAGGTCTCTCCACCATCACCTTCACAAAGTGCAAGGATGTTAAGGATTATCCCAAGATTGGGATCATCTGTTCATCTGTATCTGCTTTTTCTGCCCATTCACTTGCTCATCAATCCAATACTCATTTCTAGTTCTTCCCCTGCTCTAGCCCTGAGCCTAGATAGTCTTCATTTCTCTCCAACTGCTTTCATTTTGCCAATGATACCCACCTCCTGCACATCTGTCTTCATTCCCACAAATGTGTTGACAACAAAACTCACCTTCCTTCTTCCTATACTAGCTGATATTGTAAATAATTCTACCTCCTCACTGCCGGTCTTTATCAGCCCCTTTCTTAAAATCCCACCTTCAGCCAAATCCATAGTTTCATTCTTTTTTCTAAAGTTCTTGAACATATTGTCGCTTTCCAGTTTTAACCCTCTTTCCTCAACAGTCATGTCTAAGTCTCTCCAGTAAAATTTTCATCTTTTTCACATCCTATCAGTTTCCCAGGCTACTCTTTATGGCTGGAGTGGAATGTACAAAAACTAAGGGTTTTAATTGATCCCCATCCGCAACAATACTTTTTCACTCACCTTTACAGCATTGTATCCCTTCAACCCTAGCATAGCTCATCAGCCACTAAAACACTCATCTATTCCATTACCAGAAACCCAAAAACACCTTGTCCCTCTAATTTTGACCTCTTTATTGACTTTGGCCAGCATCTGTAGTCAGCTGTTCAGCCACCCTGCTGCAAACATCTCTTTCTAAAGTGTTATAACTCTTAAACTTGCTCTCCTCTTTTACAATCAACTATTTTGATGAGTCTTGGATCATTACTTGCCTTTGTTCAGCACCTTGCAATGGAGGTTCATGAAGCATGTCTGTGGCAAAATGGACACTGCTATATCAAACTTTCACAATGGTTTAACATTATAACCCCTACAATGAAGAAGAGAGTGCTACCTGAGAGATCCCCATTCATTTCTTAGTCTGGCTATGGCAAAGATTTTTTGTAAATGATGAATGGGAATAAAAATCCAAAAATCAGAACCTACCTGCCCATTTTAAATTACTTTTGATTCAACCCAACTCCACAAACTTTCAGTCCAGTGAAGTAATATAATGCTTTTTAGGGTCAAAAAGGACCTTAACTCCTATATTTAGGAATTAAAAACAATTTCAAAAGTAGACTCACAAGATGCCATAAGCATCAGAAATAAATCCTAGCCACAATTACAAATTCACGCGAAAAAATAAATGGCATCACCTTTGGTTTATAGTCTAAGTTAAATAATCCATTTAATTTCCATTCAAAGGGCTGCTAGTTGTGTCGTATCTGCACTACTTTTCCTAACTGTTTTAGGAGATATTTAATAGATAAGTGTCTTAACACATCTGAATTTCTGCATTTGGTCAATACTGAGTATTTAAAAAGTCGAAGAAGTTACAAACATTACTAACTTAATTAACAATTGTGAGTGATACTTAAAACTACCAGACTACTTCCACTCCATGTCAAATCACACTCCATCTCATTTATTCAGATTTTACTGATCCTATAAGTCCTACTTACCTGATCCAGCTGTAAGCATTATTCTAATCTTCCTTCATTCAAGAAAAGCTGAGATTAAAACATTGAGCTAATTTTTACTTTTATTACTTCTACTATCCAGTCTTTTCACCATGAATCAGAAAAGTACCTGATAGTATGAAAGAATCTTATCCTACTTTCAAGATTGCTTTGATTAATTTTGTATCACTGGATTCTACAGGGAAATTAATTTTAATTATTATTACTACTTATCTCAAACCATGAAGCATTTGGAGCTATTGTTCATCATGCAACTTTCTCCTCTGTAGTACTTCCTAACTCTTTCCATTTCTAATACTAGAGAGGGGTAATCCTTGATAGTCTTCATGGATGTATTTGTAATGATTGTAATGAGATCAGCCAGGTGGACCAAATTGAATATGGGTTCCCTGATTGGGGCTGCTAACCTGGTCCAAAAAGGAGTGTCAGGGGTTCTGCTTACTCTGAAGAAACCAGAATAGTGTCAAGTACTAGGCACATGTAAATAAAGGGTGACTTGGTGATGGGATATTGGCCTTTGTGGAGCTACTTCAGAATCAGTCTAACTTTGTCAAAATGCCAGAGAGTGGTGATACTCATAAAATCATGTCAAATTGGAGTCATCTTTATGAACAGAAAATCAGAAAAGAGGAAAACAATGTAATAAAAATAATATCAATAACCATTCAGACAATGATACTGAAAAGCCAGAACTAAAATTACAGAAGTAGTTGAAGGCTGTTCATACCAAATTTGGTTTTGCAGGCAGTAAACGCATGTCAACTGTGAGCCAAAAAGAAGAGATTTTAGCTCTCAATTTCAGATCCATTGATCTCAATCAAAAGCAAATTAGCATATGGAATCATCAATAACATTATCAAGCAGAGTGAGTCTGGTGAGTTATTAAGTGTTAATATCTTTCTAAATATGTGGTCTGTAGGTAGTATTTAACTGCTTTTTCTTCTTATGCGAAAATGAAAATAAGGAAAGGAAGTATAATAAGTTCCTTTCAGAAGAGTAGTTGATTAGTTAGTTTGGTGGAATGGTTCAGTCTCTTTTTCAGCTAGTTCCAAAGAGTATAAACCCAGAAGTGTCTGTGCAGAATCCAGGTGGAGTGGAGACTTCAAGTTGACTGAGCTTGGAGAAGGGGAATTAGGTAAAGTGGCAGGGGAGGAGGTGGAGGCGATCTTTTTTATTTCCCTTTTTATTTACTTAATTCACCATCTAATATTTGGCTCTTACTGTGATGCAACAGAAGGAGCTGGTGTTAAGTAACTGATCAGCTATTCTATTTGTAATAAGTAACCAGTAATTAAAATATGGCAGGGCAGCTCAGTCTTACGGAATGCACTGACTGTGGAATGTGGGAAGTCATGTACACACTGCCTATCCAAGATGAATAGGGTCACCATCAGCACAAGCTTGAACTCCAGGTTACAGATCTCAAATGGCATCTGGAATCATTGTCCATCCACAAGGCAGATAACTATATGCATAGCAATGCTTGGGATTTGGTAAGACCACAGTTTAGGGCTGCATAGTTAGATAAAGAATGTGTGACCACCAGGCAGTTTATGAGAACCAAGGAGGAGTCTCATGAGATGACCCCACTCACAAATCAGTTTTCTGCTTTGGATACTGAGAGGACAATTGCTCTTCAAAGGACTGCAGACAGAGTTGGGTCAATGACACCATGAGTAGATCAGCTAGATAGCAGTGAAGGATGTAGAATGGAAGGGCAGTACCACAAAGATTTCTTTGGTGAGGTAAATAGATATGCGTTTCTGCAGCTCTAGGATGGCATGTTACCTTCTTGGTAATAGGATCAAGCACAGAATTGCTGCAGGACATTTTTGGGGAGGGTGAACAGCCAGATGTGATGGTGCCAATAATTTAGGTCGGAAGGGACATGGGATCCTGAAAGTAGATTTCAAGGGGCTGGAAAGCAGCAACATATTCAAAGCAGTACTTTCAGTATGACTCCTAAAGAATATTAAATAAAGAAGAATTGAGTGAATGAAAATGGGGCTGTAAAACTGGTGCAGGAGGGAGGGCATCAGATACCTGAGGCATTATGACTTGTTTGGGGCAGGTGGTCCCAAACAAAGATAAATGGCATGCATCTTGGCAATACCAGGACTAGCATACTCACAGGGGAGTCAGCTGTATTGTTGAGATGGGTTCAAACTAGATCAACAGGGCACAGGAACCTAAAAGATAGCTCTGATTCAAGGGAAGCAAAACTGGCATGGGTACATATCCCAAAACTGAATGGCTCACAATAGATTTGTATGGATTTCACACACTTGGGGGAATGGTGCACAGGGCCCTTAGTGGTAACCATGTTAGGCATAATGAAAGCATCTCAGAAAGGGATGGTGACATTTTACATTGAAACAGGATAAATCAGATGGCAAAACATAAGCTAGATTAGCAGTACATGAAATGTTTTCAGGATAATTTTGTAAAACAGCATATTCTGGAGCCAACCAGAGAGTAGGCTCTACAAATCCAGCTATGAAGGGACTCCTAGATAGCAGTGACTGGAATATGATTGAACATTATATTTAGCCTGAAGAAGAGAGGAATGGGTCTAATACATTTTCTTTTTAAAAGGGCTATTGTAAGGGCATGAGAGTAGAATGGATTAAAATGATTTAGCAGATTAAGTTGAGGGAAAGCAAATAGAAGTTCAGTAGCAGACTTTTAAGGAGATATTTCAGAATACTCAGAATTGATACATTCCAAAGAAAGAGAAAACTTCTGTGGGATGGACTCACAATCCATAGTTATCCAGAAACGTAGTATCAAACTTAGAGAAAATGTGTATAATTGTGCAAAGGTAGGTCAGATGTTGGTCAGAATAATTGAAAATAGCAAAGAAGAACCAGAAAATTATGAAGGAAGGAAAACGTAGAGTAGAAGTGAAAGCTAGGCAACACTATAAAAAGTGACGGTAAGAGTTTCTATAAAATTTTACAAAAGAGGAGTTAAAATGAGTTTCAATCCCACAGAAAATGGGTATGGACAATTAATAATGGACAACAGGGAGATGGCAGATGATTAACAGGGATTTTGCATCAGTCTTCACTTTAGGCCTTCTGCAAGTCCATAAAGTCCCTGTACACCTCCATCCCCCATCACAAAGGACTCAAAGCCCTCCACTTCTTCCTTTCCCGACGTACCAACCAGTACCCTTCCACTGACACCATCCTTCGACTGACTGAACTGATCCTCATCCTGAACAACTTCTCTTTCCAATCCTTCCACTTCCTCCAAACCAAAGGAGTAGCCATGGGCACCCGCATGGACCCCAGCTATGCCTGTCTCTTTGTAGGATATGTGGAACAGTCCATCTTCCGCAGCTACACTGGCACCACCCCCCACCTTTTCCTCCGCTACATCGATGACTGTATCGGCGCTGCCTCGTGCTCCCACGAGGAGGTTGAACAGTTCATCCA
>NC_057722.1:44358522-44481520 GCF_004010195.1 Chiloscyllium plagiosum | reverse complement strand
TCCCCCCACCTTGTCTCAGTCAAATCCCTCGAACTCAGCACCGTCTTCCTAACCTGAGATCTTCTTCCTTACCTCTCCGCCCCACCCCCACTCTGGCCTATCACCCTCACCTTGACCTCCTTCCACCTATCGCATTTCCAATGCCCCTCCCCCAAGTCCCTCCTCCCTACCTTTTATCTTAGCCTGCTGGACACACTTTCCTCATTCCTGAAGAAGGGCTCATGCCCGAAACGTCGATTCTCCTGCTCCTTGGATGCTGCCTGACCTGCTGCAACACATTTTCAGCATAAAGACTCTCACCAATTTTTATAGATGCAACATAGAAAACATTCTATTTGGTTGCTTTGTGGCTTGGTATGGCAACTACTGTCCCGAGAACCATAAGAACACAGCCCATTTCATCACTTAAGCCAACTTCTTTTATTGACTCCATCTATACTTCTCGCTGCCTTCGAAAGGATGCCATCATAATCAAAGACTCCTTCCACACTAGTTATAAACTCTTCCATCGGGAAGAAGATACAAAAACTTAAACACATGGACCAACAGATTCAAGAACAGCTTCTTCCCCGCTGTTATTAGGCTTCAGAATGTTCCTGATGAAGGGCTTATGTCCGAAACATGGATTCTCCTGCTCCTCAGATGCTGCCTAACCTGCTGTGTTTTTCCAGTGCCACACTCTTTGACCCTGATCTCCAGCATCTGCTAGGACATACTATCAGGTCTAATGGGATTACAAATCAAAATTGTCCTTAATAGTTTATGTCTGACCAGTATATATCAATGATCTTCTCCTATCTGATGCCCTTGACATTTTTTGATGACATCTTTCCAAGCTCAGAGTTTCAATGAAAAAATAACCTCTTTGTGTAGCTGTGTGTATTACATTATCATTCCTTTGCTATTTTGCAGATAATTTGACTCCTAGAGCAAAAGGTCCCATGTATTAGTTAACGAATAGTTTTGTGTCCTTGGGAATTTATCCACAGCTAGCAGCCCACCACTGTGTGCTATTAAATATTGTTCTGCAAGTTATTTTATTATATTATTATTTTTTAAACTCTTTCAACCACTGTTTAGATAGGATTAAGCATAGTGCTGCTATAAAGTCACCAGATGTCCCTTAAGAGATTAAGGGAAATGATTACTATGACCCATTATCACCAAAATCTGTAGTAGCAAATGTATCATCAATTAGACTTAGAATACTGTTTCGAATCCAGAAAGATGACTAACATACACATGTCTACTGTGCATCCAACTCTTTGACAGAAACCAAGCAAACATTCACAGTGATTGACAAAGAAGCGTGAATAGCACATGTGGAAGTGAAAAAAATTAGATTATATCCTGGGTCTGAAATTTACCACAGATACAGAGTACAACTCATTCCAAACCCACGACCACTTCCATCTAGAAGGACAAGGGCAGCAGGTACTTGGGAATACCACCACCTGCAAGTTCCCCTTCAAGCCACTCACCATCCTGACTTACCATCTTTCCTTCGCAGTTGTTGGGTCAAAATCCTGGAATTCCCTCCCTACCGGCATTGTGAGACAACCCACAGCAAGTGGATTGCAGCGATTCAAGAAGGTAGCTCATCACCACCTTCTCAAGGGTAAATTGAGATGGGCTATCAATGCTGGCCCAGCCAGCGATGCCCAAGTCCCACAAATGAATTTAAAAAAAAGAGGTATGATGCTATAATAGAGTAAATCCAAGGAAAATATTCAGCTACAAAAACAAATGCCAGTGAAAATTGAATTTGTGCAAATTTATGAATATTGCATTATTACTGGATGGTCTGCATTTATGCCAAATAATCCAATTCTCAAACAATACTTTGAACAATGAAGACATTCTATTGCCACAGATGATTTGGAAGGTTAGTACTTCCAAAAGTTCTTGAACATGACATTCTTCAAAGGATCCAACAAGGGCATTTGGGAATTATAATGTGTTAGGATATGGCTCAAAATTCCATATGGTGGCTGAGGTTTTCTATATCATTAGAGGAAATGATCTCCAACTGTATCACTTGTGCAATTCATCATGTAGAACTAACAGAACTGCTTATGATATATTCATTTCCATCCAAACCATGGGAATACCTAAGTAGGAAGCTGTTTCAACTTAAGACAAAAGGTGTTTCTCATCATTGTTGACTATTATAGAGGATGGGTTGAGGTTAAATATTTGCACAGACTCACTTTGGAAGCTGTTCATACCTAAATCAAAGAAATACTTTTAATTCACAACATCCCAAATATAGTTGTTTCGAATAATGGCACGTAGTTTGCAACTGAATGTTATAAAAGCATCACAGAATCATATGGGGTTGCATATATCACTCACTTGCTTAAGTACCCACAGGGCAATGGGGAGACAGTAAGCAGCAGCTGTAAACAATTAAAGCCTTGTTAAAGAAAAATTAGAATTTCAACACAGTTTTACTGAGCTATTACTCTATGCCACAGTAAAATAGTCTAGCCCTGTCTGAATCTTAATGAGCTCAAGATTAAGGACTCAACTGCCTTTTCTCACATACACACTTATACCAACTGTCATCACAACCAATCGAGAGAGAGTACAAACAGGAGGAATTAAACAGACCAACTCAAACCCACTTTTACAATCAACATCACAGGGTTATATAACTTACTAAGCTCCCAAAAGGGCAAAGATATGGTTCCTAGATCAGAATAATAGTGGCACAATCATAGAGACAACCCAATAACGTATCTCACGGAGTTAGATAATAACACTATAAAGTGAAACAGAAGCACCCTAGTTTGGATGATAAGGCAATTTCCATTGGGATGGGCCAGCTATCTAGATATCCAGGATAACAACCAGAATGAAAATCTGGCATTGTCTAATAACTCAAACAATGATTCACCATGTGCAATTATGACTTTGAGGAACTGTGAACTTCAAAGTTTTCTGAGAGAACTGAGAATAAGATCGAGGGTATTGGTAAAGCCAGCACAATACTTATCTCTGTGAGGCATAGATAACAACAGAAATTTAGAGGAGGTTGGGTTGTTATAGGATAACTGTAAATAATGTATAAAGATAGGGACTTGGGGAGATGTACAGTCAACAATTAATACTCAAATATATAAATTGTGAGCTGCTGATGTAAGTCACCTCATGATAGAGAGACTCAAGGTTCGACACATTACTGTGTAGACTTCAAGCTAAGTTTAAGAATGTTGAATAAATGGTAATCTTATCAAGAGCAACCTCTGTTCTTGCCAAGCATCCAACATCTTCTAAGATGCATCACATATTGGAACAGCAATTAACATTTGTCACATTTAAATGCAGATAATGACCATCACCAATGAGAGGTGTTAACCATCTTCCCTTATAATTCCCTGATCATGACCAAACATATAAATACCAAGACTACAAGAGCAGGTCTGAAACTGGGTATTCTATAGCAAGTAACTCACTTATTGACTCCTCATAACCTATCCAACTACAAGTCAGGCGAGATGAAATATTCCCAGTCCCCAGGATGAGATTATCTCTGACAACACTCAGGAAGCTGAACACTTTCAAAGACAAAACAATCTGCTTGAATGCTACCCTACTGACCACCTTAAACTTTCACTCCCTCCACCAGTGCATAAGAGTGGTAGTGTTTACTATCTACCAAATGTTCTATAGCAACAGGAAAAGGCCAATTTGACTATAACTTCCAAACCTAGACACCACAACCATCAAATTTCTTTCCAAGATACACACAATCCCAACTTCATAATATATTGCTTTTTCTTCAGTGTTGCTTGATCAACTCCCTGGAATCACGGCCAAACACCACAGAGACTGTAACAGTTCAAAGTGGGCACCTGACCACCATCTTCTCAAGTGCAATTGTGGCTTTGTACTAAATTCTGGATTGCAGATCCATCCCATAAACAAATTAATAATTTTTTTAAAAAACTGTTAGTAAACTAAATTTAGAACATAAATAAGCAAAGCTCAAACCTTCCCATGGCAGCAGTAGTGGATGTCCCAGTTTGATATTTTTTAATGAAGACTGTAGCATACAATTTTCAAATTCTTTCTTCTTATCAACCAACAAAGTTACATGTTAAATATACACATTGTATATAACCAGACTTTAACTAATTTTTTGCGACCCTTATTTGTAAGGTCGTTTTTGTTGGTTATAAAGAAAGCTTTGTAAGAAAGGATACAATAGGAGACAAAAATTTATAGTCTCTTGGTACAAAACTTGAATCTTGGTTAAAGAGAGATGTGTTGCTAATGCTTTTTGTTTTACACCGCCTTTGCACAAACACAAAAATGCCAAATTTCAAAATATCACAACAATTTAAACCAGAGAAAGAAAGAGTGATGATTAGTAGGCAAATTGATTCCAATTGGTTGAGCTGTTGCCATGGAAAGGCAACAGGGCTCCCTGTGCCAAAGAATTTGTTGATCAATTCAAGCAGCATGCACATTTACTTTTTTGAAACAGATTATACACAGACCGTATTCAACCAGTCAGTGTTTGCAAAACCCAAAACAAAACGTTTACTGCTGGATGTAATTCTGTGGTTGGGCAGATCTTGCCGAGCAATCCTGATGCACTAGTAGTTGCACTGACAACAAATCTAAGATAATCAGTCGGGCACGTAATGTGACTCACTTATACTTACTGTAATCAACATACACTCATACCAAGGGGCATGTTCTTTGAAAACAAAAGGGAAATGGGTCAAGCATTGCATTTCCTGATTTGCTCAGGATCTTAGGGAGCATGTCACTCACAGTTACTTTCTCCATGGTACTGTCTTTGTCAATCAGAGTGTAATTGCCAATTAATCAGCATCTTGTTCTCCTTTACTATTAGCCATGATGATTATTTGAAATTTGTCAACTTGCATTTATCCTGATGAGTGTATATAATAAAGCTTCAGTAACATGTTTCTGTTTTAAATTCAAAAATCAAAAGGAATTAATGGCTATACTGCTGCCCTGAATGATTAGAGCAAACCCTTATTTTCCTCTGTAAGGTGCCACTTCCTTTCCCAGAATTCTGATTATTCTGCACATGGCAACTAACAGATGTATGAAAGCATAACTATCCAGATGGGCAACTCTCCAACTTTCATTGTTCTGGGGAAGTACTTATTACTTCTCAATTCTGAGAATTAGAGCATAATTTGTTGAGAATAAACACATCTATTAGATTAATGAGAAAACAGTCAAGACAGAGAATCATGCCATTATTAAGCTCTAGAAAGCATCGTGCCTGAATCATATTATTCTGTAAATAATTAAAGTATGTATGTCTATAAATGATTAAACTAGGCTGGCAGAAAGACTTAGGTGCAACAACAAGCCCTCAAAGCACTGGAGACAAGAGGAAAGGAGAAATGAAGAGTCAGTAAGTGTTTGAGCACTCTGTAGTGAAACCTGAGACCTTACAACACCTCTGGTATTTTGCCAGGTCGCTGCTTTTTTCAATGTTTTAAATGGGGTAGCTTTGAGGACATTGCATTATTGTGTGTAGTACCTTGCTAATCCTTATGTTTTATTAGAAAATAGTGTGAAGCTTTTGGTTAATACCACTTTTTCCTGGGATTTTTAACACTCAAGATTTCTCTCATTTTTTGAAAGATGGGTTTTACTTTGTGATTTTATGAGGATAAGTAGGAGAGTCTTTTGTTAAACAATGTGTTTTTTCTTGCAGGATTGTTTCCGAGGCTTTTCACTGTCTGGGGCTTCTGTTTTGGATTACAAAAGGGGGAAGGGCGGTTTTGGACTATGTTGCTAAGGGATTACTTTTGTGCTGCAGAACCCTGCATCTCTGTGGGGAATGGGAATATGGCAATGTGATTTACATAACATTATATCAATATGTACAGCTAATTAATTTGAGTGGGATGGAGAGAATATTTTCTTGCCTGATATTTTGATAGATAAATGCAGGCCTCTTGGGATCTCAATTTCATAGGAATGAAGATGGCAAAGATAAACCACCTCTATGCTCAATATAGGCTTTTATTGTAATAAGTAACTGTATTATACATGGCTTCATTAACAGTTATTAGAAATTTAATAAACAAGGTGCATATTTTGGTAAAATAGCATGTATCTATACAACTTATAAAGAAAAAAAAGAACAAAACTGTCACAAAGCAGTTGACATCTTTGAACTGTCACTGCAGTTTAATTGAAGAAATTAATATTTTGACAGGTTTCTTGGTGGTGTCAATTATTTTCAGGTATCAAACTAAAACATACAAGCAGAGTTCTGCAGGTTTTGGGATTGCCATTGAAACAAGACCCACAGGAATGGTAAAGTCATTAGCAAAACATCGCAGTTTCCGAGCACACACTGTTTATTTTTAACCACCAGTCAAGCTCACAGCCTCCGCAGGTGCTGTCACTACCTTGGGTTTGACGCAGATTGATGCTGGATCTTGTTAACATTCGGAAGGAATGTTGGTAATGGCCTAGTAATTATCCCAATGTCAGTTCCTGCATGACCCACCATTACCTGCAAATCCTAAGTGCTGCTCTGGAATTCCTTTATGTACGGCGTAAAATAAGAAAGCCGAAACCTCAATTGTAACATAAGAATGAACATGGAAGTTTCTTCCCTTTTGTTGAAAAGAATAAAAAGCATTCTGTAAATGAGCAGACATGTACTTCAACTGATGGAGCATTGGGCACCTATTCACAGGACTCTGGTCAAACCACAGTCCAAACTGTCATTCAACTTTGCTGTTCTGGGTGGATGACCTTGATCAGTTTTCAACTAGAGAATAAGCAGAGCAACTCATGAGTACTCCTTCTCAGAGAAAGAGGTTAAATTTATAAGGAAATGTATCCTAAAGGGTTGAATATGCCTCTTATTGGTTAAAAGAGAATGTTAATGGCAAAAGCCTGTGTTCCCAAGATCTTTGGTGTATTCCGGAAGTGTATTATCATGCTCAGTTCTAGTATATTATGTAATAAGCTTCCAGTCAATACTTTTAAAAATTGGATGTAAGCAAGCTATTAAGGTGTCTGCAACAAATCATATAACCTCTGATATTTAGACTATAGACAGTATCAAATTTCTTTGATTACCTAATTAAGTGTGGATATAGGTGAGGGTTCCTCCAATCCATCTGTGGAATTCACACATCTCATTGTTTAAAGATTAGTCATCACCCAAAGATTACATAGTTTCTAAATTACTTATCTCCATGTATCATACTGGACAAAAGGTGAGATCAAACCTCAATAGCTGACACTAACTCAAAAATAGAAATAGCTGGAAAAAGTCAGCACGTATAGCAACACGTGTTGTGTGTATCGATGCATTTTGGAAGATGCAATCCCAGAGCGAACTATACTGTAAATGGAAAAGTCTTGGGGAAAATTGATGTCCAGAGGGGTCTGGGTATTCAGGTCCATTGTTTCCTGAAGTTGGCAATGCAGATCAGTAGAGTGATCAAGAAGACACATGGCATGCTTTCCTTATTGGATGGAGTATTGAGTACAAGAGTTAGCAGGTTATTGTTACAATTGTATAAGACTTTGACTCGGCCACATTTGGAATACTGCATACAGTTCTGGTCGCCACATTACCAAAAGGATGTGGATGCTTTAGAAAGGGTGCAGAGGAGGTTCACCAGGATGTTGCCTGATATGGAGGGTGCTAGCTATGAGAAGAGGTTGATTAGGTAGGATTATTTTCATTGGAAAGAACCCTAGAAGGTTGGGGGGTGGGGGGGGGGGTGGTGGGGGGAGACGCTGATTGAGGCCGTCAAAATCATGAGAGGTGTAGGCAGGGTGGATAACAAGAAACTTTTTCCCAGAGTGGAGGACTCAGTTACTAGGGCTCACGATTTCAAAGTAAGAGGGAAAACGTTTAGGGGAGATATACGTGGAAAGTTCTTTACGCAGAGGGTGGTGGGTGCCTGGAATGCATTGCCAGCGGAAGTGGTAGGGGCAGGAATGATAGCATCATTTAAGATCTATCTGGACAGATACATGGATGATTAAGGAGCAAAGCGATACAGATCCTTAGAAAATAGGCAGCAGGTTTAGATAGAGACTATGGATCATACAGTCATAGAATCATAGAGATGTACAGCATGGAAACAGACCCTTTGGTCCAACCTGTCCATGCCGACCAGATATCCCAACCCAATCTAGTCCCACCTGCCAGCACCCGGCCCATATCCCTCCAAACTCTTCCTATTCATACACCCATCCAAATGCCTTTTAAATGTTGCAATTGTACCAGCCCCCACCACATCCTCTGGCAGCTCATTCCATACACGTACCACCCTCTGCCTGAAAAAGTTGCCCCTTAGGTCTCTTTTATATCTTTCCCCTATCAGCACAGGCTTGGAGGGCCGAAGGGCCTGTTCCTGAGCTGTAGTGTTCTTTGTTATGTGTTCTATCCATGAAGAGAAATCAGAGTTACCTTTTAGATCCAGTGACCCTCTTCAGAAATGATGGTAGCTAAGAAAAAGTCAGTCTTTGTGCAGAAGATAGGGTGGGGTAAGGGGTAAGGAATAAACAAGAGGTGGAGGTAGACCTCAAAAGAGAGAAAGACAATTGGACAAAGGAGTGGATAACAGTCAGCCTAGGAGAATGAATGACTAATAATGGGGACTATTCGTGGCTAACATTGTGTTGTGTGTAATAGCAGACCACGCAAAACCAAGGCCTGGTGTGTGGGGGTTGGGATAAGAACATGGGAGAAGGTGCCTCAAGTCATAAAATTATTGGACTCGATATTGAGTCTAGTGTAGAGTTTCCAAGCAGAAAATAAGGTGCTGTTCTTCCAGATTGTGCTGAGCGTCATGGGAGTACTGCAGCAAGCCTGAGACAGAGATGGTGGCCAGGAAACAGCGTGGTGTGTTGAAGTGGCAGGCAACTGGAAGCTCGTAGTCTTTTTTGCTGACAGAACCTTAAGTGTTCTGAAAAGTGGTCACCCAGTCGACACTTCGCTTCTCCAGTGTAGGGAGGGTTTCAAATTTTTGGCCACAAGACACACAGAGCATTCACAATACAGTGGATAAATAGATGAAAACAGTATGACATAGTCACATAAATGCTACACAAATGTCAGGCAATGACCATTTTAAACAAGAGAGAATCTAACTATCACCCCTTGGCACTCAGTTGTACCACCATCACTGAGTCCCTCACTATTCACATCCTGGGGCTAATCATTGGCCAGAAACTGAACTGGACTAGCAACATAAATACTGTGGCTACCAAAACAGGTCAGAGGCTTAGTGTCTTGAAGTGAATAACTCATCTTCCGAATTTCCAAACCCTGTCTCCAACTATAAGATACAAATCAGGAGTGTGATGGAATACTTTCCACTTGCCTGAATGAGTGCAGCACCAACAACACGCAAGAAGCCTGGCATCATCCAGGACAAAGCAGCCCACTTGATTGGCACCACATCCATAAACATCCATTCCCTCTACCACCAACACTCAGTAGCAACAGAGTGCATCATCTGCAAAACACACTGCAGAAATTTATCAGGGTTCCTAAGATATTACCTTTCAAACCCACAATTACTTCCATCTAAAAGGTCAAGGGCAGCAGGTGGGAACACCACCACCTACAAATTCTGCTCCAAACCACTCATCACCCAGACTTGGAAATATATTGCTACTCCTCATTGTGGTTGTGTCAAAATCCTGGAACTCCCTTCCTAATAATATTGTGGGTGTATTTAATCAAATAGACCGCAGTATTTCAAGAAGGCAGTTTACCATCACCTCAGGGGCATCTAGGGCAATAAAAGGTGACCCAGCCAGTAATCCCACATTCTGTTGATAGTTAAACAAAAGTTTGTTGCCTGCCCCAGTTGTGCAGTACACAGTGCATTAGGATGGTGTGGCACACTATATGCGCAGACTATATGGAGCTAAGATGTGCACACGGCTGGTCCCCATGGATTGTTTCCTGAGATACCGTTTGGTGCTGAGCAACATTGAGGTTTCTCATAGCTAACAGCGAGTTGTGGTCACCAGGTACCTGCTCTGACTTCCATATTGAGATTTCTTGACATCTTGCTTATTTAGCCTGGTTGGTAAGGTAAGTATTAATTTACAAGCTACAAGATCTCTTAATTTGCAACTCACCTAGTGCGCCTGATGATAAGATAAACCTCATCAGAGTTCTTGACCAATTCTTCCACAAATCTCACTTAGACGTCTATAAGATTCTGCTCTCTACCCTATTCTGGACAGTTCTGCAAACAAGGATGCAGACTTTGAATTGAGAGCAAAAGAGAAACAATAGGGGCAGCAAGGGCAAACATAAGGGTGCATTAGAAAAGTACAGTCATATTTCAAGACTACATTACTTTATCATAGAATTCAAAAGCACTGAACTACTTTGCGTAAGCCAAAATGCTATGTACAAAGAGTTCATTTGGCCATCAAATATTCAAAAACTACAAAATCATATTTGAACTGAATCTCCTTTGCAACTTGAAAGAAGGTATGTTTTCAATCATAAAATCTCTGCAAAAGTGAATTTTCCAGAACCAACGAGTCAGTACAGTAATTACTGCATAGAACTGCTTGGACCTGATTTTTATTGAGCTTGCAAGCTTTCCATATGGTTGCTATACTAAATAATTCTGTTACCAATGTACTTTACATGGTTCTGGTTCTAATTTTTATTGTCATTGCACAAAAATGCATAATATAACTATTTAAATTCATGGGCAATAATTTAAACAACATAACTTTGAGATAACAGATTTTATTCAATCATTAGTTAACATATTTTAACTTGAACATTAATGAGGTAATTTCCTTTATATGGTAAATTTAATGAAACCCTGGGATTCCTTCTAAAGGACAAAGCTGGTAGGGGGTTTTAATTCATGCTTCATTGGTTTGTACTAAATTTGCCTGTGACAACTTACTGAAATCTTTTCTAGGTTATAAGAAACTAAGGCAGATTTGGTTAGGGATAAACAAACAGAACTCCACTATGTTCACTGGGGACAATCTTTTAGGCTTTTCAGGATTGTTCAGGGACTTTCACTTGATGTAGGAGGCACAGAGTGACTGTTTCTTAACTTATAACGTCTCTGCCTTATTAGGTAAAAGCTTTAGCTTCAGCAACTGATAAGGAGCAACAAATTTGGCTTTTGTTAGGCTCAAAGTATTTTTTATTGCAGAGAAAACAACAGCACTTTCTTTTCCACAGATCTGAAGGTGGCTGACGATAGTGTTCATTCCCACAAGCTGTTCAGCTACCTGGCAGCCAACCGTGTAATTAGTCAAAGAGTCATAGAGATGTACAGCATGGAAACAGACCCTTCGGTCCAACCGTCCATGCCAACCAGATATCCCAACCCAATCTAGTCCCACCTGCCAGCACCCGGCCCATATCCTTCCTATTCGTATTCCCATCCAAATGCCTCTTAAATGTTGCAATTATACCAGCCTCCACCACATCCTTTGGCAGCTCACTCCATACACGTATCACCCACTGCGTGAAAAAGTTGCCCCTTACGTCTCTTTTATATCTTTCCCCTCTCACCCTAAACCTACGCCCTCTAGTTCTGGACTCCCCGACCCCAGGGAAAAGACTTTGTCTATTTATCCTATCCATGCACCTCATAATTTTGTAAACATCCATAAGGTCACCCCTCAGCCTCCGAAGCTCCAGGGAAAACAGCCCCAGCCTGTTCAGCCTCTCCCTGTAGCTCAGATCCTCCAAACCTTGACAACATCCTTGTAAATCTTTTCTAAACCCTTTCAAGTTTCACAACATCTTTCCAATAGGAAGGAGACCAGAATTGCACACAATATTCCAACAGTGGCCTAACCAATGTCCTGTTGTACAGCCGCAACATGACCTCCCAACTCCTATACTCAGTACTCAGACCAATAAAGGAAAGCATACCAAACGCCTTCTTCACTATCCTATCTACTTTGGTGTCATTTGCAAACTTACTAACTGTACCTCCTATGCTCGCATCCAAATCATTTATGTAAATGACAAAAACTTAGGACCCAGTACTGCTCCTTGTGGCACTCCACTGGTCACAGGCCTCCAGTCTGAAAAACAACCCTCCACCACCACCCTCTGTCTTCTACCTTTGAGCTAGTTCTGTATCCAAATGGCTAGTTCTCCCTGTATTCCATGAGATCTAACCTTGCTAATCAGTCTCCCATGGGGAACCTTGTCGAATGCCTTACTGAAGTCCATATAGATCACATCTACTGCTTTGCCATCATCAATTTTCTTTGATACTTCTTCAAAAAACTCAATCAAGTTTGTGAGACATGATTTCCCACGCACAAAGCCATATTCACTATCCCAAATCAGTCCTTGCCTTTCCAAATACATGTACATTCTGTCCCTCAGGATTCCTTCCAACAACTTGCCCACCACCAACGTCAGTCTCACCGCTCTATCATTCCCTAGCTTGTCTTTACCGCCCTTCTTAAACAGTGGCACCACGTTTGCCAACCACTAATCTTCCAGCACTTCACCTGTGACTATCGATGATACAAATATCTCAGCAAGAGGCCCAGCAATTACTTCTCTAGCTTCCCACAGAGTTCTAGGGTACACCTGATCAGGTCCTGGGGATTTATCCACCTTTACCCGTTTCAAGACATCCAGCACTTCCTCCTCTGTAATATGGACATTTTGCAAGATGTCACCATCTATTTCCCGACAGTCTATATCTTCGACATCCTTTTCCATAGTAAATACTGATGCAAAATATTCATTTAGTATCTCCCCCATTTTCTGTGGCTCCACACAAGGGTCGCCTTGCTGACCTTTCTCTCCCTAGTTACCCTTTTGTCCTTAATATATTTGTAAAAACCCTTTGGATTATCCTTAATTCTATTTGCCAAAGCTATCTCATGTCCCCTTTTTTCCCTCCTGATTTCCCTCTTAAGTATACTCCTACTTCCTTTATACTCTTCTAAGGATTCACTCTATCTATCCTGTCTATACCTTACATATGCTTCCTTCTTTTTCTTAACCAAACCCTCAATTTCTTTAGTCATCCCTGTATTTACCAGTCTTTCCTTTCACCCTGACAGGAATATACTTTTTCTGGATTCTTGTTATCTCATTTCTGAAGGCTTTCCATTTTCCAACCTTCCCTTTACCAGCGAACATCTGCCCCCAATTAACATTTGATAGTTCTTGCCTAATACCGTCAAAATTGGCCTTTCTGCAATTTAGAACTTCAACTTTTAGATCTGGTCTATCCTTTTCCATCATTATTTTACATCTAATAGAATTATGGTCGCTGGCCCCAAAGTGCTCCCCCACTGTCACCTCAGTCACCTGCCCTGCCTTATTTCCCAAGAGTAGGTCAAGTTTTGTACCTTCTGTAGTAGATATATCCACATATTGAATCAGAAAATTGTCTTGTACGCACTTAACAAATTCCTCTCCATCTAAACCCTTAACACTATGGCAGTCCCAGTCTATGTTTGGAAAATTAAAATCCCTATCATAACCACCTTACTATTCTTACAGATAGCTGTGATCTGCTTACAAGTTTGTTTCTCAATTTCCCTCTGACTATTAGGGGGTCTATAATACAATCCCAATAAGGTGATCATCCCTTTCTTATATCTCAGTTCCACCCAAATAACTCACCTAGATGTATTTCCAGGAATATCCTCCCTCAGCACAGCTGTAATGCTATCCCTTATCAAAAATGATACTCCCCCTCCTCTCTTGCCTCCCTTTCTATCCTTCCTGTAGCATTTGTATCCTGCAACATTAAGCTGCCAGTCCTCCCCATCCCTGAGCCATGTTTCTGTAATTGATGATCTCCCAGTCCCATATTCCTAACCATGCCCTGAGTTCATCTGCCTTCCCTGTTAGGCCCTTGCATTGAAATAAATGCATTTTAATTTTTTAGTCCTACTTGTTCCTGCCTGCCCTGACTGTTTGACTCGCTTCTGTTCTCAACTGTACCAGTCTCAGATTGATCTCTTTCCTCACTATCTCCCTGGGTCCCACCCACCCCCCCACCTTACTAGTTTAAATCCTCCCGAGCAGCTCGAGCAAATTTCCCTGCCAATATATTAGTCCCCTTCCAATTTAGGTGCAATCTGTCCATCTTGTACAGGTCACTTCTACACTCTGTATTCTGTATTCCTTTCTTGAATAGAAGCCCAGTCAGTCCCCATCCACCAACACTCTCATTTAGCTATCTGAACTTGTGCTCTTTAACTCCACTCAGTTCTATACAAGTATCATAGACTCTGTAGAAAAGGTTAATGCAAACTAATGACAATCTATTGACTATTTACGGCCAACTCAAACCCGGAACATACTTTCACCATGCCATTAGCTTCAGTGATGCCACTTTTGCTGATGTCTCCCGAATATATCAATCCAAATTTCTCCTCGAGATGGTGATGGTGAACTGTCTTCTTGAACTATTGCAGTTCTCCTGCTGTAGGCTGATCCACAATTCCCTTAGGGATGGAATTCCAAGATTTTGACCCTGCGACAGTGAAGGAACAATGAGTAGCTAGGAGGGAAACTGGCAGATGATGGTGTTCCCATGTCTCTGTGCCCTTGTCCATTGAGGTGGAAGTGATCCTGAGTTTAGAATGAGCTGGCTGAGGATCTTTGGTGAATTTCTACAGTGCATCTTGTAGATAGTACACACTGTAGTTACTGAGTAATGGTAGTGGAGTGAGTACATGTTTGTAGATGTGATGCCAATCAATCGGGTTGCTTTGTCCTGGATGGCACCTAGCTTGAGTGTTGTTGCAGATGCACCCATCCAAGCAAGTGGGGAGTATTCCTTCATAATCCTGACCTGTGCCTTGTAGATGGTGGACAGGCTTTGGGGTGTTAGGATGTGAGTTCCTACCCACACTATTTCTAACCTCTGATCTGTTCTTGCAGTCATTGTGTTTATATGGCGAGTCCAGTTGAGTATTGGGTTAATGGTAACCTGAAGAATGTTGATAGTGGGGCATTTAGTGGGTAATCCACGATGAAGGATGGGAAAAAAATTATGGCTGTAAGAACTGCTCCTTTTTGAAGTATTTTCAGTGTTGGAGCTGATTTTTTTGAATTCTAGAAGCAGCATTTACTGCTGTATTAGCTATTGCATTGTTTTGGAACTTTAGGGGAAAAAAATCAGAACAATGGAGCTTTATAAAAGGAGGAAGACAGACAAAGGGCAGTGATCACATGGGAAGTAATTCAAAAGGAGTGATAAACCTACACTGCTGTCTGACCCAGCAGTAACCTGTATAGATGCTGCCTTTGCCTTCTGTTTTCAAGCATCTCTGGACATGAGAGTTTGTTCTAAAAAAAATAAACAAATGACAAAATTCACAGCTGACCTTGGAGAATCCTATGTGTGGGAGCTCACAGCAGGGGAGCAGCTAAATGGTTAGTTTTAAAGTGTAATCTGACTGTTTTTGTTTGTAAATGCACCTAGAGTAGAGTGGGTTCTTTTTAGATTATATATCTTTGCCAAGTTCTGTCTCTTGATTAAACTTTCAAAAAAAAACATAAGGCATCTAGCGCAGAGGGGTTCTCTGGCTGTCCCTATCTCAAACAATTGTGCTGTTTTGGAAAATGTAAGGGGTGATGGACTCTCAGGAGAACGTAGCACTTACAGCCAGGTTTCTAATACTGAGACTGGCTCTAATAAGGTGGAAAGTAAGGCTGGTAGGTGCAGGGAATACTGGATGATGAGAGAAGTTGAGGTTCCGATTAAGAATAAGAAGGAAGCATATATCAGGTATAGACAGCAGAGACCAAGTGAATCCCTAGGAGAGTATAAGCACAGTAGGAGTACACCTAAGAGGGAAATCAGGAGGGCAAAAAGAGGACATGAGATAGCTTTGGCAAATAGAGTTAAGGAGAATCCAATGGGATTCTACAAATACATTCAGGACAAAACGGTTACTAGGGAGGGAATAGGAACTCTTAAAGATCAGCAAGGCTTCCTATGTGTGAATTGCAGGAGATGGGCCAGGTACTAAATAAATATTTTGCATCGGTATTTACTGTGGAGAAGGACATGGAAGATAGAGAACATGGGGAAATAAATAGCGACGTTTCAAAAAATGTCCATATTTTGAAGAGGTGGTAGCGCGTATCTTAATGCATAAAGCTGAATAAATCGCTAGGATCTGATCAGATGTCCGCTAGAACTCTGTAGGAAGCTAGGGAAGTGATTGTTGGGCACCTTCCTGAGATATTTGTATCATTGATAGTCACAGGTGAGGCGCTGGAAGATTGGAGGTTTTCTAACATGGTGCCACTTTTTAAGAAAAGAGGTAAGGAAAAGCCATAGGAAAAGGAATAGACCATTGAGCCTGATGGTGGGTAAGTTGTTGGAGGGAATCCTGAGTGGCAGGATTTACATGTAATTGGAAAGGAAGGGACTGATTAGGGATAGTCAACAAGGCTTTGTGTGTGGGAAATCACATCTCACAAACTTGATTAAATTTTTTGAAGAAGTAATGAAAAGGATTGATGAACATGAAATGGACATGATCTATATGGATTTCAGTAAGCCATTCAACAAGGTTCCTCATGGTAGACTGATTAGCAAGGATAGATTGCATGGAATATAGGAGAACTAGCCATTTGGATACAGAACTTGCTCGAAGGTAGAAGAGAGAGGATGGTGTTGGAGGGTTGTTTTTCTGACTGGAAGCCTGAAACCAGTGGTGTGCCACAAGGATTGGGCCTGGGTCCTCTACTTTTCATCATTTATATAAATGATTTGGATGGGAACATTGGAGGAATGGTTAGTAAGTTTGCAGATGATGCCAAAATTGGAGGTGTAGTGGACAGCGAAGGAGGTTGCCTCAGATTATAATGGGATCTTGATCAGATGGGCCAATGGGCTGAGGAGTGGCAGTTGGAGTTTAAATGAGATAAATGCGAGGTCTTGCATTGTGGGAAAGCCAATCAGAGCAGGACTTATACACTTAATGGCAAGGTCCTGGGGAGTGTTGCTGAACAAAAAGATCTTGAAGTACAGGTTCATAGCTCCTTGAAATTAGAGTCACAGGTAGACAGGATAGTGAAGAAGGAGTTTGGTATGCTTGCCTTTATTGATCAGTGCATTGAGTAGAGGAGTTGAGAGGTAATTTTGCAGCTGTACATGACATTGGTTAAATTAGTTTTGGAATACCGTGTGCAAATCTGGTCTCCCTGGTATAGGAAGGTTGTTGTAAAACCTGAATGGTTCAGAAAAGATTTACAAGGATGGTGCCTGGGTTAGAGGGTTTGAGGTATGGGGAGAAGCTAAATAGGCTGGGGCTGTTTTCCCTGGAGCGTTGGAGGCTGAGGGATGACGTTATAGAGGTTTATAAAATCATGAGGGGCATGGATAGGGTAAATCGACAAGGTCTTTTCTCTGCGGTGGCAGAATCCAAAACCTGAAGGCAGAGGTTTAAGGTGAGAGGGGCAAGATTTAAAAGTGACCAACAGGGCAACATTTTCATGCAGAGGGTGGTGTGTGAATGGAATGAGCTGCCAGAGGAAATGGTAGAGACTGGTACAATTATAACATTTAAAAGGTATCTGGATGTATACATGAATAGGAAGGGTTTAGAGGGATATTAGTCAAGTGCTGGCAAATGGGATTAGGTTGGGTTAGGATAACTGGTTGGCATGGACTAGTTGGAACCAAGCATCTGTTTCTGTTATGTACAGTTCTATGATTCTATGTTAAAGGGCAGTGGTTAGATTGTTGGTTATTAAAGATGGTCATTATTTGCCATTTGTGTGGTGCAAATGTTACTTACCACTTGTCAGGCCAAGAAAATTTCATGAAAATTGTTTCCACATTCTCTTCTTTCACCTTAACATCTATGTCCGACATTTTGACATTACAGGCTCCATCTCTATGGATAAGCTATTAATCAATATTCATAATAAGCCTAAGGATTCCCAAAGTTACCTTGACCACACTCCTTGTCCCTGTAAACGCTATATGTCATTTTTCAGTTTTCCCACTGCCTGTGAGCTGGCAATACTGAGCTCATTCTTCTGACATGCCTCTGTGGTTGGCAGGGCCTTGAACAGTGTTTTTTTTACCTCCCATAATTCTGCACTTTCTCTTCCTCTCCCTTCTTCCCTAAACCATATTGGGGTTCCCAGTGTCCTCACCTTTCACCCTGCCAACCTCAGTATCTATTAGCTTCCCATCACCTGTCAATTTAATCCTCCACCATACTCCAGCTCTGACTTTTCTGTCCTTGGCCTCAAGTATTTGAACAAAACTCAATATAACCTTAAGGAAGAGCAAGTTCCAATCTGTAATTCAACACTGAGTTCAACAGATTTAGAAATTAACCATTTTGATTCCTTTTTCCGCACTAGTTTTGGCTTTTCGCTCATTTGTTTCTTGTTTTGCTTTCATACGCAGCTATTTGTTATTCTGCCATTCACAACACCTCTAGACTTATACTTTGTTTCTTTACTTGGGCCATTATCATTCCCCTTGGTTTTGCATTGTGAACCGTTGCATCTTTTAATCTCTCCTGTCTGCTGCTCTATTTTAGAACTTCCATTCGGTTCTATTTTTATTATCTTCCCACTTCTAAATGTTTAAAACCTGTTACTTTTCTTGGCTGTGAAGGAATGATCTGATCTAACTTTGTCTCTCTTCACAAAATGCTGCCTGATCTGCTGAAAATTTGCAAGATTGACTGAATTTATTATTGAAGATAAGCTACAAATCAGGTCCCTTTCCAGGTCAGTGCTCGGGTTGATCATGTTAATGAGGGTCAAGATTTCAAATGTACACAATAATAATCCATTAGCCTTGATATTTTCTTAACTGCGAAGAACATCATTAAAAATCACAGATATCCTGATTTGGAGGTGCCGGTGTTGGACTGGGGTGTACACAGTTAAGAATCACACAACACCAGGTTATAGTCCAACAGGTTTATTTGGAAGCACTAGCTTTCAGAGCACTGCTCCTTCATCAGGTGGTTGTGGAGTATAAGATCGTAGGATACAGAATTCATAGAAAAGTTTACAGTATGATGTAACTGAAACTAGCATAGGGAAATTGTGTGTGGAGTCTGAGGAGGTAGGGGAAGCCCTAAATGAGTTTTTTGCTTCTGTCTTTACGAAAGAAACAAACTTTGTAGTGAATGAAACCTTTGAAGAGCAGATGTGCATGCTGAAATGGATAGAGATAGAGGAAGCTGATGTGCTGAAAATTTTGTCAAACATTAAGATTGACAAGTCGCCAGGACCGGACCAGATTTGTCCTCGTCTGCTGTGGGAAATGAGAAATGGGATTGCTTCAACACTTGCGAAGATCTTTGCATCCTCGCTCTCCACTGGAGTCGTACCTGAGGACTGGAGAGAGGCAAATGTAATTCCTCTCTTCAGGAAAGGAAATAGGGAAATCCCCGGCAATTACAGACCAGTCAGTCTCATGTCTGTCGTCTGCAAGGTGGTAGAAAGGATTCTGAGGGATAGGATTTATGACCATCTGGAAGAGCATGGCTTGATTAAATGCAGTCAACGCGGCTTTGTGACGGGCAGGTCATGCCTCACAAACCTTATCGAGTTCTTTGAGGATGTGACTAGAAAAGATGATGAGGGTCGAGCGGTGGATGTAGTATATATGGACTTCAGCAAGGCATTTGATAAGGTTCCCCATGGTAGGCTCATTCAGAAGGTCAGGAGGAATGGGATACAGGGGAACTTAGCTGTCTGGATACAGAATTGGCTGGCCAACAGAAGACAGCGAGTGGTAGCAGAAGGAAAATATTCTGCCTGGAAATCAGTGGTGAGTGGTGTTCCACAGGACTCTGTCCATGGGCCTCTACTGTTTGTAATTTTTATTAATGACTTGGATGAGGGGACTGAAGGATGGGTCAGCAATAGGGAACATGTGGATGCTTTGCAGAGGTTTCAGAGGAGGTTTACCAGGATGCTGCCTGGACTGGAGGGCTTATCTTATGAAGAGAGGTTGACTGAGCTCGGACTTTTCTCATTGGAGAAAAGGAGGAGGAGAGGGGACCTAATTGAGGTATAAAAGATAATGAGAGGCATAGATAGAGTCAATAGCCAGAGACTATTTCCCAGGGCAAAAATGGCTAACATGTGGGGTCATAGTTTTACGCTGGTTGGAGGAAAGTATGGAGGGAATGTCAGAGATGGGTTCTTTACACAGAGAGTTGTGAGAGCATGGAATGCGTTGCCAGCAGCAGTTGTGGAAGCAAGGTCATTGGGGACATTTAAGAGACTGCTGGACATGCATATGGTCACAGAAATTTGAGGGTGCATACATGAGGATCAATGGTCGGCACAACATCGTGGGCTGAAGGGCCTGTTCTGTGCTGTACTGTTCTATGAAGCTATATATTGAAAAAGACCTGAAATGTTTGTTAAGTCTCTCATCTTTTAGAATGGGCGTGTTGGTTTCAGTTCTTTCATATGTAAATTCCAGAACTTTCTTCAAGCTACATTCTCAAGTGAACTTTAACAATAGGTGTCATGTTGGCCCAGATAATGCACTGAAGGTGTAAGGTGCCCTGTGTGAGGCTGCCTGTGCCCAATGTTCAGACTGATTCTAATCAAAAAAGGGATTTACAGGATCTTACATGGATTCATGCAGTTTTTGAGCAAAATAAAATGTAATTCTGCAAGGACAAATTCACCCCACAAACTCATATGTGTGTGTGCATGTGGGTGTGTGTATGTGCCGGGGTGGGGGTATAAGTGTCTGTGAGAGAGTGTGTGTATGTGTAGGTGTCTGAGTGCGAGGGTAAAGGTGTATAAATCTGTGAGAGGGTGCGTGTGGGAGTGTATGTGTGAGGTGTGTGTGTGTGTGTGTGTGACATGAACCCAGGTCCCGGTTAAGGCCATCCCTCTGGGTACTGAACTTGGCTATCAGCCTCTGCTCAGCCACGTTTCGTTGTTGCCTGTCCTGAAGTCCGCCTTGGAGGATGGTCACCCGAAGGTCTGAGGTCGACTGTGCTGGACCGCTGAAGTATTCACTGACTGGGAGGGAACACTCCTATCTGGTGATTGTTGTGCGGTGTCCATTCAACTGTTGCCATAGTCTCTGCTTGGTTTCACCAATGTACCATGTCTCAGGTCATCCTTGTCTGCAGCATATAAGATAGACAACATTGGCTGAGTCGCATGCATACATGCCACATACATGGTGGGTGGTGTCCCCACGTGTAATGGTGGTATCAGTTTCGACATTCTGACACCTCTTGCAGCATCTACCGTGACAAGGTTGGATGGAGTTGTCCTGAAAGCCTGGCTGTTTGCTACGAGCAATGATCTGTTTGAGGTTTGGTGACTGTTTAAAGGCAAGCAGTAGAGATGTGGGGAAGGTCTTGGCGAGGTGCTCATCCTCATTGATAATGTGTTGCGAATGTGTTGTGAAGAACATGGCATAGTTTCTCAGCTCCTGGGAAGTACTGAACAATGAAGGATACCCTGTCGGTTGCAGTACATGTCTGTCTCCTGAGGAGGTCATTACAGTTTCTTGCTGTGGCATGTCAGAACTGATGGTCGATGTGTTGAGCATCGTATCCTGTTCTCATGAGGACATCCTTGAAGACCTCCAGCTGCCCGTCACGTTCTTCTGCATCTGAACAGATCCTGTGCATGCGTAGGGCTTGTTCATAGGGGATGGCTGTTTTAATATGTTTTGGGTGGAAGCTGGAGAAGTGTAGCATTGTGAGGTTGTCTGTGGGTTTGCGGTAGAGTGTGGTGCTGAGGTGTTCCTCCTTGATACCACCATTACACATGGGGACACCACCCACCATGTACGTGGCATGCGACTCAGCCAATGTTGTCTATCTCATATGCTGCAGACATATGTGTTCAAGAATGAGACAGATAGTAGAGAGTAGTCCATGGTGAGTTTGATGGTGGGATGAAATTCATTGATATCACTGTTTAGTTGCTTCAGTGACTCCTTGCCATGGGTCCAGAGGAAGAAAATGTCGTCAATATATCTGGTGTATAGTATTGGTTGGTGGTCCTGTGTAGAGAAGAAGTCTTGTTCGAAACTGTGCAACTGAAAATGTTGGCATGTTGGAGTACAACTTTGGTCCCCATAGTTGTTCAGTGTCTGAATGAAGAACTGGTTGTCAAAGGTGAAAATGTTGTGGTCGAGGACAAAGCGAATGAGTTGTAGGATGGTGCTCGGAGATTGGCAGTTGTTGGTATTGAGTACTGAGACTGTTGCTACAATACTATCATTGTTGGGGATGCTGGCGTAGAGTGCGGAAACATCCATTGTGACGAGGAATGTTCCCAGTTCGACTGGTCCATGGGTGCTGAGTTTCTGTAAGAAATCTGTAGTGTCGCGACAGAAGCTGGGGGCCCCCTGTCCAGATTAAAGTGGTGCTGGAAAAGCACAGCAGGTAAGGCAGCATCCGAGGAGCAGGAAAATCGACATTTCTGGCAAAAGCCCTTCATCAGTTGGTTGAGGGTCCCCTGTACAATGGGTTTCAAGATGTCTTCAACATAGCCAGAGAGGTTCTCACACAGGGTCCCATTGCCTGATACAATCGGACGTCCTGTTGTGTAGGCTTTGTGTATCTTTGGAAAGTAGTAGAAGTCACCCACACGAGAAGTATGTGGGATGACGGCGTCTAGGGAACTCTAAAGGACTGAATCCAAAGTCTGATCAATGTGTTTAGTTCACGAGTGTGTTCTTTGGTCGGATCAGCCAGTAGTTGCCTGTGGTGTTCCTGATTGTTCAGTTGTTGGTACACTTCCTTGCAGTAATCTGTTCTATTATGAATGACAATGGTTCCTCCTTTATCTGCTGGTTTGCAAACAATGTTGTGATTGGTTTTGAGAGCATGGATGGTATGCATTGTGATTGGCTGATGTTTTGTTCTACCTTGGGGGTAGGGCTGATGAACCAGGCATTTATATATTTCCTGACGGATTGAGCATATATATCAAACCCAAGGCAGTGACCTTCCGGTGGGGTCCAAGTTGACTCCCTCTTTGGTCACTCGTCTATGGATCCTTGTGATGACTGTTCCAGTTCCTTGGTGGGTTCACTGGGATCACTGCTGGCATCTTGAAAGAATTCCCAGAGTCTCGTTCGTCTGATGAATTCCTCCACATCTGCTGCAAGACCCATGGGGTCCATTTTGGTGGTGGGGCAGAAATTGAGACCCCTGCGAAGAAGTTCAATCTCTTCCGGTTGAAGGATATGGTCCGATAAGTTCACGATCAAGGTGGTAACGTTTTCCTCTTTGATGCTTGGCTATTGCTGGTGGTGATGCCAAGTTTCTCCAGTTTCTTGTTCTTGGTGTGCATGAACGTGGTGTAGTTTTGTCACCTTGCCTGTTTGGCAATGTCCCGTAACTGTATTGCTGTATCCTGAGTGCAGGCTGAGAGTGTGGACTCCATCTTAATTTCAAGGCAGTGGCACCTGCTGTAGAGTTGGTGCACGAGATGATTGAGGGGTTTGCGAGAGATGCGGTGGCAAAGTCTCTCAGTGTAGTCTGTGTTGTAGGTCGACTTAAGTGGGTCGTGATCCGTAATCCTTTTGGGATCTTTCCTGCTTTCCTGTATTTCTGTAGAAACTTGATGTCTATGTTGATATGTGCAATCTTCTTGGAGATCCTCTCCACTTTAAGCCGGCAGTTAGTGGTGTCAATGGTTGTCATGATTTGGAGATGCCGGTGTTGGACTGGAGTGGACAAAGTTAAAAATCACACAATAACAGGTTATAGTCCAACAGGTTTATTTGGAAGCACTAGCTTTCGGAGCACTGCTCCTTCATCAGTGGTGGTGGAGCATAAGATCATAGGACACAGAATTTATAGCAAAAGATTACGATGTGATGTAACTGAAATTACATATTGAAAAAGACTTGGATTGCTTGTTAAGTCTCTCACCTTTTAGAATGGACGTGTTGGTTTCAGTTCTGTCATATGTAAATTCCAAATTTTCTTAAAGTTACGTTCTCAAGTGAACTTTAACAATAGGTGCAATGTTGGCCCAGATAATGCACTGAAGGCAGGAAGTGCCCTGTGTGAGGCTGTCTGTGCCTCAATGTTCAGACTGATTCTAATCTAAAAAAGGGATTTACAGAATCTTACATGGATTCATGCAGTTTTTGAGCAAATTAAAATGTAATTCTGCAAGTACAAAATCACCCCACATGTGTGTGTGTGTGTGTGTGCATGTGTGTGTGTGTGTGTGCAGGGGGTATGAGTGTCTTTGAGAGAGTGTGTGTATGTGTAGGTGTGTGAGTATGTGTGTAAAGGGGTATGCGTCTGTGAGAGGGTGCGTGTGAGAGTGTGGGAGTGTATGTGTGAGCATATGAGAGAGAGCTTGTGTATGAGAGAGGGTCTGTGTGAGTGTATGTGTCTGTAGGAGTGTGTGGTATGTCTGTCTGTCTGTGTCTGTATGTCTGTCAGTGTGCGTGTGTGTCCGTGTGTGTCCGTGTGTAGTGCAGTGGGGTCACCTATAGTGTGACATGAACCCAAGGTCTCGGTTGAGGCCATCCCCATGGGTACTGAATTTAGCTGTCAGTCTCTGCGCGGCCACTTTGCGTTGTTGCCTGTCCCGAAGTCCGCCTTGGAGAATGGTCACCCGAAGGTCTGAGGTCGAACGTCCCAGACTGGTGAAGTGTTCTCTGACCGGGAGGGAACACTCCTGTCTGGTGACTGTTGTGCAGGGTCCATTCAGCTGTTGCCGTAGCCTATGCTTGGTCTCACCAATGTCCTTGCCCTGATATCCTTGCATGCTCACAGAATATGTAGTAATCCAACATAGCAACTCACTCACACTTTGAGTGGAGATTAGGGTGTCCATAAATGGCTCTGCAAGATTAAAGCCCAGATGATGAAGATGAAAATGTAACCCCAGAGCTATTTCTCTTCATTAGTCTTCCTTTAAAAGTAAAATCTCCTTTAACATGAAAAACCTCACTTTTGCTGGATGTTTAACTAATGATGATGCTTTTTACATCAGCATGCCTGTTGCAATTTAATGCTGCAAAAATTACAATACTCGCAGTGTTCGAAAGGCATGTTGTACATACTTTTATGTTCGCTGGAGCATTACAGTGCACTGAATGTAAAGTTCTAGTATCTAGCCTCCTTCAGCCTTTTTCATTTGTAGTTATTATTGTTTGAATGAATAAAATTTCCAGAGTGCTGAAAGAAAACAAAACCACCACATGTATGTGTCAAGGTGCTATACTTCATTGTCTTGTTCTACAGCTCTGTGAGTACCAACCTGCCCTATTTTGTGCTGCTTTTATTGTAAAAATTTTCCCATGCAATGCATTGGCTGACACAGCAGTTCAGTGAGTCAGTTTATTACTGTCTACGGCTAATTACCCAGGAGCAGCTTTGGTGTTACCTTGTCACTGCAGAGGATGCATACCATTGTAATCCTCTCATTATGTCTCCTGCTACAATCACTTAGGCCAGTCGTTGCCCTCTGACAGGCTATTCATGAGGAGCAGACTCCTCACCAGGGACTTTCATTAGTGGAGACTAGCAAAGTTAATGAACAGCTTTGCATAAAGCTTGAAATGTTATTAATGGAAAACGAATCATTTCCAAAAGAATTGCTCAAGAATGCAGATGTCTTATAAACTTTTAATTTTCCAGATTTTATAACATGTATCGAAGCATCATTTCTTGGGTGGCAACACGTCTCATGAAATGGCCAAGCCTTGTGGGTGAGCTGAAAGACAAGGTTTGGAAGGGAAATGGTTGCCTGGGCAAGGATGCCATCACAGTCCAGTCACATCTTGCCCCCATTCAAAGTCCATCATACCTCAGTAGGTTTTTTTATAGAAAGAGGAATACTGTGCGACTCGCATGGAACAAAAGTGATACAAGGGTGTTTGAATCTTGGAATGTGGAATCCAACAAAAGGATTCTAATAGAATTGCTATGAAGGCTGTAAATTTCATTTAACTTCCCTTAGATTGCATTAATTTTTAAAATCATTCAAGTTCACAGCAATTTCGTCTTTGATACAGATAGATTTCCTGTTTGATTCAGCTATTTCTGATCATTTGGAATTTCAAATTGTTGAAATACAACTTTCTTACCACATTGTTCCAAATAGGGTCTGATCAGAGCCTTATACAGTATATGAAGATGGTGGCAGAGTAAAACATTCTAGCCAGAGCTCGTCTGCTTGCCAGTTCATTTCCTTTTCTCTTTCTTTTTTCCCTCTTTAATGTATTTCTCTTTCCATCCCCAAAACAAATTCTAACTTATTAAATTACCCTACCTGGAGGGAACAAAGATCCTAATCCAAGACCAGCCCGGTGGAGGAGACAAGATGGAGTCCAGGCCAGTACAGGGTGTGAGTAGCAGCCGGATCCCAGAACGGCATCAGAGTGAGCCCGGGCCAAGTGCTGGCTGGAGCCCAGAGCAGGAGCAAAGTGAGCACATGACAAGTCCCAACCAGATCCTGGAGCAGGAGCACAGTGAGCACAGGGCGAGTCCTGGCCGGAGACCGGAGCAGAGTGAGCACAGGCCGAATCCCGGCTGGAGCCTGGAGCGGGAGCAGATTGAGCACAGGGCGAGTCCTGGCCAGAGACCGGAGCAGAGTAAGCACGGGCCGAGTCCCGGCTTGAGCCTGGAGTGGGAGCAGAGTGAGCACGGGCCGAGTCCCGGCTGGAGCCTGGGGTGGGAGCAGAGTGAGCACGGGCCGAGTCCCGGCCGGAGCCTGGAGTGGGAGCAGAGTGAGCACGGGCCGAGTCCCGGCCGGACTCTCACGGGCCAAGTCCCGGCCAGAGCCCGGAGTGGGAGCAGAGTGAGCACAGGCCGCATCCCGGCTGCAGCCTGGAGCGGGAGCAGAGTGAGCACGGGCCGAGTACCAGCCGGAGCTTGGAGTGGGAGCAGACTGAGCACGGACTGAGTCCCGGCCGGAGCCTGGAGCGGGAGCAGAGTGAGCACGGGCCAAGTCCTGGCTGGAGCCTGGAGTGGGACCAGAGTGAGCACGGGCCGAATCCCGGCCGAATCCCAGAGCGGGTGCAGAGTGAGCACGGGCCGAGTCCTCGCTGGAGCCCGGAGCAGAGTGAGCATGGGCCGAGTCCCGGCCAGAGTCCGGAGTGGGAGCAGCTGTAGCACGGGCCGAGTCCCGACCAGAGCCCGGAGCAGGAGCAGATTGAGCACGGGCCAAGTCCCGGCCAGAGCCCGGAGTGGGAGCAGAGTGAGCACGAGCCGAGTCCCGGCTACAGCCTGGAGTGGGAGCAGAGTGAGCACGGGCCGGGTCCCGGCCCGAGCCCGGAGCAGGAGCAGGAGCAGATTGAGCATGGGCTGAGTCCCGGCCGGAGCCTGGAGTGGGAGCAGAGCGAGCACGGGCCTAGTCCCGGCTGGAGCCTGGAGCAGAGTGAGCACGGGCCAAGTCCCGGCTGGAGCCTGGAGCAGAGGGAGCACGGGCCTAGTCCCGGCTGGAGCCCGGAGCAGAGTGAGCACGGGCCTAGTCCCGGCTGGAGCCCGGAGCAGAGTGAGCATGGGCCGAGTCCCGGCCGGAGCCCGGAGCAGGAGCAGATTGAGCACGGGCCAAGTCCCGGCCAGAGCCCGGAGTGGGAGCAGAGTGAGCACGAGCCGAGTCCCGGCTACAGCCTGGAGTGGGAGCAGAGTGAGCACGGGCCGAGTCCCGGCCGGAGCCTGGAGTGGGAGCAGAGCGAGCACGGGCCGAGTCCTGGCTGGAGCCTGGAGCGGGAGGAGAGTGAGCACGGGCCGAGTCCTGGCTGGAGCCCGGAGCAGAGTGAGCATGGGCCGAGTCCCAACCAGAGCCCGGAGTGGGAGCAGAGTGAGCACGAGCCGAGTCCCGGCTACAGCCTGGAGTGGGAGCAGAGTGAGCACGGGCCGAGTCCCGACCAGAGCCCGGAGCAGGAGCAGAGTGAGCATGGGCCAAGTCCCGGCCAGAGCCCGGAGTGGGAGCAGAGTGAGCACGAGCCGAGTCCCGGCTACAGCCTGGAGTGGGAGCAGAGTGAGCACGGGCCGAGTCCCGGCCCGAGCCCGGAGCAGGAGCAGGAGCAGATTGAGCACGGGCTGAGTCCCGGCCGGAGCCTGGAGTGGGAGCAGAGCGAGCACGGGCCGAGTCCCGGCTGGAGCCCGGAGCAGAGTGAGCACGGGCCTAGTCCCGGCTGGAGCCCGGAGCAGAGTGAGCATGGGCCGAGTCCCGGCCAGAGTCCGGAGTGGGAGCAGCTGTAGCACGGGCCGAGTCCCGGCCGGAGCCTGGAGCGGGAGGAGAGTGAGCACGGGCCGAGTCCCGGCTGGAGCCTGGAGCGGGAGGAGAGTGAGCACGGACCAAGTCCCGGCCGGAGCCTGGAGTGGGAGCAGAGTGAGCATGGGCTGAGTCCCGGCTGGAGCCCGGAGCAGAGTGAGCATGGGCCGAGTCCCGACCAGTGCCCGGAGCAGGAGCAGAGTGAGCATGGGCCGAGTCCCGGCTGGAGCCCGGAGCAGAGTGAGCATGGGCCGAGTCCCGGCTGGAGCCTGGAGCAGTGTGAGCACGGGCCAAGTCCCGGCTGGAACCTGGAGCAGAGTGAGCACGGGCCGAGTCCCGGCTGGAGCCCGGAGCAGAGTGAGCATGGGCCGAGTCCCGGCTGGAACCTGGAGCAGGAGCCGAGTGAGCACGGGCCGAGTCGTGGCCGGAGCCCGGAGCAGGAGCAGAGTGAGCACGGGCCGAGTCCCGGCTGGAGCCTGGAGAGGGAGCAGAGTGAGCACGGGCCTAGTCCCGGCTGGAGCCTGGAGTGGGAGCAGAGTGAGCACGGGCCGAGTCGTGGCCGGAGCCCGGAGCAGGAGCAGATTGAGGGCCGAGTCCCGGCTGGAGCCTGGAGAGGGAGCAGAGTGAGCACGGGCCTAGTCCCGGCTGGAGCCTGGAGTGGGAGCAGAGTGAGCACGGGCCGAGTCGTGGCCGGAGCCCGGAGCAGAGTGAGCACAGGCCAAGTCCCGGCTGGAGCCTGGAGTGGGAGCAGAGCAAGCACGGGCCGAGTCCCGGCTGGAGCCTGGAGTGGGAGCAGAGTGAGCACGGGCCGAGTCGTGGCCGGAGCCCGGAGCAGGAGCAGATTGAGCACGGGCCGAGTCCCGGCCGGAGCCTGGAGTGGGAGCAGAGTGAGCACGGGCCGAGTCCTGGCTACAGCCCAAAGCAGAGTGAGCACGGGCCGAGTTCCGGCCGGAGCCCGGAGCAGGAACAGAGTGAGCACGGGCCGAGTCCCGGCTGGAGCCTGGAGAGGGAGCAGAGTGAGCACGGGCCGAGTCCTGGCTACAGCCCAAAGCAGAGTGAGCACGGGCCGAGTTCCGGCCGGAGCCCGGAGCAGGAACAGAGTGAGCACGGGCCGGGTCCCGGCCGGAGCCCGGAGCAGGAACAGAGTGAGCACGGGCCGGGTCCCGGCCGGAGCCCGGAGCAGGAACAGAGTGAGCACGGGCCGGGTCCCGGCCGGAGCCCGGAGCAGGAACAGAGTGAGCACGGGCCGGGTCCCGGCCGGAGCCCGGAGCAGGAACAGAGTGAGCACGGGCCGGATCCCGGCCGGAGCCCGGAGCAGGAACAGAGTGAGCACGGGCCGAGTCCCGGCCGGAGCCCGGAGCGGGAACAGAGTGAGCACGGGCCGAGTCCCGGCTGGAGCCTGGAGCAGAGTGAGCACGGGCCGAGTCCCGGCTGGAGCCTGGAGTGGGAGCAGAGTGAGCGCGGACCGAATCACGGCCGGTTCCCAGAGCGAGTGCAGAGTGAGCTTGGACCGAGTCCCAGCCGGAGCCTGGAGCAGGAGCAGAGTGAGCACGGACCGAGTCCCGGCTGGAGCCTGGAGCAGAGTGAGCATGGGCCGAGTCCCGGCTGGAGCCTGGAGTGGGAGCAGAGTGAGCACGTGCCAGGTCCTGGCCGGATCCCAGAGCGGGTGCAGAGTGAGTACGGGCCAGCTGGGGGGATATGTCATGGAGGCATGTCCTGGACAGAGGCCAGCCCGTTCAGGCAGCGAGTCTGTGTGTTCTGAAGCCCGGCAGGCACAGTCTCAGTGAAAATGAACTTTAAAGACTTTACATTCTCATTCTGGACTTTTTAAATTTTGTATTCCCTTGGTAGTCTATTTCTTTTACTATTTCAGTTCTGTAACAACACTTAAAGTGTCTGTACCTAAGTCCTGTGTATCCTAGATGACACCGAGAGGTGACATTACAAACTTTTCACTGCACTCATTCAAGTGTATGTGATAATAAAGGCTATTCTATTCTATTCTATAAACAGAAGGGCAAAAGAACCTTTATATATCTATAACTCATGTCTGAGCATTGGAAACTTTTTACAATTAACTAGCCCAAGTGTTTCATTTTTCTTAACTTATGATCATAAAAAAAAGAAACTTTTCATCAGAATTATTTTTCTCAGATACAAACAGTGACTACACAATATCAAAGCTTCAGCATGTAATACATGTCAGCTGTCAGTGATTCAAGATTATTAAAAAATAAATTGCATATATTTTGGTTCAGACTGCATGAGGAAGATCTTTCAATGAATAAGTTCTACTACACTATTTTATGTATTTATGTAAATATACACAGCATAGCTCCTTGTGTGTTTTTCAATATGACAGACCTTTCTACAAATCCAATCTGTACATTGAGGTGCAGGGGAATACTGTGTACCCACAGTGAATATTGATATCATTATGGGAAGATGGGGATGTCATCTGTTCGTTAAGTATAGCAATTTTTGTTTTACTTAATTCTGTCCAATCGACTTCATTAATGGAAGATTAACTAATAACATGACTGTGCTTATATTTTGAGTGCTACTGCTAACATCAAGGCTAATTAGTATAAAAATGTTATAAAAATACCCCCAATAGAAAGCAAGCATAGGAAATAGGGGCAGGAGTGGTCCTTCAACTGCTCTGTCATTTAATATGGCTGGTCATCCAACTTACTTCTGAAGGAAGGTCACCGGACTCAAAACATTAACTCTGCTCTCTTCACAGATGCTGTCAGACCTGCTGAGTTTCTCCAACAATTTCTGTTTATGTTTTAGTACCATGTTCCCACTTTCTTCCCATACCCTTTAATCCCTTTAGTCCTAAGAATTATATCTGACTCTTGAAAACATTCAATGTTTAGGCCTCGACTACTTCCTGTAGCAGAGAATGCCATAGACTCATAATTCTCTGGGTGAACACATTTTTCCTCATCTTAGGTCTAAATGGCCTACCCACATCCTTAAACTGTAACTCCTAGTTCTGCAGTTCCCAGTCACCGAGACCATCCTTTCTGCATTTACTCTGCCTAGTCCTGTGTTAGCATTTTATAGGTTTCTGTGAGAATTCCCATCATTCTTCTAAACTCTAGCCTGAAATGATCTAGTCCTTCTTCAGACGTCAGTCCTGCAATCTCAGGAATCAGTGTGGTGAACCTTTGCTGTTCTCCCCCTACCCCCCCCACTGCCAGAACATCCTTCCCCAGATAAGGAAACCAAAGCTGCACACAATACTCCAGGTCTGGTCTCACTAAAGCCCTGTACAACTGCAGCAAGACATCTTTACTCCTGTATGCTAATATGAAGGTCAACATACTCTTTACCTTGTTTGCTACCTGTTGCATCTGCATGCTTACTTCCGGTCACTGGTGTACATGGACAGCAAGGTTTCATTGCACCTTCTCCTTCCCAATTTATTGGCATTCAGATAGAGCTTTGCTTCCTGTTTTTGTTACTAAAGTGGATAACCTCACATTTATCAATTTTACTTCATCTACCATACATTTGCTCACTCACTCAACTTGTTCTAATCAGAGTAAAGCATCCCTGCACCCTCCTCACAGTCAAAGGATTTTGACCCAGAGCACTGAAGGACAGTGATATAGATCCAAGTTAGCATGGCGTGTGGTTGGAAGAAACCTGAAACTGACATCTTGTTTTTCTAAATGATAGAGGTTGTGTGTTTGGGAGGCACTGTTGAAGGAGCTTAGATGAGTTGCAGTGTTGCACCTTACATATGGCACACACAGTGTTGCTACTGTGCATCAGTGGTGGAGTGAATGAATATTTACGGTGCTGGAAAGGGTACCAGTCAAGTGGGTTGCATTGTCCTGGAAGCTGTCAAGCTTTTTCAGTGTTTTTAAGAGCTGCACTCATCCAGGCAAGTGGGAAGTATTCCATTGCATTCCTGACTTGTGCCTTGTGGATGATGGACAAGCTGTGGAGAACAAAGAAGGGAGTTACTCATCACAGAATTCACAGCTTCTGGATCAGTGGTGCTGGAAGATCACAGCAATTCAGGCAGCATCCAACGAGCAGCAAAATCGACGTTTCGGGCAAAAGCCCTTCAGCACCACTGATCCAGAATCTGGTTTCCAGCATCTGCAGTGCTCTTCCAGCACCACTGATCCAGAATCTGGTTTCCAGCATCTGCAGTCATTGTTTTTACCTCACAGAATTCACAGCATCCGACCTGTTCTTCTAGCAGTATTTACACAGATGGTACAGTTCAGTTCCTGGTCAATGGTAACCACCAGTATGTAGGTAGTGGAGGATTTGATGTTAATGCAGTGGAATATCAAGATTAGATTATTAGATTACATTACAGTGTGGAAACAGGCCCTTCGGCCCAACAAGTCCACACCGACCTGCCGAAGCGCAACCCACCCATACCCCTACATGTACCCCTTACCTAACACTATGGGCAATTTAGCATGGCCAATTCACCTGACCTGCACGTCTTTGGAATGTGGGAGGAAACCGGAGCACCCGGAGGAAACCCACGCAGACACGGGGAGAACGTGCAAACTCCACACAGTCAGTCGCCTGAGGCAGGAATTGAACCCGGGTCTCCGGCGCTGTGAGGCAACAGTGCTAACAGTTCAGTTTTCTCTTGTTGGAGATGGTCATTGCCAGGCAATTGTGTCGCAGGAATATTACTTAACAATCATCAGGCCAAACTGAATGCTTTCAGGTCTTTGGCAAGAGGACAGTATGGAATGAGCTGCCAGAGGAAGTGGTGGAGGCTGGTACAATTGCAACATTTAAAAGGCATCTGGATGGTTATATGAATAGGAAGAGTTTGGAGGGATATGGGCTGAGTGCTGGCAGGTGGGACTAGATTGGGTTGGGATATCTGGTGGGGCATGGACGGGTTAAACCGAAGGGTCTGTTTCCGTGCTGTACATCTCTAGGACTCTATGACGGAGACTGCTTTAGTGTCTGAGGAGTCACAAATAGTGCTGAACATTGGACAATCATTGGCAAACATTCCTACTTCCGACTTTATAATGGAAGGAAGGTCATTGATTAAGCAGCTGAAGGTGGTTAGGCCCAGGACATTATCATAAGGAAATTGTATGATGATGTTCAGGAACCGAGATAGTTGACCTCCAATGCCAAAACCATCTATTCTTGTATTGGTAAGTTTCTAACCAGCAGAGGGTCTTCCTCTGCATTCCCAGGACTTCAAGTGTGCAGGGGCTATAGCACTTAGTCAAATGCTCTTTGATGTCCACAACTGTACTCTCAAATCATTCATCAGGTTCAGTATTTTTCTGCAGGTCTGCACCAAGGTTCTAATAAGTTCAAGAACTGAGAGAACCTAGCAGAATCCAAACTAACAGAGTGCCAGTGAGCAGATTATTCCTTTGCAAGTGCCACTTGATAGCACTGTCAATGACCACCTCTATCACTTAGTTAATAATCGAGTAAACGATGACAGAATGGTAAATAACCAGGTTGGATCTGTCCTTCTTTTAGTGGACAGACATACCAGGCTAATTTTCCATGGTGTTGAGTAGTTATCAATGTTGTAGCTTTACTGGAACTGCTTAGCTATGGACGTAGCTTGTTCTGGACCATGTGTCTTCAGTACTTTTATGAGAATGAATTCAGGACCCATAGCTTTTAGAGAATTTGTTGCCTTCATCCATTTCTTGGTATCAGGTGAAGTGAATCGATTTGGCTATCTGTGATGCTGGAAATCTCAGGAATTGGCTGAGATGGATAATTCATGGCACTACTGGCTGCAAGTGTTTCAGCCTTGTCTTTCACACTGATGTGTTCGGCTCTCCCCTCATTGAGGATGGCAATATTTCAAAAATTTCCTGCTTGTTGTTTTATCCTCTACCATAATTTATATCTAGATGTGGGAGGATTGAAGAGCTTCTGATCTTTTGGTTCTGAAATTATTTATTTCCATCTGTTGCATGCTGCTTATGCTATTTGGTTGGTAAGTAGTCATGTGTTGTAACCTCATTGGTTGACACCTCAATTTTAAATTATGCTTCATGATGCTCCTCTGACATTCCCTCCAGTATTCTTCATTGAGCCAACGATAATTCGTCTACATGATGATCTTGGTAAAGAGGGCAATATGTTGGGGCATGAAGCTACAGATTGTGGTTGACTACAATTCTGCTACTGATAATTATTCACAAATTGTTATGAATGGCTGGTTTTGAATTACAAGATTTGTTCTAAATCTATCTAATTTGGCATGTTGGTCATGCAACAAAATGTAGTGGATGATACGCTCAACGTGAAGATGAGAGGTCATATTCACAAGGAATGTATAGTGGCCACTCCTATCAATTCTGTCATAGACAAATATATCTGTGTTAGGTAGATTGCTGAAGACCTGGTTAAGTGGGAATGCCCCTCTTATTGGCTTCCTCTTTACCTGCTGTTGACCTAATGTAGTGGTTATATCCTTTAGGACTTGGCCAGCTGAATCAGTTGTGGTGCGAACAAACCACTCTTGAAAATGGTCTTTGAAGGCCTCGCCCTGAGTACATTCTATGCCCTTGCCAATCTCATGCTTCTTCTGTTTGGTGGTCAATATAGAAGAGCACTGATTCATCAGCTGGAGTGAAATGGTAGATGAAAGCAACAAGAAGTTTCCTTTGACCTGATGTCATGAGACTTCAAGGCGTCCGGATTTAATGTTAAGGAGTGAGAACAGGGGAAGTTTCTCTGGAAGTAGATCAGTTCTAGTCAGCTTGTATCCAATTAACCTGCAACCTAGTCTAACTACAGGAGATACTATATGGTTTAAGTTACTGTATTCAGTGATGATTAGAGCGGTGCTGGAAAAGCACAGCAGGTCAGGCAGCATCTGAGAAGCAGGAAAATCTACGGAAAATCTACAGGATTCCTGACAAAGGACTTTTGCCCGAAATGTCGATTTTCCTGCACCTCAGATGCCACCTGACCTACTGTGTTTTTCCAGCACCACTCTAAACTTGACTCAAATCTGCAGTACCCACTTCTGCCTTAAGTCACTGTATCGTTTTGCAGTTTAAGTTCCTGGTAATAAAGTGGTTGAATTTGAGATAAAATGGTCAGTTGTGATTCTTAATCTCTCAGACCTCACAGCTAGAAGTCACAACTCTCTCTTGCACCATTGAAAATAGCTGGTCCCAAGAGGACCTCTCAGTCCAAGACTTGGCCATAATTGTTTTTCTAAGCCCACCTTCATTTGCTGTCCTGATCAGGACAATGATAATCCAACCCTAGGACATGGTTTTTCATCAGTTAAATCAGGAGATAGCATTTAACACAAGAACCTATCTCATGCTCTACTGAGTTGCCCAACCGATTTTCTTTTAGTATATAGTGGTCCAACAGATTAGTAAAATCAAAGGATTGCTTCAACCTGTTTGTGCTGATTAACCACATGGTTCTTGTGCATGCAGCAATGCCACCTGACCTCTATATATCTTCTTAATGAAGTTAACTGAGCAGCAATTTCAATGAACCTTGTATAAGTGAAAAGTAAAGTGGAGCCATTCGCAAGCTGAGCTCACTGATGGAACCTGTCACTTCAGTTTTTCAGGTCACAAACTGAGAAGAGCAATTAAAAGAGAGGGACTCCACAACCTCGACAGTTTAATCATTAAAGCTCTTGTTGTGTTCAATGATGAATTGCTGCTAAGAGTGAAATATGCTGCTAGCCATTAATCAGCAGTTGCTCTGGATGAAAGGCACATTGTTTCAGGAGCTTCTATTTGGTAATTAACTGGTTATCCCCAAAAAATGATACATGGTCCAGTGTAAGCCTATAGAACTGCCTGGCTGTAGATAATAATGTTGAACAGCTGGAACCTCCCGAGACCGATTCATTCCTTTTCATAAGCATCAGCTGAAAAATGACACTTACATTTGCACCAACATATACTGGAAGGAAACACAAAGCATTCAGTGTAAATATACTGCGACCCTTTGCTGCAAATTTTACCATGGAGAAATACAAGAGAATAACAAAAGGACAATTCTTAGTTACTTTCTTGTAAAATACAATGAAACCACATTTAGCAGAATAATCAATTAAGATGATAAGCATTTTATATACACTTCCATTAATACCTTTCCAGCCTATAAAATGAAATATTTAATTTTAATGTGTATGTGACAAAAATACAATCCACTCTAATACCCTGTATAAAGTTAGAATTTTCAGTTTATGAAATGGGGTACAGAAATTCAATCTTGTTTGAATTTCAGTTTAAATCTGAATTGAAGTCTCAATCCAAAAAAAAGTATTTCTTTAAAATTTCAGGCTATTCCCAATCAAAATATGAATCTAAAATCAAAGCAGAGTTCAAGTCTGATAAAGCATCAGTTTGGTAATAGAAGGAAAATCAGAATGTTGCTTATCCATAGAACGGAAACATTAGCAAAACAGAATACTATTCTTACTGAATTTCACCAGGTAATTCCTAACTTTTATTTGATAGTTCCATGAAAAATTTGCACAGGGACCTAGACTACATGATGGGTGGTCATAGTGAATAAAACTGGTGAGCCAGGAGCTCTTTCAAAGCTACAGGTCAACTTTGAAATGAAATTAAGGAAGAAGTAGCTGCCTAGAGTTTAAAAATGAGTAGAACTGTGTATCAGACTCCAGCACTTATCCCTGATACGCCAGAGATTATGTTACAGGTGCTGTACCAAAGTTGTGCAACCCTTTTTGGAACTGAAGGCCACCCACTTCTTAACTCAGAAGTGTAAGCTGCCTGGATGAAGGTCACAAAGCAAGTCAATACAATCTCCAGGTCTGTAAACCCTAGGATCAAATGCTGAAGACATTTGTTAGTAAACCCATCTTAGTACACATACTTCCCTGTCTTCCACAGCAGCTGTGGCACTAAAGGCATTGCTTATACCGTGCACCCTCGGGGGATAGTATAGAAAGACACTAATACAAAATTCTTTCATACGACTGAAACTGGGGGATGGGGATTCTCTTTATATCCCTGTTTTCACTCACCAACATTGCTCTCATTTGAGCAATATTTCACATTTAAAATTTCATTTTTGTTTTCAAATCCCTCCAGAGCTTTGTCCCTCTTTATCTCCTCCATCATAGAATAACATCATAGAATGGTTACAGTGTTGAAGGAGGTCATTTGGCCTGCCTTGTCACTGCTGGCTCTTTGAGGGAAGGATTCTTCTCAGCCACTCCCTGTCTACTCCTCATAACTCTTCACCTTTTTTTCCTTTTCAGATAATGATCCAATTTACACTTGAAAACTTCTTTGACCCTACTTCCAACATACTCATGCAACGCATTCCAGATCCTGCTCTCGCTGCATTGTTCACTCATGTTTTCATTGCCTCTTTTGCCAATTATCTTACATCTTCTGGTTCATGTCCCTTTCATCAAAGGGAATAGTTTCTCTTGATCACTCTGTCCCTCATGAATTTGAATACTTTGGTCAAGTCCCCTCTCAACCTTCTCTTCTCAAAGGAGACCAATCCCAATTTCTTCGGTCTTTCAACATAACTGAAGTACCTCATCCTGGAACTTACCTGAAAAATGTTTCTGCAGCCTCTCTAATGCCTTCACATTCTTCCTAAAGTGTGGTCTCTAGAACTGGAACAAATTCTTCAGTTGAAACCAAATTACAAGTACTTTGGACACATTCCTTTCTAACTTCTTGCTGATTCCTAATTTTGATTGCCCCACAATTGGTCATGGCTCTCCTTACCCAGGTTCAAAGCCCTAATATTCCCTCTCTTCTTCATAATTGTCCTTAAAATCTATTTATCTGACTGGATTACTTTTGGTCACCTGAGCTATATCTTCCTATGCCAAATTTTTTTATTGGTAAAATGTTCCAAAAGGTTCAAGAAAACTGAGTTAATGTAATTCCATAGTTGTGAGTTGTTGTTGCACATTGCAATTAGATTAGAATCCCTACAGTATGGAAACAGGCCCTTCAGCCCAACAAGTCCACACCGACTCTTGAAAGAGCAATCCACCCAGTCCCACCCTACACTTATCCCTGACTAATGCACCTAACACCATGGGCAATTTAACATGGCCAATCCACCTAACCTGCACATCTTTGGATTGTGAAAAGAAACTGGAGCACCCAGAGGAAACCCACGCAGACACAGGGAGAATGTGCAAACTCCACACAGACAGTTGCTTGAGGCAGGAACTGAACCCGGGTCCCTGTTGCTATGAGGCAGCAATGCTAACCACTGAACCATCATGCCACCCTTAAAAGTACAGTTCAAAAGAGTTAAATCTATAGAAGCACCATGCTAGCTCATTGCAGGATCCTAGATTCAGGATCCAGATGCCAAGGTCAAATACAGTTTGCTGCTTTCATTTCAAAACCAGTTTTATTTACTGGCTAAGATGTGGGTATTGTATAAGGTTATAGTTCTGAAGGGGAAAATATTGGTGATGCATTAAGCTCCATCCAATCTGATGATGCCATTCAGGCTTAAGTGGTGATAAGGAAAAACACTTCAGGAGTTCATGCAGGAAAGATCTGTACTGCAACATAATTTTTATAAAAATGTTGATTTCACTAAAATAAATTTATCTAACTGCTATTATGCAATAAACTACATTTTATTACAATAAGAGCCTCGTTTTGTGAAGACTCAATAGTGGTTGATCTTATCCCACCGTGAACCTATTTGGCCCTTAGACCAGTCAAAGGAAATAGGCTTGGTAGCAGTATCAGTCTTTCACAAATAGCACACGCTGATCAGCATTGTTTCGAACCACTAGGTACAGTGATGAAAAAAATCCATTGGGTGCAGGAGTGAAAATGCCAGAAGACCAAGTGAGTTCACAGTTTTAAAGAATTTATAACTTCAAGAACAGCTCCCATGGACAGTCTGTGGTTGTAAACACTTGAACAAACATTTTTGGTTAGAGGTTTGACTAGCAATCAAACATATCAAAACTCCATGAGCAAAGTTAAAATTCTCTGGTGGACAAGTTGAAAATTTTTCAAGTGTCAGGTCCAGAATGGGCTGAGGAGGTTAGAAATTTTAAAAAAAGGATATTTACAGCCCACAGTAAGTGTTGCCACCAAAGTGAGTGGATGCTACGAGGCAATACCCTAATAAGAAAATCAAGGGCCAATGGAACTTCTTTCCACCAAGTACTATCAATGTCACAAAGTAGAATTAAGGCAACAAAGGGAACAATTTATAAGTGAAAGTAGACTGTGCCAAACAGAATAAAATAGAAAACATTTGAAGCCATGTTAAGAGCTGAAGATCCATCATTTAAAGTTTGGTTTTGACAGAAAGAATTTATTAAGGCTGTTTGTACAAGATTTTATTTGGAAATTTGTGGAAAAGAACTGGTGTTGTTTATTAAGCCAAGAAAGATGGGAAAGCATCAGGTTTACGCGCCAAAAAGGGTAAAATCTCCCTCTTAACCACCAAAAAGACAGAAAACCTGCAGGGATTCCATGATTTGAGTGGGAGAGATGAGGACCCGAGGGCACAGATTCCAACTGAAGGGACAGCCCTTTAGAAATGAGATGAGGAGGAATTTCTTCAGCTGAAAATGGTGAATCTGTGGAATCCATTGCTACTAAAGGCTGTGGAAGCCAAGTCATTAAGTCTATTTAAGACAGAGATAAATAGGTTCTTGATTAATAGGGGAATCAGGATTATGGGTAAAAGCCAAGAACATGGGTTTGAGAAAATTTCAGCCTTGATTGAGTGGTGGTGCAGAGTTGATGGGTGAAATGATTTTTACAGTACTAATGGAAGCATCTTCATGACTTCCACTCTATACAGGCCTCTCAGTATTCTGTAGGTTTCAATGAAATCCCTCTCATCCTTCTATACTCCATTGAGTACATAGTATGAGCAAAAGGAGATATATTACAATACAATATATTTCCAGGGGTGGGCAGTGTACACTGTCAATCATTTATTTGAAACTTTCTATCCAATGCATGGGAGACAGGTATCCAAGATATCAGGATAGTCATCTCTCTCTGTAGACCTCCCTATTCAAGGTCATGTTATATTATGTCAGGAACATTTCCTGGTTCTTTTTTAACAAAAACAAAAGGGTATAATGTGTCATCCTAACACCTAGGAATGCCAACATGGAAAGCTGACTCAAGTGATCTAGGTGCTTTGGAGATTCCTATTAGGGTTATCAACACTTTTGTACAGATAAAAGAATGCTCCAACTAATTTCATGAATTGTTATGTAAAAAATACTAATGTATTAAAGTGCCCATATAGTTATGATGTTGTATGGGCATCATTACATCGTATGAGCTGATACTCCTGCTCAAGGTTGCAGTCACCATCCTCTTTGAGTGTAGGAAAGTATAGGCCTGTTTGATCTAATGTGAGTGAGGAAACCCTCTTCCTGGTCTTACTAGAAGACTCTCACAGTTAGCAAGATATAGTTTATTGCATGTTAGTAACTAAGTGCAGATTACTTTGATATGATAGACACTGGCCCAGATTTTCTTAGGTGTGATAATTTCACAGATTGTCACTCTGCTTTTTCTTTCATATGCTATGAAAGAGCTCAACTTTTCTGCGTGGGGATTCTGATCAGGACTCCTTCACAAATATGGAGCCATGCTTCCATAATAGCATGTCTGTCAGAGTGCAGGGAAGGCAAGCCTGCAGTCAGCTGCATCAAAGTTAGAGAATCTTAGACAGCCTCTTTGATAGCTATTGTCAAAGGGTAAATATGTAAGGTAAGTGAGAGTGCGGGTGCGGGCAGAGTAGGATGCTAGATATGTAGCAGAGCAGAGGCATTAGGTTTGGAGTGAGGTAGTGCCAGGGAGGTTGGATCTAGTGGTGGGGCAGGGATAGTTTGGCTGGCATTATGGGAAGGGAGGGACATCAGGAGGTAGTAGTTTCCCGGCCTAGGGAGAAAGGGTGTTACATCTAGTGACAGGGGAGTAGCAGATTAGGGGGTGGGGTGATTGAAGTGGGAGTGTTTGGGGGTGCGGGGTGTTGCCTCCTGTGATGAGTGGTGTCATGTCCTGGATGGAAAGGGCTGTATTGTCAAGATCTGGAAAAGGCAAAGAGCCTGGAAAGGTGTAGTTGTCAGTTTGTGAAGTAAGCTGGGGGTCAGTTTAAGAGTTACTCAGGAGTTATATAGGTAGTTAAGGAGGGTCCAAAGCAGAAGGGAATTGTCCAAAGGAATCTTCAACTTTCTGGGCAATTCATTTGGAGTCTGCTGCAATGGAGATTCTGCAGGATCCAGTTCTTAGTCTTTGAAATCTTAAGCTATTCTGTCCAGTAGGCCATCATGGATGGGATAAGGTTAAAAACCACACAACACCAGGTTATAGTCCAACAGGCTTAATTGGAAGCACTAGCTTTCGGAGCGCTGCTCCTTCATCAGGTGGTTGTGAAGTACACAATTATAAGACACAGAATTTACAGCAAAAGTTTACAGTGTGATGTAACTGAAATTATACATTGAAAAATACCTTGATTGTTTGTTGAGTCTCTCATCTGTTAGAATAACCATGTTAGTTTCACTTCTTTCATATGTAAATCATAAAACCTTTTTCTAAAAGTTACATTCTCAGGTTAACTTTAACAATTGGTATCAGCTCAGATAATGTGTTGAAGGTGTTTGTCACCTGTGTGCTGTTGTCTGTGCCATAATGTTTAGACTGATTCTAATCTAAAAAATGAGTTAATAGAGTCTTACATGAATTCATGCAGTTTTTGAGCAAAGTACATTGTAACTCTGCAAGTACAAATTCACCCCACAAACATATATGTGTATGTGTGCATGTGTGTGTGTGTGTGCGCGTGTGTGTGCGCATGTGTGTGTGTGTCTGGTGTGGGGGTTTGTGATTGTGTCTGTGAGAGAGAGTATATATGTGTGTTTGTGAGAGGGTAAAGGGATCGAAGTCTGTGAGAGGGTGCATGTGTGAGTGTGGGATTGTGTGTGTCTGTAGAAGTGTGTGTGAGTGCCTGTGTGTGTGTGTGTGTAGTGCAATGGTGGTCACCTGTAATGAGACATGAACTCAAGGTCCCGATTGAGACCCTCCCTGTGGGTACCAAACTTAGCTAAGTTTGGTACCTATAGGGAGGGCCTTGGGTTCATGTCACACAACCACTATTGCACTGTACACACACACAGACACTCCTATACACAGACACAGACACAGACACACGTGCGTACACACACACAGACACTACTATACACACACACAGGCACTCCTATACACAGACATGCACATAGACACTCACACACAGACTCCCACAGACACACACACTCCCATACTCACACATGCACCCTCTCACAGACTTCAACCCCCTTACACTCACACACACACACATGCACTCCCTCTCACAGACACTCACAATCCCCCATCCCAGACACACACACTCCTGCAGACACACACACTCCCACACGCACCCTCTCACAGACTTCGACCCCTTTACACTCACACTGCTCTAAGTATTCAGGATGTGAGATTTATTGTGGTAATAGATGTGGTTCATTTGGAATGCATATTTCCTTATTTAAAGAAGAGAAATTAATTTTCTAAATATAGTAAATATTTTTTCACAATGCTGATCTGTTTTAAAGATACACTATGCCAGTTATTATAATTGCTTTTAACATTTCTGAGAAGATTTGTAGCTCGGATTGTGGATGTAATTGTTAGTTTGCCCAGTGAGCTGGTTGGTTTGCATATGGACATTTCGTCACCCTGCTAGGTAACATCATGAGAGTACCTTCCGATGAAGCGTCTTTGTACTACTCTGTTCATTATTTATCTGACCCGGTCTGTTCCTTACATTAAGAATATCTCAGAAATGACAAAAAGGTTCCTACAAATGCTTGGAATCATGGGTAACACTCAAACCCACAGCCGCACTACGCCAACTGCTGTCAAGGACAAAAGACCTCATACCTATAACATATAGAACCAGCATAATATACAAAATTCCAAGCAGTGACTGCCACAAACTCCACATCGGACAGACCTGAAGGAGGCTAGATATGAGAATACACAAACACCAACTGGCAGTAAAATGACATGACCAATTCTCACTCATCTCCATACACTCAGACAAGGAGGGCCATCTGTTCAACTGTGATAGTGTAACAACATTGGGACAAGCTAACCAAAGACATGCAAAGGAATTTCTAGAGGCCTGGTTCTCAACACGGAACACTATCAACAGACGTGTAGCAATGGATGTTTTGTACACGCCACTGCGGAGCAGGATCAGAAATTACCCAACCCACTGAAACCAACCGGGTCAGATAAATAACAAGCGGAGTAGTACAATAATGCTTCATCGGAAGGAGCACTGAGGATGTTATCTAGCAGGGTGACAAAGCTTTTGAATAAAACTAACCAGCTTGGCAGGCAAACCAACAATGGTATTACAATTGCTTTCCTATTCATCATCCACTAGAATAAAAGGAATTTTTCACTCAATTGAATGAATTAATCTGAAAACTCCATAACTACTTACATGTAATCTAAATATCCCCATGCAAATCAGACAAAAATTATAGATCTATTACCGGAATTTTTAAAAGTATGTATATTGCAGACTATACACTGGTGAGAAATGTTTTGTCATTCATCACTTTTTTTATTCATTCTAAGGATGGTGTTGTCACTGGCTGGGTCATGACTTATTGCCCATTCTTAATCCCCTTGCAAAGTTGGTAGTGAGCTGTTGTAATCCCTGTGGCATAGATACATCCACAATGTTGTTAGGGCCTGTGTTCCAGATTTTTGACCCAGTATCACTGAAGGAACAGTGATATAATTACAAATCAGAATGGTGTCTGGCTTGGAAGGGAACTTGCAAGTGATGGCATTCCCATTTATCAGCTGTCCTTGTCCTTCTGAATTGCAGGGGTCATGATTTAGAAAGGTGCTGTTGAGGGAGCCTTGGTGAGTTGTTGCAGAGCAACAAGACCATACATACTGTGCAACTGTACGTCAATAGTAGAGAGAGTGAATGTTGAAAGTGTTAGATAGGGTGTCAATTGGAGGCTGCTTCACCTTGATGGTCTCAAATTTCTTGAGAGTGTTGTTGAAGCTGCACTAGTCCAGATAAGTGGATAAGTGCCTTGTAGATGGTGGACAAGCTTTGCAGAGGGAGAAGATGATTAGGTGAGTAACCTGCACAATACCCAACCTCTGACATGCTCTTGTATCCACTATATATATATATACTGGTCTAGTTCAGTTTCAGTCAATGATAACCCCCACATTTGAGACTTCTCAACACTTGTTAACAGGTCAATACTTAGTAACAATTCAATACAGTATCTGTTGACACTTGTTGACAGATCTTGGCAAGCTGGACAGTTCTAAGGGGTTTGGGTGCCATTTAAGCACAATCTTCTACAAGTTATCTAACAGAAAGGATATCTGAGCCCTCACCAAAAGGTACCAGATGTCCTCCGTGCCCCCCCAAAAAGGTTTCTTGTGCTCCCCTTATATCATCCCCAAAGTGTCCATATCCGCAGGGGTATGCCAGCTCTTTAAAGGGGTGCTCTGGCTATTCAAAAAAAATGCACTGAGAAAAGATTTGCTCTTGTCTGGTCTAACCTTCACACTCCAATTCCATGATCCAGGAATTCCAAAGTCCCATTTCAGTATAGACAGCTGGTCATGTAAGCACGTGAACTGTAACCTGCTCCAATCCTGTCCCACAAAAATGACAGAGGCCACTTCCTGGGGTTGGGATTTGCTGTTCCCATCAACAACGCTGGAGATGCTGTCTGTCCTACAGGAAATTGGGTATGAAATCTTGGTTCTGCTTGAATGTGACTACATTGTTCATGTAATGATGCTGACAAAATGTTTGAAATCGATTGTTTCTATTGTACATACAACTGTTTCTGCTGTGACTTTTTTATATTAAACAATCTTCAGCATTAAGTCATCAGAGGTTTTGCAGCATATTCTGTTGATAATCATTCATTGTGCGATCACATTTTACAGGGGTTTGGCAAATCTTGGTTATTTAACACTAGAAAGGTGTTAATTTTATTATTTCCTTTGTCCAACCTAAAAACGACCACCCTACTTTGGTCAATCTGTTGTCTCAATCCTGTTGTCTTTTCAATATCTTGTCATGTTATCCAGTCCCAAATGGTAAACTTCATTAGAAATTTATTGAGTTGCTATGATGTTTTATCTTATTAGAAACACATGTATAGGAATCCTTCATGTGTCATACTTACTGGTGGTCTATCATCTGTTAAAACTTACCTATGTATTTTTTTCCCTGTCCTAGACAAAAGTTGTTTGGTCCTATAGCTACAGTGCTATTTGCATAAACTAGACTAAAATGTGACCTCAACTCTCCTGAACTCAAGATAGAATAGGTTCAAGGATTCCTCATAACTGAGTCAGGGAAACTTAAAATAACAAAAAAGCCCAAATTGTGTTTTAAGTAAGAGACGATGCTAAGTGTTGGATTAATCTTTTTGTTAATTAAAGGAAATTAAAGAAGTTTAATATCGAGTGAGTACCAATCTGCATATTATACTGGCTTTCTGACACATTTAATAAGAGACAGAGGTTCACAAGCAAATTTTGTGCACCAGATTGACTCATTAGGCATGTTTAGTGGCAATTTTTAAAAAGAAGAGCAAAGCTGTCAGAATTGTGGGGAAAATTACACTGATAACAGAAAATAATTCACTAAGATTGTCTTTAGCCTCTGACTTAAAAATACCTGGTAATCTATCAGAAAGAAGCTCGAAATTTTGTGATGAACTATCATTTTTATCACAGCACGGATAAATGGTGTTAGTAGTTTGGCTGCCCATTGCATGCTGCCTGAGATGTATTTCTATTCACCTCTTATTTCTATTCTGAGCATCAAGTGGGATATAAAACAAACAGCTGAGATTAGACAGAAACCTGAGCATTGGTATTAGCTGATACTTTCAAATGCATAGTCCTTGATTCCTCTCCAGTTCAGGTAAAATGAAAACTAATGGTTACTTGTGAATGTATTATTAACCTATTCATTATTTACCAGGGAGACATCCCACTTGGGAGCTCAGGGTCTTACTGTAACATTGTTGCTTTTGTAAGTGTTTTAATATATCTTCCAAATGCTGCCAATTGTTTGATATCCTCAAAATAAATTGACATTCCAATTAACAAATTGAAAATCTGCACATTATTTTAGACAGGAAAATGTGCTAAATATGTCATAGATTTTATTGTAAATATACATATTCATATACATTACAGAGCAGAGGCAAAACTATCACATTTCTTGTTTTTAAGAAATGACTAAACACAATTTTCTTAGAGTAGTGACAGCATTCATTCCCAAAAACAGACCTCAGTTTAAAGTCTGTAGAAGTTTTACATCTTAAACTATAAAGAAAAGGTTTGCTAGCACTACTGCCCTTGTCATTCATCAGTGATACAAATATGAAGTGCTTATTTGTTTGCAGATGCAAAATTAACTGAAGCAGAACCTACCTGATCCTGTTTAATCCCATTGAAGCTTTGGTCCTTCCCTGAAGGGACTGTTTATTCCAGCCAGAGCCTAAATTCAAGCCATCAGTTTACTCAGCAAGGTTAGACAAGCACACGCAAGACTGATGACCTGTTTCTAAACAGCTCCAACACAATCCCTGAGGACTTAAAAATAAAGGGGCTGAAATGAATACCTTTATCAAGGAACCTACACTGTACTGCAAGATTAGACTAGAGCCTTACAGATTCTTTAGATCTTTTTGCCTTCTCTATGAGGAATGGTGAAGACTGTGAATTAATAAAGGGCAGGTCACAGACTACAAAGACCTAAAGGTTTATTTAAAATCAGACACTGTTTGCTCAAGCTATAGAATAAAGCCAAATACACCTCATCAGAGCATAAAGAATGGAGACAGCTGTGGTTTCCACTACCTGCATTTATAATCTATCTTGATCCACTTTAGATGGGAGACTGAAGCAGCAGCGACACCAGCATTCCAGAAACAAGATATTGTTTTGACAAAATCATTCCTAAAAATTCTCCTTTATCTGAGGATTGCTCCAGCATTTCTCTACCTGACCTTGGTTCCTTCCTCCAAAACAAATACTCTACAACTAAGTGATACTGTGTTTTGTAGCAGTCCTATAATTCCATGCATTATTCTACCTCTAGATTAGATTAGATTACTTACAGTGTGGAAACAGGCCCTTTGGCCCAACAAGTCCTCACCGACCCGCCAAAGCGCAACCCACCCAGACCCATTCCCCTACACATAACACTACGGGCAATTTAGCATGACCAATTCACCTAACGTGCACATTTTTGGATTGTGGGAGGAAACCGGAGCAAAGCCACACAGACATGGGGAGAATGTTCAAACTCCACACAGAGAGTCGCTTGAGGTGGGAATTGAACCCAGATCTCTGGTGCTGTGAGGTAGCAGTGCCAACCACTGTGCCACCGTGCCGCCCAATTTTAGTTAGCATTATAAATATTCAGATAAACAGCATTATAAATTCATAAAGGTAAATTTCCAGATGAGGCCAGAATGCCTATTCATCTCAGATCAACTATAGCAACAGAAAAACTATCTGCATCATACAATACATCCAACACTCTAATGTAAATATAAGTTGGATAACTCAACATGTCAGGGTAGGTTACAAATCATGTAGGAAAGTCCTTAATTAAAAGGATAGCTATTCCCATCTAACAGTCAAATGTGCAAACATAAACTCTCATAGGGATTTGGATCATAATTAAAAGAATCACCATCCAAAGCTCTAAGTTGACATAATGTTAACATCACTTCATTAGTTACATTCTGATTGCTATTAGCAACTAACAGGTATTATTGGAATATTCAATTTAAATTTCAAAATTTGAATGCCCAGAATTCAGTTTATTTAAATTTCTAATAGTTCTCCCACAGGTGGAAGATATAGGAGGTTGTCAGATGATATACCATTTTACTTGATGAATTCACAAGAGAATAGGCTTTACTATTGTCTGTCAAATTTAATGCACAACTTTAAATATTATCAGACAAAGGTATTTAGTCATCCAACTTCCATCTTGAGCCTTTCAGATCAGGAAGATCATGTATTGAGTGAGCTGTTGTCAGCTGGCAGCTGTAGGTTGATGATAGGTTAATTCGCCAGAGCTCACACTCATCATTTCTATACCATGACAGCTGTTGGAATGTATTTGTGTTGACACTGATTTAAAAAAGGACCACAATTAAAAATTGAATATGATGCACTTTGAAGAGTAATATGCTGCATATTCTTACATACTATGCCTGGAACTCTGCTGTATCTGTCTCCTGAGAATCCTCTTGTATATGGTGGCTTCTGCTGGAATCATCTGGAATGCCTTCGATAGGTTTACTGCCACCAAACTTTCTTGCCAGTATCAGTGTAGTGTGGGAAAGGATAACTACCTGATGTTTTTGGCAGAAGACACAGGCTCAAATTTCACAAACAATAAACAAGTTTATTACTTGGTACTTAGCAGTTGCTTACAAGACATCTGAAATATTCTCTCTAAAGAAACCATCAGTCTCAATTTATACTTATGCATACATTATCTGTGTGATGTTAATTCTAAGAATAATCACTGAAGTAGTATGTCCACTTTAAAGAACACTTGTAGGACGGACAGAGCTAGTGTTTGTTTATCCCAGGATCAGTCCTTTATATACTGATGGGTGGGGTTTATCTTGCGATACGCATTAACTCTTTCAGGTACTAACAGACTTACAACATACCTGATTCAACATGTGTAGTTACTAGGTTTGAGACTCCAAATTGAAGGCGGCAAACAAAACCATTTTGCAAACTTTTGTCATCATAAGTCAACTAATAATTTTAGAAAACCAACTGAATCTTGAATTCTCAACATGGAATACTGGATATAGACCATTGTTTTGCTATCCTTGCATGTACTCCAACAGAAGATTGTTATTAAGTGTTTTTTTACACAAATCTTCCTCTTGCATTGGGGACTGAAAAATACTATGGCCAAAGTTAGGGAAGCCTCCACTCTCAAAAGGCCATAAGGGTGAAACAGCTGCCAATAATGATGAACAGACAAGCAACAGAGTTGGGCTTGATGTAATCCATATAACCGTCAAAGAGTGTGGTGCTGGAAAAGCACAGTTAGTCAGGCAGCATCCGAAGTTTCGAACATCAGCCCTTCATCAGGACTACCCTTACATAATGCACCTAACCTACACATCCCTGAACACAATGGGCAATGTAGCATACCCAATTCACCTAACCTGCACATTTTTGGACTATGGGAGGAAACCAGAGCACCCAGAGGAAACCTACGCAGATACAGGGAGAATATGCAAACACCACACAGACAGTTACCGGAGGCTGGAATCGAACCCAGGAACCTGGTGCTGTGAGGCAGTAGTGCTAGCCACTGTGCCACCACATGTACCATACTATCTAGTTCTCATAATTTTCCAGGTTGGAACCCTGCACAGTATTCACATGATTAACAGTAGCCTACATCCATAATGCTACAAATGTTATCCCATTCCTTATCATATTTGATTCTATTAATTTTTCTTAATTCTCAGGTGTTCTAATATTGCATTAATTTTGCCCTATTGGCAAATCTTTGGGTAACTTTCTCTACTTGTTAAACCCTTCTTCATTTGAACAGCTCGATCAGATTTCACTTTAATTTTTCTTCTAAATCAGAGAATTCCAGTTTCTCAGGACTCAGTGTCGCTTCCTTGTTATCTTGCCAAGTTTCTTTTGCATCATTCTGTTGCCTTAACATATTTCTTTGAGTGACCAAAACTGGCCATAATATTCTACTCATTTTACATGAGCTTTCTGCTTCATAATCTATGTCTCTATTTAAAAAAATAAAATGTTTCATATTTTTTAGATTAATGTTATCAACCTATCCACCCCCCTTTTAAAGATTTATGTGTCTGGCCTTTTTAAGCATTCATGTTCCTCTGCTTCATAAAATCTCATGGTTTAGTACACTGCCTGTCAATATGGATTATGAGAAAATTAAATCAATCTAAACTCACTCAAGGGACATTCTCCTCAATGCAAGGAGACATTGGATCCATTCAGGGTTTATAGCAAGCATCAGGGCATTTTAATCTTAAATAAAGGAATCTACTTGGTCACGAAGACTGAGCTAGTTAAAGTAAACTGGGGATACTAGGCTAGAGGATACATCAATGCAGAGTAGTGGCAGATATTTAAATGGATTTTTCAGAATACTTAAAATTTGTATATTCCTGCTATCAAGAAACATTCTAAGGAAAAGATTCACCATCCACACTTAAGAAAGAAGTTGAATAATCAAACTTAAGGAGAAACCATATCATTGAGTAATAGATCAGATGTATGGGAGAAATCTAAAGAATGACTAAAACATTAACCATGAGAAAGAAATTAGATTCAAAATGGAAATTAGCTAGAAATGTTAAATAGCAACTGTTTCTACAGTTTTTTTTAAAAGGAGATGATTAAACAGTGTAGGCTAAGCCTGACAAGTAGTACTCAGTCTTGTCAGCTGTTTTATACCTAAGGACAGCTTACTCCTCCTCCTCCTCAACATCTTTGTCCTCATCTTTGGAAACCTGCTCCAGTTCATCCAGTTCCTCGGCATCATTGCCCTTATTATCTCGTCCAACTGTGCAGAATACAGCATCTCAGGATGATGCGGCACTCTCTGTCCAGACTTCACTGGAGGGTTCTCATCCCAACACTAGCTGAAGCAGTGCAACTGTATCTTCAGCAGCTCTATCGTCTGGTCCTCCCAGGTTGAAGCGTTATAGTTATATTTGTGTTCTGCATCAATCGGGGATTAAGTAATGGTATCATGAGCCATGGTTACAGTGGTAGCTCCTGCCCCCCAGTAACCAGGCTTTTAAGGTTCCTGGGTCATCAGGTGTATGAGAGTACTTGTATATATCTGAAGTTGAGAAAGATAGATCCATAATCAGTTAGGGAATTGTGGCTTACAGGAAAAGGGCAAGAAAGTGGTTAGGAGTGGCACCAGATCAGCCATGATTGTACTGAATGGCAGAGCAGGCTTAAGGAACCAAATGGCATACTTTTGCTCCTAATTCACATGCTCATATGACTGTTAATGCTCAACACAATTAGCATGCTGGAACAGCAAGTGAGTTACTAAGTTCCTCAATAATACGTCAGTACATTACATCCACCAAGGCATAGGAAAACTCAAAGGATTCCTCTTCCAAATATATATTGGCACAATATCAAAACCAGAAAGGTAACAATACCAAATTTCATTTTATATCAAAGGTGAGGAATTTAAAAACCAGCAAAAGTACATTTCACTGAAGAAACTAGCTGATTGTCTTCACAGATATCACCACCATTAAACACCTAAAACTAAAAGTCTCAAAATTTGGGGCACACATGTTTGATTTGATTGATTTCTTCCAAATATAGATGTCTGAAAAGATTATTGCATATCATGTGGACTACTTGAATTCATGATTTAAGTGCAGCTACAATTTTCTTGAAACATTATTTCTATTCTGCTCCTGAACTGAGTGATATCATTTTCTTCCCATCGACTGAAGTCATCAGCTCTACAATTGCTTGAATTTCAGTATCTCGTGTGCCAGAGAGTTTTCTGAATTGCCAGTTTGTCAAGTCTTCTTAACTAATCTAACGGATTTTTGGAAGTCCCTAACATTTCCAAGTTTGGTTCCCTTGAAACAAATTTGCTAAAAGTTTAGGCATGGAGTAAAGAATTCTACAGAAAAATAACATAGGTAAAATAATATTGTGGCATACTTAAGTCAAAGAAGTATCAAGTAAGTATACTAATACAAGGTTGATAGTGACATTCTAAAACAGATTTTATAAAACATTTTTTGCACCACATGAACTGGCATAATTTAATTTGAATAGATTCTTTCAAATTCATATCCAGAGTTCTCGAATTCCCATATACCCATATGTTCAATGTGGCATATATTTCTTTCTTACTTCTCTACAGGTTTGTTTGGCAAGTTGAGCTATGTTACTCAGTGGAAGCCTTTCACCCTCTGCTCCTGTATAGGGGCTGTGGTTTCAGCTGGATGCACTTGAGTGCTGTCACTCAGCACTTGGCCTGTGCTAGGTGTCAGGGGACAGTATGCTTGAAGCAGGTAGAACTTCTGTGATTGTTCTTCCAGAGACCGCCTTTAGCAAGCAATATATTCCCATTAATGGAAAGTGAACTTCTTCTTTAAATGAGACACATATAGAGATTAATTCTTGAAGAGAATGGTTGGCCTTAGAATCAACTTAACAAAATAAAGAGTACATTTGAGTGTTCTCGTTCTGTAGAAAAATGACCAAAAGTTTGTTCTGTTGAAAAATAATATGTATTCCAAGTTGACCACAAAAGGCATTTATTTTGTTTTTTTGTTACTCAAATAGACATGTATCTTTCAGTTTACTTATTAAAATATTACAGCATTGAAAACACAACACACCGAAAGCTCAGATCATCTCTGTTAATACTATCTTTCCACCTGTGTGACTTTAGGTGTAAGCCAGACTGAAAATCTGAACAGTCACTATCCAAAGAAAATGAGGTGTCAACCTCAGTGAAGCTACAGAACAGGACTACTTGTTAAACTGCAACAAGCGATAGACAGGACTAAGCGATTACACAACACATAGTCAGATCTAAGACAAAAACAGAGAGTGCTGGAGAAACTAAGCAGGTCTGGCAGTATCTGTGGAGAGAAAAACAGAGAAAACATTTTGAGTCCATTGATCCTTTGTTTGACCAGATCTTGATCCTACCACACACAATTGTGAATAGTGGTGGACAATTACATATCTCACTGGAGGAGTAGGCTCCAGAGATAGCCCTATCTTCAATGATGGGGGAGCTCATCAAATCAGTGCAAAAGATTAGGCTAAAACATTTGCAACAATATTTAACTAGAAGCGCCAAGTGGATAATTCATCTTAGCCTTCTGCAAAAGTCCCTAAACTTATAGGTGCCAACTTTCATGATGAGTTGTCACCTTCTTCATTACAATGTGTACTTAATATTGATGAAAGCCTGTCCAAGGTGGGCAAAATGAGGTGATCCCCTGCTAGGTGTCCAAGATGCAACTGGGTGGGGGGATGGTTAGATGTGAACTCCTTTAAAACATTCCCTTCCTTGAAGATATCATCCTACCTGGTTCACTTAAGATTGAACCAAGTACCTGGGAGTGGTTTGTCAACAAGTAAAGAGATACGCAGTCATTATGCTTTATGTATATTAAATAAATACTTATTACAATATGCATCTAAAGTACCTTCAATTGAGCCAAATTTCCATTCCACTGGTTTTTATAATGAGAATAGTATAGAAAACGTGAAAGCTCAACTTATGACCCATGAACTGTTTGTACCTGCTAGGTACTGCAATAGCTCACCTTGTGGAGCAGCACGGTATCACTGACAACAACATCTGAGTTTCCACATTTAACTGTGTATGTGCATGCAGATAGCAGCCAATGTTGACAGATCAATGTCAGCCAGCAGTGATAGCTTTGCTGTCATTACAAACTAAGTTAAAAATCACACAACACCAGGTTATAGTCCAACAGGTTTAATTGGAAGCACACTAGCTTTCGGAGCGACGCTCCTTCATCAGGAACCTGGTGTTGTGTGATTTTTAACTTTGCACACCCCAGTCCAACACCGGCATCTCCGAATCATGATTACAAACTAAAGTTCTCAGCAAAACTTTATTCACAATGATCCCATATTTATTCCTCCAAATAAAAGTGAGTCATTTTCCAGTAGATTTAGTTGCCTTACACCATGTCAGGACCAAACAACTGTGATGAAATCAAGACTAAAATCTATCTTAAAGCACAAATAAAATGTAAGAATCTGTCCGCTTGACTGATTCATTAGAAAAGAATCTTCCTGCAGACTAAACGGAACAGGTTCAAATAAGAAACACAATAGGTCATTCTCATTAAATGTTCAGTTATAGTTTAATGGCAACTTGTTCAAATACAATCTTGGTTAACTCTGTTGTAAAATCCATGGCTGGAATTAAGTGCATTGTCTGCTTTTTAACCTATTTAACCTTAAAAAGACTGTGGCCCTTCTATATTAATTTAGATTTCTGTATACAATGCTGTGCAGTTAAGAAATAAGACTTCAGAACTGAGTGTGTTAATGTCTAACATAATTAAGAGACAATTTTCTAAGTGAGCTTGGAGGCAGAAAAACATTGCTGTGCTGGTATGTTAACCCTGATGGCTCTTTCTGGATCAGGTTCCAGTGTATGTGCTTAGTATGTAAACTAGCTAGTGATTAGAAGCTCACTTCTCAAGATCAACCAGTGCCCCAGCCAGCATATTTCAAATATGACATTTGCATACTGGCACATGTTTGAAGACTTTCTCATGCAGCAGGGAAGATGCTACAAGAAGAAATGGGGCACGGTATATTTCAAAACTTATTCCCAAAATGTTTAGCAATATGTTGAGGACAAAGGCAAATAAATAACACTACGTCCATATTTTTATGTGCAAGTGTCATTCATCAAAACACTCCCACTCCCATGAATAAAGATTTGGAATATTGCTGAGATGGGAAAACGTTTTAGCCTGATTCAGTGTGATGAAAACCAGGAAAATTCTACAGTTAGCAGACAACCTATTCCAATCCTCCAAATTACCTGTCAGGATGGAAAATTACAACTTGCTGCTCTAACACAAAGATTATTCCAAAGTTTATGGAGAACATTCTTCCACCATTACACAAAGTAATTTAGAAAAGGAGATTTTTTTTGAAGAAAGTATTTTTGCTCAGCTCCAAAGGAATTAATAATTCAGAAAATAACTCCCATATCAAGGGTAGTTTGCATAATTTTGAATGCTATTTCTGAAATGAATAAGTTTGTTTATAATACTTTACCTTTTCTTCGAGACAAAATGCTCATTGCAATTACTCAAGTCAGCTTTTGCATAATCATACATGGTATAATGACAATTCAAGCACAGGAATAGGGTCAATTGGTTCATGTGTGATTTAGCAGTGATTTCATTGTGGCTGTAGCTCATGGAAGATTTTTTTAAAAAGCAGCATTTCATAAGGACAAAGTCCTTTGACACTACAGCTTGGGATGAATTTCCACATATGGTTTTTTTGTCTGATATAAATTTGTTGGACAAGATGCAGCCATCCTGGATGTGACCATTAACAAGCATTTTGGCATGAGCTCTTGTAAAATTACAGCAGACAAGTGAAAAAAAGCATTGTGCATGCTCATTTCATTGTGCTATTTGGTTGACAATATTTCCAGAGAGAAATAGAGTTCGCAGAGCAATTAATTAGTGGAAGCTGCCTTCCAAAGCCGGAAATTAAAGAAGTTCTTGACAGTAGAATAGAAATCGACATTAAATGGGGGGGGGGGATTATTGTTCCTGACTTCATTTTATGCTAACTTTACTTCCTTTTACTTTGCCCTCATGTACCAGGCTGTACGTACCTCACTCTGCTTTAAATCTATCTCTGATTTCTCTTCTGGTCAGATCTACCCAAATATTTCATTCTGTGGCTTGATCTTTCCTATTAGATTCAGCACTGCATTTTGTTTTGCATTATCTTCTCTGAATCTTTCATTCTGTTTTCAATCCATCTTCATCAATCACATTTATAATTTTGACATTAATTTTCCCTGTCTATTCCCAACATTTCTTTCCTTCCCCGAAACATCTACTTTGCTCTGCTTTTCAGTTGAGCCAAGTACTCTTTGTTCTATAACATAGACAACATAAAATACAAAACATAATTGAAATCATTCAATACAGTTGCATACTTTAATATTATCGCTTTAAAAAAATACATGACAATAGATATTGAAAACCTTTAATGTACAAAGGGTTGTGGGGTTGGTTTGTGGAACTTAAATTAAGATTACTGTTTGCTAACAAAGTCAAGTGGCATAGTTGGTGCATGATTATATTCATCAAGCTTGAATTATTTACTGTGGGCTTATAAAACATGTTCCATTTTCACAGATGGCCAAAATAAATTATTGCCTGCACAGTCTGGTGTTCCTATGTTTGTGCCTTCGGCAAAGTACCAAACATTTATTTATTTAGTTATAGCATCTTTCATCTAATGAAACATTCCAGAGAGCTTCATAAAAATCCTGTGGTGGGAAAAAGATGAATCAGACATTTGGCAGAAAGTGGGAGACATTAGGGGAGGACTTGAAAGTTGGCTGAAGCCATGGTTTAAAACACTGGTTTTGAAAAGGTCTGTAAATCTGGCAAAGATATAGCAATGCTTGTTACACAGAAATCACAGAATCACAGGCTGTATTTGTTAAAGTTTCTCCTACAAGGGATGAAAACTGAGCAGGTGCAGGCACATACATTCTGGACCCTAAATAGCAGTTTTTGAGAGATTGGATGTACCATTGAAATAAATTTCACCATCAATAACTATTCTTCATTTATTACATCCTTCTCCACTGAACTCCCTGTCACAGCACCTTCCCCTTGACCCTTTCCTTCTTTTCACTGAGATAAGTCAAAGTTAATGACGTTTGCAAAAATGCAAAATTAAAAACATCTTAAAAACTACAATGATTCAGCTTATAAGGATGAAAAAAACAAAGATATTTTTAACAAATTATTATCATGGCATACTCGTAAATAATACGCATCAATTGCATTACTGTAGGCTTGTAATATCAGGCTTGCTAATTTGCACAAAGTCTTCACAAAATGCATTGTAATAATAACCAGAGATCTGCTTCTGCAATGTGGATTGAGGGATAAATGTTGTCCAGGATACTGGGAATAACCTGGCTGTGCCTGCTGACATGCTGGAAAAGCTCAGCAGGTCTGGCAGCATCAGTGGAGAGAAATCAGAGTTAATGCTTCGGGTTGAGTGACCCTTCCTCAGAATTAATAGATATACATCCAGACAAGCAAGTCATAAGGGGCCTGAATTTGACACCTAGTCTGAAAGACAACACCTCCAAAAGGGTAACACTCTCTTACTACTGCACTGGATTGTTAGCCTCGACTTTTAACTGAAGTTCTCAGTGGAATTTGATAGACTTGGTTATAAAAACTAAGACTCTTACCAATTTTATTGATGCACCATATAATGCTCTTGATATAATCTTGGTATAATGATTGCTCTGTCAGGACCATAATAAACTACAGAAAGTTGTGAACAGCCCAGCCTATCACGCAAACCAGCTTCCATCCATCGACTCCATCTATACTTCTCACTATATTGGAAAGGTGCCAACATAATCAAAGTTCCCTCCCACCCTGATTATAATTTCTTCCAACCTATTCTGGCGGGCAGAAGATATAAAAGCTTAAACACGTATATCAAGAACAGCTTCTTCCTCACTGTTATTAGATTTCTGAATGGATCTCCCAAATTTTAAATCTAATTTTGATTTTGCTCTTTGAGCACATTCTCTGGATCTATAACATCGTATTCCTCTCTCTGTTCTATCATTCTTATGCACTTTGTATGGTAAGATCTCCTGTACTGCATGCAAAACAAAAGTCTTCACTGTACCTAGGTACATGTGACAATAATAAATTAAATCAAATCAAAAATCAAATGGCAGCTGACACATATCTTTGAAAGATGTTTCCAAACCAATAACTAATAAGTGTAAATATTTTGGACAGTGATTTCTCAAAATATTCATATAGCTTTACTCTTGACAGTCACATTTATCCTGCTACCCAGCATTTCTACCCATAGTAATCTCACCTAAATCAGTGTTCTTTACTGGCCTCTGATGGTTGTAAACTGGTGAACATTTGAACATTTGAGAGTATTCTTGAGCAAATTTTAACAGTGGTTGTGTTTGTTTCATTGTAAATACTGCTTAACTTGACTATTCAACTTAATAACATGATACTGAAATAACTCTGAATAAAATAGCAATTCAAAACAATGATATCAGGTCAAAAAGTTGAATCATTCAGAATGGTATTGAGAGTGAAGGAGTAGGAGTAAAAGCTGTATCAGACAGAACATGGAACATCTATTAGAATAGAGTCAGTATTGACTAAAAAAAACTGTCATGAAGAATGAGGCCTGTCAGACATCTGAACTACCACACGGCAAATGCATTACATTTGTTTTCTTGCCCAATATACCAAGGAGTGGTGCAGCCATAGTTCCCAGTTAAGTGGAACACGTGGTGTGGATTTGGAAGGTTTGAGTAGCCTTTCATGTAACTTGAGTCAAGAATCACCTAAAGGTTAGTATCTTTAAATAATGAATTCTTTTGTAGTTTATATCTCTCAGATTAATGCAGAGATGGCCCTAATTTCCATGTATATTATTTGTAATATTTTCTAATGTCTACTCCATGCTTTTAGGTGTTTCTTCAACTTTGTTTACTTTTCTGAGTTTAAAACCAGCCTTAACTAATCAAACTCGATGAGTAGCAATAGTAAACAGACTCACATAATCAAACACAATACAATTGAACAACTGGACTCTACAAATGATGATTGCCAGGTGCTCTGGAGCTTGAGAAACATAAGGTGTGAAATTCAATTGCTGTCATTTTGGTCACAAGGGGCAAAGCCCAAAACTCAAGCTTCATCTGCCACTTAATCTAAATAAATTCAGCACAAGTTCCAGTCCCTATAACCTGTTCTCTCCTTGTCAATGCTGCCGAGCTCTGCACAGCAATAGGAGACCCACACAGCTTTGGTTTGAGCACATGGTAGAGGTTTCCTGTGCGTCCTTAAATTCTGGCTGTCTCACAAGGAGGAGCAGAAATGAAAAGATTGCAATAATGGAAACTCTAGGTTGACAGATGTGGCATTGTAGGCATTTTGGAGAGGGCGAGAGGCAACGTATTCCTCAGAGAATGGTGAGCAGGAATGCCAACTTCTGGAGTCTGAATCAGAGAGTCTGGTTGTCATGTCACATGCCATCTTATGTGGGTTGTCAACTCTAACAAATGCATTTTTGCATGGCATCTCATATTATCCACAATCCTGTATACTACTCAATTCACGATATGTCCATCACACTTTCATTAGCACTGCCTGATATATCTTTACATTATACTTCAGATATTCTAGTTCCTTCTCAGAGATCTTTCAAAGCTGCCCATTACTCATGGCATCGATATACTTTAAGTTACTCAGCCACAATGTTCATATCACCCAAACACGTATTGCCAAACCACCAATATTATTTTTTCTCTACTGGGAAACAAGGTGGCATTTAATAGAAAGGAACAGAACCGACATTACAGAGGAGAAGGAAATCTGCATTTCTAAATCCCTAGTGAGAGAGATGGCTCTACTAGCATCATGGGGATGATCTGACAGTTGGACAACCAACTAACCTTGGAGGTCAGTATAAAGATGAGATCAGGATGTGGTGAGCCATTGGCCATTATTGTGCTACAAGCAGTCCACAGTGAAAACATAGTTTATTTGCCACTCCTTGGAGGGCACAGTGACAGACAGGTTCTGGCGCAGACCATTCGGTTGAGGAGCTCAATAGAACAGCAATAGAGGACAGCACTAAAAGAATGGGCTCAGTGAGATGCTGGCAGCATTGGCTAGTCTGACAGTCAGCTCACTGTCACAATCAAGAACCAGGGAAGAGTCTGGTTCCAAATCAGCAGAGGAACTTGCCCTTGCTGGAATATCTCCCTGTTATGCTTCAGGGTCAATGTCTCCATGTGATAACACTCACTGATAATTACACCACAAGACCTCCAAAAGCACTCAGTTCTTTCAGACACTTTCCAAAGGAAAACAATCCAAAGGTTTAGTTTACCTGCAATCAGGCCCCTTTAAGTAACAACAGCAGGAACCGTCGTGCTACTTCATGTCTCTTCTTTCAAGACTAGCCAACACAGGCATTACAAGAACCTGTAGGAGCAAATTATTGCAGATGCTGCAGATCACAGCAGGTCAGATAGCATCAATGGAAAAACAGCAAGCTAATGTTTTGAGTTCAGCTGTGATCAAGAGTCATCGAGACTCAAAACATTAGCTTGCTCTCTCTCCATGAATACTATCTGACCCACTATGATCTCCAACATTTGTTGTTTTCATTGCCAGGACCTGCTTTCTTCAAATTTGAAATCCTGGTATCACAATAGTTGGTTGGGTTACACAACATCAAGATTTTTTCAATTCAACAAATGTGGATACTTACAGGGGATAAAGATCTGTGCACTCACATTATTGAAGAATATCATGTGGGCCATATAGACAGCAGGATATGGGATAATGGCTTGTTTCCAATGAAACATGTTATTACGACACCTCTGGATATGGCAATTCAATTTTCCACCAACAAAACTTGACATGGAAAGATACAGCCTTCTAAAATTAGTGGTCATTATCTGAATTTACAAACCATAAAAAGAATTATTGCTCATTGTCTCCAAAATTCCATGCAAGGGTGGTAAAGTGCAGTTTTAACCTTATTAAAATAAATACAGTGACATTAAAAATGCAAAATACAAAATGCAATTATATATGTCAGATAAAATTGGAAATGAGAATAATTCTAAGGACAAGTTTAAAAGGGCACTGTTGCTCTTGTTTATTTATTGACAAGCAATGACTGTGGAATATGATAGCATTACTGATGTAAGGTGCATTGTTACTGTTGATATGAATAGCGTTTTTAATCATAACATTTACCTGTTGGAAAAATGACCTACAACCAAATAATATCACCAAGGATTATCACAACTTTTTTTTTTCAGATTACCATTCCAAACCTTTCAACAGGCAATGCCATAACCGAGTCCCATCAATTTGACTTTCAATGTCTTTTTCTTTATGTCCATAAATGGCAATGGAAAAGTCAAGTTTGCAAGCATCAGGCAGAGGTAGTGGACAAATCTAAGCATCTAGACTTAAATGTATCATCCAAGACTGAAATCCAGGCTAAATTAAGAGACACGGCCGGTCCATTAAGTATTATTGCATGAGGCTGAAACTGTCTGATATAAGAGGTGCTGCATTTTGGGAAAGCAAATCTTAGCAGGACTTATACACTTAATGGTAAGGTCCTAGGGAGTGTTGCTAAACAAAGAGACCTTGGAGTGCAGGTTCATAGCTCCTTGAAAGTGGAGTCGCAGGTAGATAGGATAGTGAAGAAGGCATTTGGTATGCTTTCTTTTATTGGTCAAAGTGTTGAGTACATGAATTGGGAGGTCATGTTGCGGTTAGGCCACTGTTGGAATATTGGATGCAATTCTGATCTCCTTCCTATCGGAAAGATGTTGTGAAACTTGAAAGGGTTCAGAAAAGATTTACAAGGATGTTGCCAGGGTTGGTGGATTTGAGCTATAGGGAGTGGCTGAGTAGGCTAGGGCTGTTTTCCCTGGAGTGTTGGAGGCTGAGGGGTGACTTTATAGAAGTTTATAAAATCATGAGGGGAATGGATAGGATAAATAGAAAAATTATTTTCCCTTTAATGTGGGTGTCCAGAACTAGAGGGCATAGGTTTAGGGTGAGAGGGGAAAGATATAAAGGAGACCTAAGGGACAACTTTTTCACTGAGAGGGTGGTACATGTATGGAATGAGCTGCCAGAGGAAGCGATGGAAGCTGGTACAATTGCAACATTTAAAAGGCATCTGGATGGGTATATGAATAGGAAGGGTTTGGAGGGATAAGTTCCGGGTGCTGTCAGGTGGGACTAGATTGGATTGGGATATCTGGTCGGCATGGACGAGTTGGACCGAAGGGTCTGTTTCCGTGCTGTACGTCTCTATGACTCTATGAGTAAAGTGGAGTGGCTTTTACTACGTGGATGCAAGAGTTGGACTTTGAAGAAAGAGCCTGTTAGAAGGATAGCAGCTTTTGAAATGTAAGTGTGCCAAGAGGAGCTCAAAATCTAAAGGATGGGCAGAAAGGCAAATGACTGGGTTAGATCAGAATTAGAAGTTCAGGAATCCATAATTAGAAGTTATTATTAATTAGAAAATTAGCCAGTTCAGGCATTGGAAACAAAAATGTGACAGCCTTGTCCTAGCAACAACTGAAGGCAAATTGACAGTGAAACAGAAAAGGAGAAGAAAATAATCAGACAGGTGGATAACATTAAAATGTGGACTGAGAGAGGTTTGAAGAAATCCAGGAAAGAAGCAAGGTTACGTCATTATGGCTGTGTAATAATAAATAAACAAATACTTTTCTCTTCTCTTCAAAATATATTGCATATGCTATGGTTCATTTTCCTGAGTACTTTTAACAAACATCCTTACTCCCCCAGTTGAAAGTGATCCTTGGTGATACGTATACATTTAAACAACTGAATCTGTGCCCTGTTGCTGAAAGCAGTGGAGGCAGTCTGGACTTGGTGAGAAAACTCTTCAATCACACTTCCCATTCCTAGGATCTTTTGCCACAATTATTCAAATGTAAACATTATTAAATTAAAGAGAAAAGGCATAATTTTAATAGATAGAGACACCCCAATATTTTACTGTATATAGCTCATAAATAATATGGAAATGATTGAGAGCTTAAACTCAACTTGACAAGGTATAATTTGAGTTTAAGAACATCCACATTTTAAAATCTATTATAGTTATTTGTATTCTAAAATGTCCATAATTGTACAATCCTCTTATTATTTTACATTTTTATTGTATTTTTATTTTGGTGATTATCTATGATGAATTATGAATTATGTCATGTCATCATGATTATCAATAAACCAGCTATCGATCAAAGAAACTCATCAATGTCCATAATTATCAAAAAGCAAATCATAGTAAATGTGAGAAGTTAAAAGCGATCAGGAATTAATTTATTAATTGACTAACTTAATTGAAAATGTTTGAACAATCTTTCGTTTAAAGCATACTGAAGTAAAATGACACTTAGACAATTGTTGTTAGGAGAGGGAATAACAACTTCAAATTGACTGAGCAAACATTCCAAGTTCTACTTTCTACATGGATAACAACAAAGCCCATGTTTATTGACACAGAGATGTCCTTACTACAACCCATACCATGATGCACTCCACCAGTACAAAGACAACAATGATGGTTTCTGCTTGCTGTCAACAACCTCGAGACTGCTGTGCAGCTGGAGACATTAGTTCAATATTTGCCAATCTTGAGTGAAACTCCAACTTTAACCTAGCAATAGCAATACCTGATAAATGATCCCTCGGAGGTTCTTAATTACAAATCTTAGGAAAAAGTAATGCAGTTTGTTTTTAAGTCTGGTGTTTTGTTCAAATAATGAAAGCATCAGTAATTATTCTTTTGCTAACTTTTGGATTTCCGAATTCTACATGTTTCTAAAATATACAATCCATGTATATTTCTGAATCTGCAGAAACAATTGCATTTTCCTTGCTTCTTTCATCTGAACAATTAAGAAACAATTTTAGCTTGTATCCCTTTGGATGAAAGTCATCAAATTTTGAAGCAATACACTGCATGCCATTTTGTTAAATCTTCAAATAGATTTAAAATATGTTTTACATCAAAATATCAAATTCAAAACAATCATCTAAAGAAATGTACAATTGTAATGGTTGGTTTCTGGGTGGTCTCAAGCAGTTGTGGATTGTACAAGCTGGTTATCTTTGGACAATTTTCAAGTCTATGAATAATCTATAAATGCAATCTTGCCTTTTTCATTTCGATGCCAAAATAATGTTGTGATCTTTGCAAGGTTAATGATCACTTACTTAGTTGTAAAATCATATGTCGACCAATACTCTTCCATACTATCAACAGAACTAATTGTATAACTATAATTGCAATTTCAGTACTGAAACTTAGCAGCTGCAAATGGTCTTGATCAATAAAGATTCCTTAGCTTTAAAATCAAAAGCAGTTGCGTGAAAAGTTATGACTCATTGTTAGCAGGTTATTTCTGAACTCTCTCACAGAGCATCTTTCCAGTGGACACTATGGGTTGAAATATTTCACTAATTTATACATTGTAATATTTTTATACAATATGTCATAATTAAACAAAAACTATCTAAAACTAAACATTTGCAAAACAGTTATTTGACATTCCTTATTGCCTCAAACCTATTAATGTTGTTTGAAACAAGTTGATCACTAAATGTGATTCATTTTCCAATATATAGACGTTTTCAGCTCTGATAGTATTTTTAAAATAAACTAATGTGATCAATATTATTTCATAAAACTATTTAAGATGAAGTATTTTACACAAGAACATTGATCACTGTATCTGAACCAGCAAAGAAGCAAGTCTCTTTTTTAAGGCATATCACATGACTTCCTATGATTTCATTACAGACAGCACTTCAAACATGAAAGCTTTAGTTAATGCCTCAGCTTGGAATGAGTAGGAATTTGTCATATGTCCTGTTTAAGTAGATCAGGAACTCTGTTGCTACACTTTCATCCTGGTAACCAAACTCTTTGTGCACTGTTTACTTAAAGGATGATCTGTTGAGGCCAAACTCACCTGCCAACCCAAATAGATCATGAATATTCTTATAATCCTCTCGTTTGTATCCCATAAACTCTTTCATCAGGAAGCTGCTTCATTGGGCAGTTCTTTCAGTCCCATTCATCCATAGTACTCCTCATCTCCACATGAAGAGACGTCTCTACTGCAAGCATCCCCTTAATGCTTCTTTCTTACCTCTAATCTGTTGACATTTTTTTCTTTAACTGTGGATTACGTGTCCAGTAAAACTCTTATTCTGCCTTTCTGGACTCTTGTGTAAATTAAGGCTGCAAGCTTGTATGTAAAGAATAATGCTAAAAAAAGGGACTGATGTTGAGAAGAAAGCAGATTATGTTAGGAAGATGATATCTTCACTTTGTTTCTTCTTAGTTGTATATTAAACAAAACATTGACCTGCAAGATGCAACCTCCCAGCACAACTAGGAAGTTCAACAAAATCGTACTTTAATCATAATTAAACTACAAGTAACATATAGGAAATGTATCATTACTGTATTGTCTCTAAGCATTTTCATTATGTTTGATTATTATATAAATAATATCTTAAAAAGCCACATATAATGTATGCATTCTTCATTTTGTTGGCCAAATCTGTTTTTTAGTTTTAATTTTTAGCTGAAAAAAAGTAAGTATTTTTTGGTAGGTGATTTGCAAATTGTTTTAACTGATACTCAACATGGAAGTAAATTCTTATTTACCGAGCATCTACAACAGATCCCAGTAATCGGTAGTTAGTAATGAAACCAGTCAATACATTGGTATCTGATTGATTATCCACCTTTTCTATTTGTGAGCAATTGCCTCACTGGTCAAAACATAAAACATACTAGTTTCAGAATTTACAGCATCTGTCATGATTAAGAAATCTGAAAACTAAATTATAAATATCAGCATAAAAACAGAGATTTGATCATTAGTTTACTGGCATGTTTCAATTAGATGTTAACTATGCAAACGCAGCAATTTTTCCTTTTAATTAACCTCAATGATCAATTTATAAACAACTTGTCAAAACTTGTTCTCAAAGGTCAAAATATTTCCCAATCTTGATGATTCACCAACAATTACAAAATCTTTTGCCATGGCATTACATTTTCTTTTAAATGAATCACTACAAATAAGGTGTAGTTAACTGCGTCATGAGTCACATGTTGCTCTTCAGCTGCTGCGGCATGGAGTTGAATATTTAGGGTCCAAAGAGGGAGAACATGGAGGCAGATGGGTGGGGAATTTCATCACTCTAGCTGCTAGCAGAGCCAATATGGCCTTGGGTATCCAGAGCTTTTGGAAATTATGTGGATTGTGGCAGTGTCCTGATGGTAGAGTGAGGCCCAGTGCTAAAGGCCTTCTTGCCAGTGCACGCTGTGGAGGACATTTCTACCCAATCGAACCCCCACAACAGCAGCCCATTACTAACAGATTTTTATTTTAAATTTTAAAATTTAAGCTTTACAACTTTAAATTTTCAAACAACATGAAGGAATGAAATTGAATTAATTGTTCTCTTTCAGGGCCACCAGTGTCGATCACATTATCTGAAGAAGGGTCACTGGATCAGAAAAGTTAACTCTGCTTTCCCTCCACAGATACTTCCAGACCCACTGAGTTTCGTCAGCAAATTCTGGTTTTGTTTCCTATTTCAAGCATCTGTAGTTCTATGCTTTTTTATTAACAATTATCACATTAATTATTAGACGTAACTTGCTCTGGTGGTGAGTTGACAGTGAGGGTTAGAACAAGGTGCATTTGAATGCTGCAAATGTTGGAATAGCATAACCTGATCAGTAAGTTCTGGAGATACATACATAATTCATGGTGTTTCTGTGAAGCACCTCCATATAATAGCCAATTACCACAAGAATAACAATGTGCAATATGAACACATGGTTTTTCCAGCAACATTGAGCACAATATAGGGTGGACTCTTCTCAGGCCCTGAATGACATTTTCTATCATGTGTCAGTGGGAAAACATGGTGAGATTAAAAAAAACTGGGTTCTCAACATTGGGTAAATAAAAAGATTTGATTCTCTGCTGTCAGGAGGGAATCTCACTGGGGAGCAGCAAGAGCATTTTTGCTTGTGTTTACATGCCATTAGTGCCTAAATGCATTTCATTGTCATTCATTTTCCTATACTCCCATGCAAGAGACAGAACCTGGACAGTGACAGTGCCCAATATGAAAGTCAGAGCGAGTACATGGCAGCTCTAGCACATCACTTGTTCCTCTGACCCTTCATCTTGGACAGCAGTCATCAGAAGATCAGGTTATGCCCCAGCAGCAACTATCTGCAGTCGGCCCCTCCACAAAAGTTGGCATTTGACATTTACCAACCTAAACACATCACCATGGCATTTCTCTGAGCCTCTCAGAAAACAGTTCTCTATTTCTGCATTTTGAACTGCACCAACACCTTTCATTGTAATACTACTGCTAGGATGCAAACACTCACCTTCCCTGGATTAGGCCAGGGAGCATCTCAGGGCTCCTCGTTTGCAGACACAAAGCCAGGCAGTTTGTCCTGGTTGTCAGCAGTCATTCATCTGTGGTGTTGTGATGATGCATGTACCATGTGTGAGAAATGGCTCTCACTCTTCAATAATTTCAGTCTGAGTCAAATTCCGAAGCAGATATTTATTAAAACATTCTTATAACAATGGGTGACAAGTAGGCACACCCGATTAACATGTTACATTGCAAGTTATACAGTTCAGCTGAATCTCTCGATACTCCTCTTTTAGCTTATTGGCTTAGTATGCAAAGCGTCAAACCTATCATAAGCTACTGACTTTACTCCTCCTCTGTTTACTTCTCCCACTACTCTAAGCCAGTTGCCCCTTACTCTTGTTTGTTTCTTGCCTTATTTGGCCTTGCACGTGACAAAGTGCAGGTGTTAGCTTGGCTGTTATACCACATAGCTTGACCGTTTCACTACATCCCGCTGTGGTCTTTTGTTGGCGTGCATCCCTTTTCGCTGCAAACTGTGTACGTGCTTGCTAGCTCAACACTTCTCCCCCACACTGAGCCTTATGGCCTGTTTATGGTTTTGTGTATGTGTTTGCGAAGGCAACATTCTGTCCACTATGGTCCACACTGAGCCTTATGACCTCTGATTGTGGCTTCTGCAGCACTGAGCCTTATGTTTTACACAAAATTTATTTTTTACAAGCCTCTTGCAGAAGGAACATTTACATTCTTCACAAACATATTCTCCACAATTCCCCCTTTTCTTTTAGGATAATAATTGTTACTTTATGCACAGGCTACATCCAAGTTTGTCAGCAGCATCCCTGAGACCTCAACTATGTTGGAAACATCTTCAAAATCATTCATCTCCTCATGGTTCAAAGGGTAAAGTTCCTGGCGCTGACTACAAATTAGGGGCATTTGTTTAGTCAGGACCGTTTCAATCAGCTGCTGGGTTAGTCCCGTGCACAAGGTATGATGCAACATCCTATAGCTATCAGTACTCCAGCAACCACTATCAAGGAGGTGAGTATGGAGGCCACTATACCTTTCCATTTCCCAAACCAGGATTCTAGCCACCCAGTGAGAGAAGTGTCTACCCCTGAATTCTCAGCCAATTCCTCTGCCAAGGTAGTCAACCCGCGCAGGGCTCGAGTGATTGAACCATCAGGCACTGTGTTATTTGGAATAAAGGTACAACAACTCCCCCCTAACATCACGCACATGACCCCTTTTTCGGCTAGGATCATGTCTAAGGACAATCTGTTCTCCCAAGCCATTCTGCTGGTTCATCAAGCTGCTCTGCTATACCCTTGACTGCATCCGTAGTGTAGTTAATGAACCGTTGTTGATTATAGAAAATATAGTTTATCCAATCCAAATTCTTGTTGACCGTTACCCACCAGAAGAGAGCCAACTCAAAGCCTGCTGCAATCTGGTTGCGAGCCTTGAACTCATCCGGCACCCCTCTAGGATCTCCTATAGAGTCCAGATATATATGATCATCAAAAGAGGTAACCAATAATGATCTTTTACTCCCCTTTTTGTGACAACCTTTTCCTTTTCAAATGCCAAGGTCAATGGGATTGCCAATTGCACAGTTGCATATGTGCCTCCCCAATCTGGAGGTAGGGTGGGTCTCAGCATTCCCCCTCCACAGTACCACCACAGATCCGCTTAGGGAACCTGCAGCCCTGAGTAGTTCCCTCCCTTATCTATTCCAGTCATATTTTCAATATCGATACACGATTTCAGCTCCCCCAAGTCTCTGAACTGATTTAGACCTTGTCTGCTAACACACGACGTGTGAATACCGACCATGGCCAAAAATGTGGGGGGGGTGGAGGGTTTTAAATCTTTCTTCTCCAAGGGACGGAACATTAGTGATAGGGAAGTATTCCACGCAATCTTATCCTGACACAGGACTATCATACATTTCAAGCCCTCCCTGTCTTGCTGCCACCCAAGCGGAAAGGGAACTACTTGGGCCACAGGCCTACCAGAGGCACATGCATAGCAATTGCTCTTGTTTAGACTTTTCACAGTGTACTTTACCCATTCAAACCACGCATTTGAATCCCTGTAATCAATTTCTATTTCAATGGTCTGTTTTAAGTTCTTTATCTTTATAATTTGTACCACCTTAGAGTCGATGGGATGGGCGAAGGGATATACCTGTGACATCTGAGTGCTCTTTTCATTCACTTCGACTGGCCACTTTCCTCTGCCCATCTGTATGCGGAAACGACAGCCCGAGAAAAACTTTCTGTTTGCCTTCATCTCTATCCCAAATGTTTCATTTAATTGGACCTGATAGGAATCCCCTCCTAGAACCACCTCAGCCATGTGGTTTTCTTTATTGTTAAATATATCGGGTTACATTTTGTATGGGGACACTCAAGAGTTGGCTGAAAGGGGCGCCGGTGTATTGTGACGAGTTGATTAATCCAAGTACCATTCCTGTAGGACTTAATGTGTACCTCTGAGTAGCTGTACTGTCTCTGATTTTCTACATCTGCACAATCAACTAGGCTGCTGGCATCAGTATCTATTACTTGCGGATTAGCACTCTCAGGGACCGTTATCACCAGGTAAGAGGACCACACCAAGGTTGGAAACCCCAAGACTAGAAGAGCTAAGATCATATATCTCATGCACCTCATTCCAAAAATAGTGCTGAAGCACCGAGAGACTTAATATACAATCTTACAGAAATAATCCCGTGCTCGCTTCGCCACTGTATACTCAGTTACTCAAAGTCTCTTTTGCCTGAGTTTCAATGGTTCTTTCGCTGATTCGCTGTCCAGACTTCTTTCTCAACCGGAGACTCCACTGGTCCCTTAATTCTGGTGTAGTGAGTCCAACCTCTCTCCGCCATCCTTATCGCCGTTTCGGTAGTCAGAAGAGCCTGGTATGGCCCTTCCCAATCTGGTTGTAATTTAGTCTCTGTCCATGACTTCATAAGGAACCAATCTCCCGGTCGGATTGGATGAACAGCAGAATTGAGAGGTGGAGTCTATGCGAGTAAACCCTGTCTCCTGAGAAAAGACTAAGAGGAGGACAGGCCCAGTATATACTTTTTTAAGAACAAGTCCTTAGTCTCGGGGATCGGCAGTCCCCCTGTCGTCCCCAAGTATGGCAGCCCAAATCTTTCCTTGGAGCCATTTGCACTCGTAGGAGTGCTATCGGCAAACATCGGGTCCAAGGGAGTCTGGTCTCTAATACCAATTTGGACAACTGTCTTTTAAGAGTTTGGTTCATCCTCTCGACCTTCCCTGAAGACGGAGGGTGCCAAGGGATGTGAAAATCCCAGGAGATTTCCAAGCTTTGCATTATTCCCTGGAGCATCTTAGAGGTGAAGTGGCTTCCCTGATTTGAGTCTATACACTCCACTATCCCATACCGGCGAACTATCTGCTCAAGAATGATCTTAGACACCCCACTTGCTGTTGCTGTGACCAGGGGGTATGCTTCCACCCAACCGGATAAATGGTCTACTATAACCAACATGTACATAGCCTTCCTACCCGGGCAATTCAGTGTAATCCACCTGTATGCTCTGGAATGGTCTTAGCCCAGGGTCTCTCCCACCTGGGACCTGTTTCCTTTGTATCTTTTTGTTTATCTTTTTACATGTTATATAGCCTTCACATATGTGTTTGGCAATTGTGTATATCCCTTTACATCCATATTTTCTAAGAACCAAATCACACATTACCTGCACTCCCCAATGACTCCCCTGAAGAAAGACAGCCATTATTTCTCACATCAGCATCTTAGATAACATTTCCTGACCATCGGGTAGCACCCATTTCCCTTCTACCGTTTTTGTAGCCCTAGTTCCCCCAACTCCTTCTCTTCCCTAGCACTAAGTAGGGGTCTCCCCTTAGGTTCCTGTATTGTCGGGACCAAGATAAATGTCTGGGTGACCTGTGAGTTCAAAGCTGCCTCCTAGCAACTTCATCCGCCAGCCTAATTCCCCTTATCTTGAGATCATCTCCTCTCTGATGATCATTAATGTGGACAATGGCTATCTCCTTTGGCAGCAAAAGGGATTCCAATACTTGCTGTACTAATGCCTCATGAGCCAGTTCTTTACCTCTACTGTTTACCAGTCCTCTCTCCTGCTATATTTTCCCGAATGTGTATGCCACCCTGAAGGCATATTTAGAATCCATGTAGACAGTTCCATCCTTCCCCTCTAGAGTCTTAAGGGCGTGATCTAGCGCATGGAGTTCGCAGGTCTGTGCCGACCAGTCATTGGACAGCCTACCAGCCTCGACTACATTCCCCTCTATTCCGTTCACTACCGCATATCCATTACATCTTTTGCCTTCAATTACTCTGAAGGACCCATCCACAAACAGTCTGACCCCTGCGTGGAGAGGGACGTCTCTACGGTCCATTCTTACTTTAGTCTGATACTCTATAATGTCAAGGCAGTCGTGTTGTAGGTCTGAAGGAACTATGTCCTCCCCTCTCCGTAGAAAAGTAGCTGGATTCAGACAAGTGTCTGTGATCAATGTAAGGTCATCCTTCTCTATTAAAATTGCTTCGTATTTTAAAATTCTAGAGCCCGTTAGCCACCGCCCTGCCTTCTGGTTCAGTATGGCCCGTACTTGATGCGGGGTGATTACTATCAATGCCCCGCCGAATGTGAGTTTTCGACTTTCTTCCACCAGTAGCGCAGTTGCTGCTACTGCCTGCACACACTCTGGCCACCCTCTAGAAACTGGATCTAATAATTTAGACAAGAATGCTACCGGCTGTTTCATCCCTCCCCATCGCTGGGTCAGGGCCCCGAGGCTGCTCCCTTATCAACGTTGGCAAACAAGTGAAAGGGCTTATCTAGGGAAGGCAACGCAAGGACAGGGGCATGGATCAAACTTTCCTTCAATCCTTCTACTAATTCTTTTTCTTCCTCTGTCCACTTTAACAACTGTGGTTCTTCTTCCAGCAATTTTAGGTATAATTTCTTTGTCTTTTGGGCATACGACTCGATCCATAATCTACAGTATCCTGTTGGCCCCAGAAATTTCCTCAATTTCCGTTTAGTCCGAGGGAGTGGCATTCCAACTACCCCTTCAATCCTTTCAGGACTTATTTTCGTTTTTCCTTCACTGACCAAGTGTCCTAAGTATTTTACTTCCCTTTCTACATACTGTAATTTGTTCCTTGAAACCCTCAATCCCTGTTGTCCCAGAAAATGTAGCAATTTATTAGTTGCTTCCATTGTTCCCTTCTCATCTTCTCCCGTGACCAATAGGTCATATACATATTGCAGCAAATTTGTCCCTTGGGAACTTATAAACCTTTTCAAAATTTGTTCTAAAACCTGTCCAAACAAGTTTGGGGACTCAGTGAATCCCTGAGGAAGCACTGTCCATCTATAATTGCTGTTTCCGCCCCGTTCTTGGGTCTTCCCACTCAAAGGTGAGCATGTTTCTACTTTCCTCTGCCAGGGGCATGCCCAAAATGAGTCCTTTAGGTCCACCACACTGAACCACTTGTGGTCTGTGTGGGATTTTACTCAAGAAGGTATAAGTATTAGGGACTACCGGGTGTCGAGTCTGTACTATCCTGTTAAGTGCCCTTAGGTCTTGTACCAGATGATAGGTACCATCTGTTTTCTTTACTGGCAAAATGGGGGTATTATAGGGGGTCGTACAGGGTTCCAGCAGGCCGTCCCTAATTAATCTCTCAATCATGGGTTGTATCCCCCTTCTTCCTTCAGTTGAAATCAGGTAGTCTTTCACATACCGTCTCCCCCACCTGTTTCAAGCTGATCTTGAGAGGGGGAATCTGCAATCCCCCTCGATTGCCTTCCCGTGCCCATACTGTGGGGTCTATTTGTTTTTCCTGTTCCTTTGTCAAAAGGGCCATTTTTACTACTAGTTGTCAGTCACTCACCACGATCCCTAGTCCTAATAATATAATTAAGTCTCTTCCTAACAAACTGCTTCCTATATCCGGAATGTTTAATAATTGTCCTCAATTTTTCCTTCATCACTTTCGATCGTCATAGGTTCAAATGGATTGTAAATCCTTCCCCCTTTGCATCGGACACTATTACCTTTTGTTTTGTAAATTGTACTCCTTTGGTTATAAAATTTAAGGATGATCGTGCTGCCCCTCGTATCTATTAAGAAAATTGTATCATCGTTATGAGGTCCCACCTTTAGATTTATCAAGAGTTCCCGGTGGGTCCCCGGGGGCAGGAACCCCTGGTGCCCCTATTCTTCATCAAAGTTCATAAGCGTTAACGCCCTCTCTTCCCTTTTCAGATCCAGACACTCCCACTTCAAGTGACCTGTCTTTCCACATTAGTAACATCCCGCCTGTGGGGATTTCCACCTTGATCCCTGTCCCTGTCAACTGGACCCCCTAAAGGGTTTTCCTCATTCTCTTCCCCACCTCTATTTTCAACAAACCGCCAGCCATCACTCTGGTTGCTTATTATCGGTTCCACTCTTTTCTTGACCACCTCATCAACCGTAGCTACCATCATTTTTGTCTTCTGTTTTTGCTTCTCATCCTTTTTACAGACACTTTCTGTGCCTCTCTTAATAATTCATCCAATAATTTCTCACTCCATCCCTCTATTTTCTGTATTTTCTTTTGGATATCCGGCCATGCCTTAGTCACAAAATGTACTTTGAGGAGGCCCTGAGCTACTGGATCCTCAGGATTCATACCCGAATACTTTCTCATTGAGTCCCGCAGCCTCAGTAAAAATGTTGAGGGAGTCTCATCTTTCTCTTGTCGGACCTCAACTGCCTTTGTTAAATTCTGGGATTTAGGGACTGCCTCTCAAATTCCTTTTATTATTTAGTCTTTGAGGTCCTTCATCTGGGTTTGGTCAGCTGCCTCGTTGTTCCCCCAGCCTGGGTCTGTATTGGGAAACTTCTGTTCAGCTGACATAACTCCCTTCCCAGAGGGGTGTTCTCATTCCCACAACCTCATAGCTGCTCTTCTGATCATCCCGCTCTCTTCCCCAGTGAAGAGAATATTTAAAATAGACATCAACTCCATCCAAGTGTATAGGTTGGGACCTAGAAATTGATCTACTTGCTCAGATAGACCCACAGGATCTTCAATAAGGAGTTTCATCTCCTTCTTAAAGGTCCTGACTTCGCCGCTTGTTAAAGGGGCATTTACGAAGCCAATTATTCCCAGTCCTATGGGAACTTCCCTGAGAGGGTATACATTTGTCTCTTGGTGTCGTTCGGGAACGGATATTCCTCAATATCCTTTTCTAATCGCTTTAGTTCCTTCGTCAGTCCACCTTTCAGGACTTTTGGTTTCACAACCTTCACCTGTTCCTCATTTTCCCCCTCCACTTGCTCGCTACCAGCCGCCACCCCTAACCCAGCGTCATCGGCTTGTAGATTGTCAGGCTCATTTTGCAGGGGGTGTGTCATATGGCAGGGGCAAATGGTCAAGAACGTCCCAAGGGGGAGGGGGTGCTGAGGGTGACTTTTCCTCCTTTCCTGTCATAGTTTATATACAATATAAACGCGCTTCTCAACTGTCCTGCCAGCAGGAGGCGTAGTCGGACTCCTCTTTACAGAAAGATTGTTTTTCATTAATACATGACTTCAACAATTGACAGACCCAATCCTCTTTCGACCCATATTTTGGCCAAAAGACCAATGGTGGACGAATACTCTCTTTGGTCCGGATAAAACAACAATATTTTATCACAGATTTCTTATCCTTCTCCCTTGTACAAGAATTATTTTTCCAATTTTTCAACATCCGTCCCAAGGGATTTCCTGGAGGGATGTCTTCTGGGAGTTCTTTACCCTTTATCCCAGGCACCTCATTTTTGCTTCCTTTACCTCCCATAGTGGTCAACTTGCCAGTCCCTTAATTTGACAGATATCAACACTCCCAGTCACCAAGGCAATTCTAACTCAAACCCCAATCAAACCTAGGGGACTCTCACCCCAATCAAACCTAGGGGACTCTAACCCCAATCAAACCTAGGGGAGTCTAATCCCAATCAAACCCAGGAGACTCTAACCCCAATCAAACCCAGGGGAACATCCCTCCCATAGGACTTTCCGGAGGGATGTTTTTCTGGACTTCTCTATCCGTTTTCCCCAGCGTCTTATTTTACTTCCCACGAGGCTCACTGCCTCCCGTGGTGTTCTACCCGTCAGTCGCTCAATTCGACAGGTATTACACCCCCCAGTCACCAAAGTAATACTAAAAGGTCTCTTTTCTTACCTTGGTCCTTGCACGGAGTTGCCTGACTGCAGCTGTACCTACTATTCTGCGCCTGCCTTATTTTCCTGTTCTGGTTCGGAATGACTCCCCTAGGAACCTCGTCAGTCAACCAGACGGGGCACTGACAAAAGACACAGGACGGTTCTAAAAGGAACGGGACGCGTCTTCCCAGTCATCGACGGTGACCACTCCGCCAGTGATGACAGTATCCCGGACGACGTCCCCAATTGTGAGAAATGGCTCTCACTCTTCAATAATTTCAGTCTGAGTCAAATTCCGAAGCAGGTATTTATTAAAACATTCTTATAACAATGGGTGACAAGTAGGCACACCCGATTAACATGTTACATTGCAAGTTATACAGTTCAGCTGAGTCTCTCGATACTCCTCTTTTAGCTTATTGGCTTAGTATGCAAAGCGTCAAACCTATCATAAGCTACTGACTTTACTCCTCCTCTGTTTACTTCTCCCACTACTCTAAGCCTGTCGCCCCTTACTCTTGTTTGTTTCTTGCCTTAATTTGGCCTTACACGTGACAAAGTGCAGGTGTTAGCTTGGCTGTTTTACCACATAGCTTGACCGTTTCACTACATCCCGCTGTTGTCTTTTGTTGGCGTGCATCCCGTTTTGCTGCAAACTGTGTACGTGCTTGCTAGCTCAACACTTCTCCCCCACACTGAGCCTTATGACCTGTTTGTGGTTTTGTGTATGTGTCTGCTAAGGCAATATTCTGTCCACTATGGTCCACACTGAGCCTTATGACCTCTGATTGTGGCTTCTGCAGCACTGAGCCTTATGTTTTACACAAAATTTATTTTTTACAAGCCTCTTGCAGAAGGAACACTTACATTCTTCACAAACATATTCTCTACACATGTGCCAGCAACCTATGCACCAAACACAGAGTATAATCATCAAACAATTAGCCATCAATAGGAAAGGGTTCCATTCCATCAATGTACAACTCATATATGTTAATCAGTACTCCATCTTAGAAGTCTGCACCAGGTTTCCTGGGTGCTGCCTTGATGCCTAAATACTGGAAACACCCCATGTTTCTTCATTTCAAGGGTTGGATATCTTAAAATAAATACCTGCAGAGGTAGAAGAAATATTGATGCACAAGTTGGCACCTTATTCTAATATAATTCATTTGATTGGCAAGGATACAAAGGCTACGTCTCAACTAAATGGTAAGATAGATTTCTCTCTCTTGTTAAAGAGAGAGAGAGATGACTGGTGGCGGTTTAAGCTGAGGCGTCAACATGCCTCAGGTCAGGGGAAAGGTTGAGAAGGAGAATTCTTCATGTCAACCTCAGTTGGTATGGGAATTGAACCCATGCTTTTAGTGTTGTTCACTAACCACTGAGCCAACTGACGCATCACCATTGCATAGACAGTTGAATGTCTGGATAGAACAGATCGGCCATCAGTTCCTGTTAGGCAAGGATTGAGACCCAAATGACATACATAGTTGATTATATTGAAAGACAAATATTTATCCCTTTAAATACCCAAAACACACATTGATCTATGTGCTTGGCAAAAGAATTAACAGCAACAAAAAAGATAAAAAATATACAGCAAGTGGTTAGGATCTGGAAATGTGCTGCCTGAGGGTGTGGTGGAAGGAATTTCAACTGAGGCCTTCAAAACAGAATTGGATAATTACCTTAACAGAAAACATTTTTCAGAAGGAAATTCAACTATGTTGCCCTTCTAAACAGTTACGTATGGAGAAACTTTGAAACCAGCTGTTACTGCTTCTTCAACCCTCAGCTGGTGGCTAATTAAGAAATATGGTGATCGATTTTAAGTCTGAGCAGAATAGGACATAGATGCCCAAAGGAGGTCTTGCAATGGGAAGAAGAGATCAGAATGAGGCCTGGAAAGTTTTAACAACTTGGTGTAATATTGAACATCTGTCTCCCACCTGAAGCCAGTGGGAATGATGTTAAGTCAGAGGGGTGGGAAGTGAGATAATTGCAGAAGTCAAATGCCTAAGTGAATTGTTTCTATTGAAAGATAAATACTACTGGGCTGAAGTGGGTTATAGCGAAAGAGGAAACATTATGGTAGGAGAAGGTAACATTTCCAAGAATTAAAACTCTTGAATGCTGCCTCCTGCTAGCATTTCCACAGTGAATTTGCAACTTGGTCTTAATGCAAATTCCATTAAAAACATCTTTGTGGAGCTAGTCTTTATTTTGTTTTTAACTGTAATTTTACTTATTTCATTAGTCTAGATTTTAACTCATTCATTGTTCCTGCCCAGTGGTGTTGAGCTAGACTAAATTGACCGCATACCTCAATAATGAAAACATGTTTTATGGTATGAATAAAATAATCAGATACTAAACAATTTATATCCTCGTAGTTTCTTTTTACCATCCTTCATATATTCTGGGAAAGTGTGACTTAGAAGATTGAATTGAAGTAATCATGAAATTAAACAAACCTCAGGGAGATAGCTTGCAGTCAATGGTCTCATGCAATCAAGTATTGAGGTGGTGGATCCAAATATTAATTGGTAACAACAGAATCATTAAAACAGTTCACGTCAGTTTATGTTTTCTCCATAGTTTTCAAAGATTGTTCATTCTTGAATTTTCTGTAAAAAGTAAGCTGCATTTGACTTCTCAAATATAACATTCAATTCATGGAAATATCAACACTGTTGTGTTGTGGATTCTACCACTGAATTATTTCAAAGGATGCAAATTAATGCAATAAATTTTGGGTAGGCATTGTTAACCTTAACACTATGTACACGTGACCATCTAACAACATTTTATCAGTGCTGTTGAGACTATATTTTTTCATCGCTTCCCCACCATCACACCACCACTCCCTCCCACCCACCGCAAACAACTTGTTTAAACTTCCGAGGTGGTCGAGCATGTCACAGCTTGTGGCAGAAGAATTTCTGCACTGCTGAGTTCAGACAAGGACTCCATTAACTCTAAACCTGTGAGGAAATCATTAGAAACAAAACCCTGAAAACTGCCACATCCCCATAACAAGCAGGGAAACAAATGGTACAGGCATGAAGTCAGAATAGAATCATCCGCTCTGTATCACTGAATAAATTTACCTACCTCAGAGAACATTCACTGCCTTTGAGGGATGGGGAGGGACACAGAACAGGCTTTCCAAAAAAGCAATGATGCTTCAGGCCTGTCGACTAGACTGCAAGATGTGACAGGTCTTTACCAGCCCTCAGATTCTTTGTGTCTTCAGTACAATAGGAGTACACAAGTGAGCAACAGTTCTGTATACTATTAGCCATTGCAGGTCTTTGGAAATGCTAATATTCTGTTGCATCTTCTCTAGCTTCTGAATACTGTCAGCTGACAAGATACTAAGAATGGCACATCACATCCCATAGAATCTCATGTATAAAAGTCATTGCCGAATCATCACAAATTTACCTCACATCTGTTGAACTGGTATCCAATGTATCTACCAACTAACACTGGTGTATGATAAACAAGGACACTAACAGTTATTATTTTCAATTTATGTGTTTATGGTGCACAATTTCACAATGGTTTATCAATTATGCTCATAATTTTGATAAAAAGTGTATGTAATTTATCTTAAACTAGCAGCATAAATTCTTCTATTTATTCTGCACCTTCCTCAAAATTTCCAACCTGCTGTACTTCTAAATGGGCCCAGTACAATTGCTGAAGAACTGAAAATCACATTCTGAATCCTCAAATGGTAAAATGGGTCAGTTTTCAAAGATATAAGGTATTCTATTGAAACAAATCAAAGACTAAAGAGGTTCACACTGAGATAATAAAATTCATGTTTGCTTCTTATATTCCACTAATGCCACAAATACACATGAAGCGGAATCCAATCTTTGCAATACCTAATTGCATTTAGGCCGAAAGAACATTGTTAATGCATATTCAGTTGGCAAACTGCCATTGGTAAAAATATTTAAGCTTCTGTTGAATTCTACAATACATTCCCTTACGTAATGAAGGGTACAAAGGTCACAAACGAATTGTTTTTCTTGATTCAGCAACAATGTTATTTAACACAAAGAGTGACCCTTGTTGATGAATCAGTGACTGTTTACTCATGCACGTCTCAAAAGTTTTGATTTTGAACAAAGACTAACCTCCAAGTGCTTAGTATTTTTCACCATATAAACTGTTTAAGAATGTCATGAAGTTGTCACCAGAAACTCATTCAATATAATTTGGTTATGAATTCAACAGAAGAAGCACAGTCTGAGACATACTGGCCCAGTCAGTGATGCCCATATCCCATCAACAAAGTTAAAAAGAAGACAAGGCTGATTGACATCTTTAGATATAGTAAAAATGTATCTATGATAACATACAAAGGGTTTGCATGATTTATAACCTCACCACCATTAATCATCAAGATTAGAATGTAATTGGGTACACAGCACTTCTCTGTATGAGTGGAGCCTCAACACTTACAAAACTCAACACCACTGAAGACCTGTAGTTTTATTAAGTGTTGCTCCTGCCAAATTCAGTTCTCACCACACCCCATCCACCACAGGCATATTGTGGCTCAAATAGAAGACCAACACCCAGAATCTCCGCCCAAGGTTATGTACCATCTAGACTTGGAAATGCATTTCCATTTGTTCACTGTCACTGAGCCAAAATCCCTCCCTATGGAACATGATTCATGAAGATGTTCATCTTCACATTCTGAGAAACAATTAGAAATGCTGTACATCTCGATGACTCTATGACCTTGCCAGCAATAGCCACTATCCCAGAATGAATGCAAAAAATCTCTAACAATGAACCATTGAGTTTGATCACTAAATTAATTCATTTTGGATCGTTCAAGATTTATTTATGTGAATCAATCACACTAGGGTTTAAGTCACTTGTTGTATTCCTAGCATCTGAATTTATGTGGAGACAGTGAGGTCTGCAGATGCTGGAGATCAGAGTTGAGTTTGTATTGCTGGAAACGCACAGTAGGTCAGGCAGCATCCGAGGAGCTCTACGATATCAGCCATGCACTGCCATCTACTCTGCCTGCAGTCAGTCCTGCCTCAGCTCAGAGCCTCACTTTCCCAGACCTGCAGCGGACCACTGTATTCCTACATCCTCAGGAGGATATACGCACTCAACAAAGTATTTATCTACTGCATTGGACATAGAAGAACGTAAGCTAAACAAACTTTCATGTACTTCCATCCACACACGAGCTTCCTCGAACCTTCCAGAATGTTCTCTTGGCCTCTGGAACTGCCCAGACGCCATTAGCCATGTGGCCGCTCCTTCCATGACCGCTGGGGCAATTGATGATGTCACTCCGCCCCCGATGTCGCCACGCAGTCCGCAGTCATTGCAGACCACATCACCTCCGCGACTGCAGAGAAAACCACCACCGCAGGATACACTGGTGCCGCTGGATTCACTATCACTGACGTGATACCTACCTTGAACGTCACTTTCCCCCCTGTAGTTGCCATCGCGGCAGTCACTTCCACCCCGCTGGTAGGTCCCATTGTTGACGTTACTTCCACTGTCACTGATGTCAGCAGTTGAGTATCCAACCGAGATGTTGCCTTCCTTGCCCGTGATGTCACATCTGCCCCCATTAACTTAACCATAAACCCAACTTCCACCCCCCTTTGTAAATGTCACCTCCTTTGGTGACGTTACTACTGACTCCATAACCATGCCCACTCAGGCCACTGTCTCTGCCACCCCACCTCAAACTCCAGCCCCACTCCAGGTCCTAGCCCCTATCCCTGCCGTGTCTTCACCATTCTCCCAGACCTGCCCCTCATGAGGGCAAACGTTTAGTCCTCAGTAAAGGCCTCACCTTTATCACTCTACGATCCCAGATCAACAAGTTCAACACGAGCTGCGACCTTGAACGTTTCTTCCGCCGCCTCCACCTCCATGTCTACTTTTACAATCAAGACACTTGTCCCCCCACCAAGGACCCCTTCTCCCGCCTCCAACACCCCATCACATGGACACCCTGTGCTGTCTGCTACCTGCCCTTGACCTCTTCATTTCGAACTGCCGCCGTGACAGCAACCGCGTCAACCTGTCTAACCGGCTCACCCACTTCAACCTCTTGCACTCACAATGCACAACCCTCCACTCCCTCTGCTCAAACCCCAATCTCACCATCAAACCAGCGGACAAAAGGGGTGCAGTGGTAGTCTGGCGCACTAACCTCTACACCGCTGAAGCCAGACGCCAACTCGAAGACACCTTCTCCTACCGCCCCCTCAACCATGACCTCACCCCCATCTGAATTTATGTGACTGTTCGAGTTAACGTTGATCCCAGAAGTGAAACCTAATTTTTTTCAGTCTTTCTTCCAGAAGAACACTTCTCAGTTTTCTATTTCCTATTGTCTACAAGGGCCTCCAAGCCAATACATCATTAGTGACTTAACCATGAGCAAAAAGCCCCAAACGGACAGATATCAGAACACTGTGTGCACAATCCTCTTTTTTGTCCTTAAAACTGAATACATTAGCCAGAAACTGCTTTGTTTGTGAATCTCTGTAGATAGAAATCTATTTCTTTCCCTTTGATTGAAGCATGTGTTTGTACATGTATACTGGGTTATTTAAGGGAGCATCATTTATATTTCCATATCATAAATTGGTTCATTAATGAATTTTACATCTTCATTGAATAGATTGTCTTTCATCATATATTAATAATATTGAATTTATTAATAAAACCTGATTGCTGAATCTCTTAAATCGAAATCCAAGAGACATCAAGAACATAGAACAACACTGCACAGAACAGGCCCTTCGGCACATGATGTTGCATGGACCTGTGAACCCCTCTAAGCTCATCCCCCTACACAATCCCATCATCATCCATGTACTTATCCAAAAATTAATTCATCTTATGCAATGAATAAGTAGTAAAATAAAGTAGTAAAACATGGAAATATTATAAACAATTAAAGAAATTAAAGATTTTGGCTCAGATTTTCTGGACATCAGATAATAGGAAGAGTGCTTTGAAAGCCTAAACATCTGAAGGGCAATTATCCTGTGCCCAGACTGGAAAAATTTCCAATACTCAACATTGGACAACACTTGGAGGAAGCATTGAGGGTAGCAAAGGTACAAAACGTACTCAGGATGTGGGATTTCAATTAGGTGAAAGTGAGGACTGCAGATGCTGGAGATCAGAGTCGAGAGTGTGGTGCTGAAAGAGCACTGCAGGTCAGGCAGCACCCGAGGAGCAGGACATTTCGGGCACAAACCCTCCATCAGCAATTTGCGGGCCGGGGGGCTGAGAGATAAATGGGAAGGGGGGGGGAAGCGAGGACTGTGAACCCCACCCTAGGGAAATGACATCTGCTAAGCACTTCATCTTTGCCCCTCATGATTTTATAAACCCCCTGAATCTCCTATGCTCCAGTGAAAGAAGTTCCAGCCTATCCAGCCTATTCTTATAATTCAAATCTTCCAGTCCCGGAAACATCCTGGTATCCCAATTTAATATCTCTCCTACCGCTACCGAACCATTCGTGCTGGTGGCATTGAAAACTCCACCAGATGTTTTGTAATAACTAACTATTATGTACAAACATTTCATTCCTTCAGCACAATATTAAGCTAGTTGTTTACAACAGAGGAGCATGCTTATTGTAGTGTTATTAGAATCATAGAGATGTACAACATGGAAACAGACCCTTCGGTCCAACTCGTCCATGCTGACCAATTATCCTAACCTAACCTAGACCCATTTGCCAGCAGTTGGCCCATATCCTCCAAATCCTTCCTATTCATATATCCATCTAGATGCCTTATAAATGCTGTAATTGTACCAGACTCCACCACTTCCTCTGGCAGCTCATTCCATACACACATCAGCCTTTGTGTGAAAAAGTTGCCCTTTAGGTCTCTATTATATCTTCCCATCTCACCCTGAACCTATGCCCTCTAGTTCTGGACTCCACCACCGCAGTGAAAAGACTTTGCCTATTTATCCGATCCATGCCCCTCTTGATTCTATAAACCTCTATAAGGTCACCCCTCAGCCTCCAATGCTGCAGGGAAAACAGCCCCAGCCTATTCAGCCTCTCCCAATATCTCACACCCTCCAACTCTGGCAACATCCTTGTAAATCTTTTCTGAACCCTTTCAGGTTTCACAACATCCTTCCGATAGGAAGGAGACCAGAACTGCATGCAATATTCCAAAAATGGCCTCACCAATGTCCTGTACAGCCACAACATGACCTCCCAACTCCTATACTCAATGCTCTGACCAATAAAGGAAAGCATACCAAATGCCTTCTTCACTATCCTATCGACCTGCAGCTCTACTTTCAAGGAACTATGAACCTGCACTCCAAGGTTACATTGTTCAGCAACACTCCCTTACCGTTAAGTGTACGAGTTCTGCTAAGATTTGATTTCCCAACATGCTGCACCTCACATTTATCTAAATTAAATTCAATCTGCCACTCCTCAGCCCATTGGCCCATCTGATCAAGATTCCATTGTAATCTGAGGTAACCTTCTTCGCTGTCCACTACTCCTCCAATTTTGGTGTCATCTGCAAACTTACAAACTATACCTCCTATGTTCACATCCAAATAATTTATATAAATGATGAAAAGTAGTGGACCCAGCACCAATCCTTGTGGCACACCACTGGTCACAGGCCTCCAGTCTGGAAAGCAACCCTCCCCCACCACCCTCTATCTTCTACCTTTGAGCCAGTTCTATATCCAAATGGCTAGTTCACCCTGCATTCCAAGAGATCTAACCTTACTAACCAATCTCCCAGGGGGAACCTTGTCGAATGCCTTACTGAAGTCCACATAGATCGTGTCCACCATTCTGCCCTCATCAATCCTCTTTTTACTTCTTCAAAACACTTAATCAAATTCATGACATGATTTCCCATGCACAAAGCCATGCTGACTATCCCGAATCAGTTCTTACCTTTCAAAATACATGTACATCCTGCCTCTTAGGATTCTCTCCAGCAATTTGCCCACTACTGATGCCAGGCTCACCAGTCTTTAGTTCCCTGGCTTTTCCTTACCACCTTTCTTAAATAGTGGCAACACGTTAGCCAACCTCCAGTCTTCCAGCACTTCACCCATGACAACTGATGATACAAGTATCTCAGCAAAGGGCCCAGCAATCACTTCTCTAGCTTCCCAGAGTTAGAGGTTGTACACCTGATCAGGTTCTGGAGATTTATACACTTTTATGCATTTCAATACATCCAGCACTTCCTCCTCTGTAATGTGGACATTTTTCAAGATGTCGCCATCTATTTCCCTATATTCTATATTTTCCATGTCCTTTTCCACAGTAAATACTGATGCAAAATACTTGTTTAGTATCTCCCCATCTCCACAGATAGACTGCCTTGCTGATCTTTGAGCAGCCCCATTCTCTCCCTAGTTACCCTTTTGTCCTTAACATATTTATAAAAACCCTTTAGATTCTCCTTAACCCTATTTGCCAAAGCTATCTCATCGCCCCTTCTTGCCCTCCTGATTTCCCTCTTAAATATACTCCTCCTGACTTTATATTCTAAGGATTCTCTAGATTTTGCCTGTCTATACTTGACATATGCTTCCTTCTTTTTCTTAACCAAAATCTCAACTTCTCTCATCATCCAGCATTCCCTACACCTACCAGCCTTTCCTTTCTCCTAACAGGAATATACTGTCTCTGGATTCTTGTTATCTGATTTTTGAAGGATTCCCATTTTCCATCCATCCCTTTACTTGCAGCATCTGTCCCCAATCAGCTTTTGAAAGTTATTGACTAATATTGTCTAAAATAGCCTTCCTCCAATTTAGAGCTTCAACTTTTTAGATCTGGTCTATCCTTTTCCATCACTATTTTAAAACTGAGAGAGTTATAGTTGCTGGGCCCAAAGTGCTCCCCCACTGACACCGGTCACCTGCCCTGCCCTAGTAGGTACATCCACATACTGAATCAGAAAATTTTCTTGTACACACTTAACAAATTTCTCTCCATCTAAACCCTTAACACTATGGCAGTCCCAGTCCATGTCTGGAATGTTAAACCATTACCACCCTATTACTCTTACACATAACTGAGATCTCCTTATAAATTTGTTTCTCAATTTCCTGCTGCCTATAATACAATCCCAATAAGGTGATCATCCCTTTCTTATTTCTCAGTTCCACCCAAATAACTTCCCTGGATATATTGCCGGGAATATTCTCCCTAAGTACAGCTAGAATGCTATACCTTATCAAAAATGCCACTCTCCCTCCTCTCTTGTCCCCCTTTCTATCCTTCCTATAGCATTTATATCCTGGAATATTAAGCTGTTAGACCTGTCCATCCCTGAGCTACATTTCTGTAATTGCCATGATATCCCAGTTATCTTTAAATGATCTGAGGTAAAATGGAGTATATCATTGGGTCATATGTTAGGATATATTGATTATATCACAAGCATGTCTCTCAAAGACATACTGACATATTGACTGGAACAGATAACAGAGGATATAGCAAGCAATTATGAAATAAAACTGTATTTCACCTTTACTAAAAAAGGATGAGGGAATAAGAGTAGAGAAAAATTATTACTCAAGTCTTTAACAAGATCACAGCAGATCTATATAGACCGTTTTGGTCTGTATTGAAGAAAAAATATATGCGCTTTACTGAAAATATGACATAGTTTAGCCAGACTCATTCCTAGGATGAGTGGAGTAACCTGGGGGAAATCAAATAACTAAATCTATAATCTCTGCAGTTTGGAATGACAATCTGCAGAAAACAAAAACTAATATTTGAAAGCCAGCATGAAGATGTCAAAGCATCTGCAGTCCTTGCTTTAACCCTATGGATTAGTGAGTTTCTCAATACATATTTCAATCAATATACTTATACTTCCAGGTTTGGGTGTACAGGGCATAATTTTAAAATTTGCAGTGGACACAAAACATGGATGCATTGCAAACAGAGATGATAGACATAAAAAAGACAAATAAGCTACTAAAATGGGTGGATACACAGCAGGTTGAATTTTAATGCAAATGTGGGTAAAATGAGACATTTGGTAGGAAGAAAGAAGTAATATAAATAACACAATTCTAATGTGGGTGCAGGAACAGAAAGACCTGGAGAACAGATGTGCACAATTTGTTGAAAGTGGCAGGGCAGGTTAAGAAAACAGTTTAAAAAAGCAGATCAGATCCTTGGATTTTTAAATAAAGGCAAAGAGTACAAAATCAAAGGAGGAATGATTAATCCTTATGAAACTTTCAGCATCAACTACTTTATCCAATTCTCAGCATCTCACTTCAGGAATTGAAATCTTCGAAAGAGAATGCACAGAAAGAAATTCCAGGGAATCTGTGACAGGTGGACTTTTGAGGATGAGGCCAACTTTGTTTTTCTTACCACATTCTGGCAGCTGTATCCTTCAGGACTCGACCTGCTCAAGGAACGGTAGTGCTTCTAAGCCACTTTTGGTGATGGATACTGAACTCCCTCACTGAATGTAAGCTATGCAAACTAGCTTCCCTTGGTGTGTTGTTCAAATGCTGTTCAATATGGAAACAACCCTAGTTCAAAATGAGTGGTAAAGCACATAGTAATCAGCATATTGTTTTGTTGCGCATATATCACTGATATTGTAGATTTCTTTAGACTGAGATCAAGGGTGAGAAATCCCAAAGTTACTCCCTCCTGAATGTATAGCCTCTCGATCTATCTTCCTGGAGGACAGGATGATATCCAAGCATGGTGATGTCTGTTTGGAATACCTGTTGTTGTAACCACCAGTCCAAAACTGGACATTCTAAGTTGACCCACAGCTGAAGAATTCAGCCTGCCAGAAAATTGGCCAAACTAAACAGCAGCCAGCAGCTATTGGCTACAGAGAACAGTAAAAGTCAAGGTCAAAGCGGTCACAAAAATTCAAAGGGAACACGTTACAACCAACCCAAGGGTTGTATATTGGAGAAGTATCAATTAGACTTTCTGCATCTTGACTGACTGTGTATGTTGCTATACTGGGAGGTATAAAGTGTACAATGAAGGATGTTGGCACAGCCCCATTGGATGACTTGAACCCAATGACTCTATTGGCCAAAGACCACTGAACATTCTGGAAAGTCAGGGCTGTAGTGGGGCGGGGGGAGAATAATACTTGGACACACCTGGCAAGACCCATGACAGAAGACCGTGCGCCAATGCAGGAGGAGGTCTACCCTGTGAAGCCCACTTTTATGGAAGCGAGCCAGCCCTACATCAGAAAGGAAGGAAATTCCAATCTCCCAGGTCAAATATGTGGATCACCGTGGATAATATTCTTTCTGGGACAAACAGAACTAGATAGAGTGTAAATTTATAAGAATTTGGAAAATGCTCACATGGTGTTTTATCAAGGAAAATCTCGTTAACAGAATACAGTTGAACCGCAAACCACATTCTGCATCGCGTTGCCTGCTTTACTGAAAAGAGCACTTGGATAAAGTGTTTTTAATATATAAACAAGTTGAGTGTGCAAAGCATGGAAAACATTGCATCATTTGAAAAGGTAACATTATGAGAGAATGACTGTGTCAGGCTATTTGACTAGCCTATCTGACAGCACGCCCAATTTTGGTGCAAGTCCTCAGATGTTCATGAAGACGACTTTACGGGGTTGACTGGAATGCTTGAGCCTTTGTTATGTCCAGTGTCTATGTCAAAGCCACTGGTCATCCATTTTAATTCCCAGTATAGATTTTTGCAATAGTTTGATCCCATTTGCTCAGTTATTTCAGAGTAGTTAAGAACCAACAACATTCATCAGAATTTGCAAAAGCCCAGAACTGTAAAAATAACATTTTGGAGCCAGGTTCAGTTGCATGATACACCAAATATTTCAGAAGTAACCACTCTCTTGTTTCCAAAATTGTACTCCGTTTTATTTAAATATAACGGCATTCAATAAATACATGACTCCTCACTAATTACATTAAGCATGACCTGGACACTTGCAAAGAAAATTCACAAACTATGATAATCTTTTTTCATTTATATAAGCATTTGCATAAATTCTGAGGATTCTACTGCACAACTACAGAACCAATATCGAAGGATCCAAATGGAAACCACACTGGATATGACTTTCATTTTACTCCAGACAAAATTTTTCTGACACGAACTTTAATTTTGCATTTTATTTCTCTCCTGAGGATTACAGAGATGCAGTTTTTTTCTTCTGAATGAATAAATGCAAGCCAGTGCACCTTTGAAGTGGATGACAGAAGTAGACTATATAATTCCCAATGAATGCAATTTTAGACAGCTATTCGTTATTTCTTATTGAGCTGGATATGAGAGAAACAATTAAAATATTTGCACAAAAAATGTTACATTTGACAAAAACAGTTCATCAGCTCTCACTTACACAGCAGTGCTTAATCTTCTTTTGGGCACTTAAACAATCAACATTTTAATGTGTTTCAGGAGACTGCATGTTACAATAGAAAACGTGATAAGCTGAAGCTTTTGTAATCAGAGTTGTTATAAAAATGCAAGTAAAACATTGCTCATGAATTCTTCACTCAGAGTAGAATATATGGAGAACCTAAATGCGCTTCCAGTTTTAATATACACAATTTGTGAAGTGATGTCTTCAGAGGTGTGTTTAACCGTACTTTTGAGTCTCTCTGTAGCCCTTCAGATAGTGGTTCCTGATTCAAGCAACATCTCATGACACAAAGCTCCATGTCAGGGGCTGAACTAATTCATATGAAGGAAAAAAATTAAATTACATCAATTCAAGTTTTAATTGAGAAAACAAATTCCTTAAAATGGTTCCATAAGTGCAGAAAAAGTTCAAGATTTTGAAACTAATAACAGAACATTTATTCGTAAATAGAGACTGGCTTTAAAACAAACTTTTTCTGAAATAATTTTACATTTATTCTTTATGAAAAAGCAATAGGAAATTAATAATCATATTATTCACAAACAGATATAACAGAATATTTAACTGCAAGGCAACAAAAGATATATTTTCCAGATCAAAGTAGTCAAAAACATGGTCAATAAAAACAACTAATCTGATGATAATATTCAATGTGAGCTTCTATTTTGAAATTACAACACTGTGGAAGATTTCTTTTACCATATCATATTCTTAACTTCCAATTTACAAATCATAACTCCTTTACAATGTACACCTGTACTCTGGAATACTATGCATTTATGGTTATGCTAACAAGCTGTATCTGTGATATGAATATAGATGAAGTGTGCTGACAATAATCAGAGACTTGTCAGAAATACAGTTTATTATGAGGAAATAACAGTTAGTTGCATTTTCACGAACACATTTAAAAACAGATTTAGTTTCCTCAGTGGCTCTGCTGTTTAAGGCTGTGGGCAAGATCCATTTTGGATCCCAGTCCATTCTAAATTACCTCATCTAAACCTTATCACCACTGTTGGTTATCATAACTGCGTTCAGAAATTTGGTTCATGGGAGGGAAAAAATTAGCTAGGTTTATACTTTTGATCACTACTGAAAGTGTAGACACCAAGGAAGTATAAATCCAACTCCATTGTTCCCCTGCAATTAAAGCCTGCCAGTTTAGGTTCACACAAGAAGAATGATCAAAGCGCTAAAAGGTGTATGGCATCCATGCAACAACAAAAAGTCAATACAACATTTCATGAAAGGAGAAGAGACAGCTGATCGAAACAACAAGGGGAGATAGGAGGAAGGAGAAATGTGTTTACCTTAATCATAGCTGTAATTAAAATTGTATCAAACCCTTAGCTCACTGATGCTAACATTAAACATTGTGTTCCCTATACAGGAGATAAGGTGCTGCCATTAAAGATAGTTGCCATGATTCATCTGTGCATGTACAATTGGTACAGTTGGAGTCATGTTGTCATGGCATTCGTGTAAAAGCTCTTGACACAATTCCAAAATGTTACAAATCACAACACGTCTTGGCTGCATTTTAAAGCTATCATGTCTCGTAACAGGCGAGATGTGAGACTTATGTACCATTACTAATCATTCTTAAAGGAAAACCGAAAGTGACCATCAGAAGCAGCTGCTCCGGGATTCTCAACTTAGCCACAAATGCAGCTGAAGCTAGAATTCTGTGTTGATTTGGAGCATGCATTATACAAGATGGTATTTAGAAAATATTTGCATTACAGAATTCTTACCCAAATCACAAAGAAATTAATACATTTGTGAATCATTTAAATCAAAGTTTCCTCAACCATTTTTCTTCTAAGTATGCCTGCCCTTTCCCGAGAGTGTTGGATGGAATTATGCAGTAGAGTCATGCACGAAGAATTCTGGGGAGGTGGAAGGGTCAGGCCAACAAGCTGATGCTCATCCAGTGAACACACCTGTGCACTTCTAAAAATGATCAGCAGGTAGTGCTTAGGAGAAAAAAGTATGGTTAATAATTTGCCATGACAGAAGCCTCATTGTGGTGCTCATTCCTCCTGTAGGGATCCAGGTAGGGCCTTCTTTTGACAGTATGGTTTAGCCACTGGGGTATTTCTTTAGATATCAGGGGTGCTCTTAAAATGTTTCTGTAAATAACATTTGATAAATTTAAGCTAAATCCATGTTTAGTTGATGAGACACATACATACAAAGACATTGTTATTTTTCTTGATGTAGAGCTTCAATGAATGTTTCTAACTTTTCTTGAATCTCACGAACTCGTTCTGAAATATAAAAAAGTTTGACAATTACTTCACTCTATTCAAACGTTAATGATAAATAATAATAATAATATTAAAATCAATACAGGAAATGATGGAAAAAAGTAATGAAGGGCTTTGCTACTCACAGACTTACAGCTAAGTTTTGAGACATAATATGCTTACTTTAATTACATTAAATATGCTGTAAAGTTTATTCTGAATTTAATATTTGCCACAGTGGTCAGCAGGTCAAAGCTTGGTTGATTTAACTAAAACTTGAGTGAATGTACAAATTAGGAACATGAATATCCCTCCTCCACCCTGCTCTGTCTTTCAATAGATCAAGACTGATCTGATTATTGCACATTCCCAACTACCCCAATAACCTTTCCCCTCTTGTTAATCAAGGATCTATCTACCTCTGCCTTAAAAACGATGCTTTCCATCACAATTTAAGGAAGACTGTTCAAAGATTCTTGATCCTGTGGGAAACAATTCTCTTCCTCTGTCTTTAATGTATCACCCTTTATTTCGCTACTATAACACCTAGTTCTAGATTCTCCCACAAGAGGAAACAACCTTTCCACATCCATATATCCAGACCTCTCAGAGACTCATGTTTCAAACAAGTTGCCACTTATTCATCTAATTTAGCCTATCTAACCTTCCACATAAGACAACCTATCCAGTTTGGGCATTAGTCTAGTAAAGGTGTCACAGTGCTATCGGACCATAGGGCTGTTTTCTCATTAGCAAGGCATGACTGTTTAGCCTGAGGGTAATCATGCCTCATGTGAAGGGAGAGGTTAAAATGGAGAGTCCTTAATGGTAACCTCAACTAGTGCAGGGATTGAACCTATGCTATTGGCATTACTGTGCAACACACCGCAATCCAAACCAGCCATAAATTTGTTCTGAGTTACTTCCAATACATTTACATCATTCTATACAGAAGGAGACCAACACTGTACACATTACTTCAGATATGGTCTCTCACATGCATTGTATGATTGAAACATTGCCTTCCTACTTTTGTATTAAATTCCCTTTGCAATAAGTAGTAACATTGAATTAACCCTTCTAATTACTGGCTGTACCTACATCCTAGCTTTTTATGATTCATGCACAAAGGCACCTAAATCTCTCTGCATCTCAATATCTATTTAGGTAATGCACTTTTTAAAAAATCTATATACCAAAATAAACAATTTCACATTACCCCACATTATACTCCAGATCTTTGTCCATTCACCTCACCCTACTATCTCTTTGTAGCCTCATGTCTCCATTTCAGCAAATTTGACAACCATACCATTGATCAACTCATCCAAGTTGAAAAGTGTGGGGCTGGAAAAGCACAGCAGGTCAAGCAGCATCCGAGGAGCATGAGAGTCGACGTTTTGGAACTGTAAAAAGTGATCTCTGTGGCACCCCACTCGTTACAGCTTGCCAAACAGAAAAAGACCCAATTTATGCTCATTCAGTTTTCCGTTAGTTAGCTGGTCTTCAATCCATGTCAATATGTTACCCTCTACAACATGAGCTTTTAATTTCAGCAAGAACCTTAGATGCAGGTAGCACCTTATCAAATGCCTACTGGAAATCTAAAGACATCTGTTCTCCTTTATCATGATCTTCCTTTCACAATACTATGTTGTGATTAGTTTGCTGGATTACTTCGAAGTTATCGAAGAGCCCAGTTTATAAAGTCTGTAATGGTAGCTTTAAACATTTTCCATACGACAGATTTTAAGCTGACTAGCCTGTGGTTTCCTGTTTTCTGTGCCCATTCCTTTTGAAAAGGAGTTGCACTCACTGTTTCTAATCTCAGAGAACTTTCCCTAAATCTAAGGAATTTTGGAAAATTAGAACCAATGCATTAACTATTTGAATTGCCACTTCTCCCAAGAGCTTAGGATGAAGCAAACTGGGACAAAGTTTTAGATTATCCAAGGTTGATTCCAATACAGAAGGAGGCCATTTGGCCCATTGTAAATTCACCGGCTCTATTATCTTTCCTGATGAAGGGCTCTTGTCTGAAATGTCGATTCTCCTGCTCCTCGGATGCAGCCTGACCTGCTGTGCTTTTCCAGCACCACACTCTCGACTATTATCTAGTCCAGTTCTATTATCTGATGCCAACCTCCCATCTTTTCCCCATATCCCTTTCATGCCATTACTATCCAAAACAAAAAATATAGTGCCCTTTTGAATCCCTGGATTGAACTCCCTCCACCACATTTCCAGGCAATGCATTTTATACCTTAAAAGCCCGCTGTGAGAATTCTTATATCACCTCTGCTTTGTTTGCACATCGCTTTATATCTATGTTCTCTTGTTCTCTTTTCTTTAGCAAGCTGAATTGCCCTATTGCCCGAGCAACTCTGTTCAGCCTGCTCATGATTTTGACTACTTCTGTCAGATTGCCCTTCAACCTTTTTCTCTCTTGGACAAATTTCTCATTCCTGGAACCATTCTAGTAAATCACCTCTTCAGACTTTCCAATGCATTCACACCTTTCCTATAATATGATCCTCACAACTATACACAATGCTTCAGCTGATGTCTAACAAGTATCTTGCACACATTCAACAACATCTTCTTGCACTTGTACTCTATACACCCACTAATAAAACCAAGATCACTGAATGCTTTATTTACTGTGCTCTCCACCTGTCCTGCCACCTTCAATGATCTGTGCACATATACACCCAGACCCTTCCTCCTGCATTCCCTTAAAAATTGTATGCCCTATTTTTTTGATGGCCATATGTCTGTGAAATTTGGATCAACAATCTAACCTTCTATCATTTCTCAAGACACAAAGCCAAATTAAATGACATCGACGCTTCTTAGTATCTGAAAGGAAATTTAGCGACAGCAGAATCTTTTATCCATTATGTAACATTTGATTATATTTTATTGAGAACTGTATTCCAGCTGTACCAAATTAATAAGTCCCCGAAATTGAGAGAATCCTATTGCAAACTGTGGAGACTCTGAATTGTGAGATCACTGCCTAACTGAACAAACTGGTGTATTAGTTGGGTCTAATCCTTGAAGAAGGGCTTATGCCCGAAACGTCCATTGTCCTGTTCCTTTGGTGCTGCCTGACTTGCTGCGCTTTTCCAGCAACACATTTTTAAGCTCTGATCTCCAGCATCTGCAGTCCTCACTTTCTCCTATTAGTTGGGTCTACCTTCTTTCGGTTGTCTCGTTGCTATTTGCTTGGATGGCAAAATATGGTTAAGCACTTAAGTATGCACAGATCCATAATTTAATGAAATTCAACAGGATGCAAACATTGCAGATTAACTTTGAGAGACATAAATTCCTACTTTCCTTAAATAAATTATAATTTCTCATTCATTTTTAAAATTAACCATCCAATAGGACCTATGAAGATTTGGTAACCGATAATGCTGTAACCAAAATTTATTTCACAAGTATTTTAGCACTACCATCTTGTAATTAAAACCAAACGCACTTAAATTTCTTATAAACAATTCTACAAACAGGTCATTTAAACACTGCTTTTCTTAAATTTGGAATTAGACATTTATCAAAACAAATTGCTTGATAGTGTCATTAAATAATAATTCTTTGAGCCAGGTTATCAAGCACGTGTCAAGTAGAAAGTCGGTTTCTTTTTTTTTTGTTTTATTTAAAATGCATGAAGTGAAAAAGTTGTGTCACGATTAAGTTCAATTGATTACAGATATTTCTGCAGTTTAAGCTAATAGGAATGCTTTGTGTACTTTACATAGTGAGAACATGTAAAGATTTTAGATTCTGCGGGCTGGAAAGGTTATTTACATTCCACTTGAAGGTCTTTGACAAGCTGCATGGTTCTTTGGTCAAATCCTGAAATGTATCTTGTACACTCCAAGCATTAACTCATTCACTGCACATGCCATTGTTGCCACTTGCTACAGCCCACATCCATTTTACACAGCTGAAATAACAATGCCATCTGGCATTTTCACAGAATCACAAATTAAACTAGAGATTATGTCCATTGCTGCCTCGAGTAGTACACAAAATAAAGTTTGAACAGACTGATCAACTTGTTCCTAACTAGTTTAAAATTAAAACAATTCTAACCAATGATGGCTTAATTCTAATCATTTTCTCATCAATTAAATTTCAAAATTTAAACTGTTCATACAATGGTTTAAATTTTCCAATGAATTAATTTAGCTTATTGCCATTTAGAATTCAATTTTTACTTATATGGGTTACAAATTTTGCAGCATGGACAATTTTAAAATACTTTTCTGAATATCACACTCTATGCTTTAATCATATATATTTTGTTCCCAAATCTGATGTCAAGCTGAATTGTGACCTGCATGTGGAACCAAGATTATCAGCTTAAAATGAAAGCTTCTGAAAAAATACTGATTTATTATTATATCATCTTTGCAAATGAAGCAAACCAAACTGCTATAAATTTACAAAGAAGTGTTTGAGAAAACTTGAAGGCACTTTGTATCAAGGCAACAAATGAAGGTTCATAACAACCTTCACATGTCCAAACATTAAACTATGATCCATACAAACCCCTAACTAACCCTTGACCCTACTTTCCTTAATACTATTCTGGCAGTCTTTTGAAGTGTGTTTGCTTAAGAGATGAGCTATTCCACGCCTTAATTCATTATTTTTCTGATCTTGCCATGAATATTCTCATAATCCTCTCACCCATATAACAGAATCCCCTTCATGCATATTGTGTACATGACTGCTTTCATATATTGAGAGAATCTGATTCAGTGGTATTCTCATCTCCATATGCAACTAACTTGTATTTCATCTCTGATCTTCTGATGCATGACTCAAGGTGATTGGAAAGTATCTATGTTGTCTGTAATTAGAGTTGGGAAATACCTTTGGCAGCATTAAACTATAATACATTGAACAGGTTGATGACTACTCTCAAAAGGAACAGAGTGATAAAAGCTAAAATGTACTTTCATACATTGGCATAAATATATAAAAATTAACATATACTTTAAAAAATACAAGTCTAGTTTACAGCTATACAAATACAAGATGAGCTAGTGATGAAATTTATGAAAAAAAAATTATTGCCATACTAGCTCCCTTCACTATTTCATTGTTTACCAGACTGATGATAACCCCTCTACAATTATCTACTTCAACTTTCTCTTCCACTGTCTTGTTGACATTTTTATTGTCTGGCCTTGTACATTGTTCTAAAATTATTCACACACATTTCAAGAACTGTAGGAGCAACTTTCCAATGTTACGTTTCTACTGGAAACCAGGGTGGTGAATTAGAAATTTGGGAACACAAAATTGTCAAGATCATGATCAGAAAGTTACTCCTGAAATACCAGCTCACCTTCTTCCGGCTTAGAATCTCAACATTCATTTTAGTTGTCTCTCCATCTTTCTTCAAGTTTCTCATTCTGCTATTCTCTTCCAGTTTGCTGTGATTGTATTAATCTTTACTTTGTCTGAAAACCTTTGAATTTTGATCTCTTTCCAGCTTTCATTTAAAGAGTAATGGCTATTAAAGTTGAATCTACTTGTTCTCACCCTTGTATTTCATTTACTCTATAATTATTAAAATCTGAATTTATCTGATACCAAGTTAAGGTATGTAAATACTTATGAGAGTTTGTTTGCTGAGTATATACTTGTTGTTAGAATTTACTTTTTCACAACAACTTTGTATATCAATATGTCCCAAATATTATTCAAGTTGAAGAATTAAAAAAAAACTATTAACATATTCAGTTAATTTGCAAGAATTAATATGTTCTTGTTTAATAGAGATAGGAAACATTAGGGAATTGTAATGGACACAATTTTGCGCACTTAAAGAGTTAGATTTTCTTCTGAACATAGATTTGGCTCAAATAAAAAAAAACTATGAGCTGCCTTTAAATTGCTTGATGCAGTGTTCAATTATCTAATCTGGTCTCTATTCTAGTATGGTTTGTGCAGAAAGAGGGTTCCAGGTTAGAAAGCCTATTTTAAGTCTTCATTTTAATATTCTCAGCTTCTTCTACAAAATAGCATTATGCCATTTTGTTCCTCAAGCCTGCTCCATTATTCAATAAGACAACTTGCTTGTGTCTTGAATTCAACACTCCTGACGAATTTCAATAACATTTGATTCTCTTGCCATCAAAAATATATCTTTCCCTTAAAAATATTTAATAATCCTGCCTAAATAGCCAGAGAGTTCCAAATAAACAGGACCTTCTCAGGGAAAAAAATAGTTATCATCACTGTCCCAAAGGATGACCCCTAATTTTAATACTGTTAGTTCGGAACTGATCTGCAACAGGAAGCATCCTTCCCACATCTGTTTCTAAACTCCAGTGGATACAAGCCCTGACTGTCCAACCTTTCCTCAAAAGGCAAACCATTCATTCCAGGTATCAATCTAATTAACTATCTCTAATAATCTACCTCCAATGAATTTATGTCTTTCCTTAAATAAGAAGATCAAAACTGCAACAGTATTCAAGATGTGGTCTAACCAATGGCTTGTATAGTTGCAACATAACATCCTTACTTTTATGTTTAATTCCTCTCATAATAAAGGATAGCTTTCCATTTTCAGTATTTTTAAAAAACGACCACAAGAAATCACAATAGTTTCTAAATTAGAGGACAAGATGGTGGCTCACTCAGTTAGCTAGATATCTGGCATGTGGATCTGATAAATACTAACAGCATCAGGTTTAAATCTTGGCTAGTTGAGGTCAACTCAGTGTCTGCCTGATCCTCCTCTCAGAAAAATAATCATAGTATTTAGGTGTGGTTACACAAATTATTGATGAGGACCAACCTTCAGTCACAGAATTAAAAAAGACTGGTTAGCAAGGTTAAATCTCACAGAATACAGGGAAATCTAGCCATTTGGATACAGAACTGGCTCAAAAGTGGAAGACAGAGGGTGGTGGTGGAGGGTTGTTTTTCAGACTGGAGGACTGTGACCAGTGGAGTGCCACAAGGATCGGTGCTGGGCCCTCTACTTTTTGTCATTTACATAAATGATTTGGATGCGAGCATAAGAGGTACAGTTAGTATGTTTGCAGATGACACCAAAATTGGAGGTGTAGTGGACAGCGAAGAAGGTTACCTCAGATTACAACAGGATCTTGATCAGATGGGCCAGTGGGCTGAGAAGTGGCAGATGGAGTTTAATTCAGATAAATGCGAGGCGCTGCATTTTGGGAAAGCAAATCTTAGCAGGACTTATACACTTAATGGTAAGGTCATAGGGAGTGCTGCTGAACAGAGACCTTGGAGCGCAGGTTCATAGGTCCTTGAAAGTGGAGTCGCAGGTAGATAGGATAGTGTAGGCGGCATTTGGTATGCTTTGCTGTGTTGAGTACAGGAATTGGGAGATCATGTTGCGGCTGTACAGGACATTGGTTAGGCCACTGTTGGAATACTGCGTGCAATTCTGGCCTTCTTCCTATTGGAAGGATGTTGTGAAACTTGAAAGGGTTCAGAAAAGATTTACAAGAATGTTGCCAGGATTGGAGGATTTGAGCTATAGGGAGAGGCTGAACCGGCTGGGGCTGTTTTCCCTGGAGTGTCGGAGGCTGCGGGGTGAGCTTGTAGAGGCTTATAAAATCATGAGGGGCATGGATAGGATAAATAGGCAAAGACTTCTTTCTGGGGTGGGGGAGTCCAGAACTAGAGGGCATAGATTTAGAGTGAGAGGGGAAAGATATAAAAGAGACCTAAGGGGCAACTTTTTACGCAGAGGGTGGTACAGGTATGAAATAAGCTGCCAGAGGAAGTGGTGAAGGCTGGTACAATTGCAACATTTAAAAGGCATTTGGATGGGTATATGAATAGGAAGCGTTTGGCGGGTGCTGGCAGGTGGGACTAGATTGGGTTGGGATATCTGGTCGGCATGGACAGGTTGGACCAAAGGGTCTGTTTCTGCGCTGTACATCTCTATGACTAAGAAAAAGGTCAAAATATTGAGCAGCCTTGAAACTTAGCATTAAAGGCAAGTAACCTTTTACTGTTACAAACCACTGACAGGTTCTTAAACTTTCTCTGGAACAGTGTAATTTTGATAAAAGCTTGTCAGAAAATTTAGTCAATATTGAATTAAGGTTCTTTTGCATAGGTTGTGGAGTGTCAAATAATTTTAAATGGCCTCAAAACTTTCACTAGTTTCACAACTGGTATGTTAGTCCAAATGGTAAACGCCAATCTTTGTTAGCCCACATTTGCTTGTAGAGACTACTATTACTCAACGTAATTGAAAGAAATTGCAATGTTAGAGCAGGTACTAAAAATATTTCAGCATTTGCAAATGCAGTTGAGCACACACTGTCTCAATTTGAAAGACAGCTATGGTCACATAGTCATAGAGATATACAGCACAGAAACAGTCCCTTTGGTCCAACTCATCCATGCTGACCAGATTATCCTATAAATTTAGATTACTTAGTGTGGAAACAGGCCCTTCGGCCCAACAAGTCTATACCGACCCGCTGAAGCGCAACTCACCTATATCCCTACATTTACCCCTTCACCTAACACTATGGGCAATTTAGCATGGCCAATTCACCTGACCTGCACATCTTTGGACTGTGGGAGAAAACCCGGAGCACCCGGAGGAAACCCACGCAGACACAGGGAGAATGTCCAAACTCCACACAGTCAGTCGCCTGAGGTGGGAATTGAACCTGGGTCTCTGGCACTATGAGGCAGCAGTGCTAACCACTGTGCCACCGTGCCACCCACTATTAATCCCATGCGTTAGCATTTAGCCCATATCCCTCTAAACCCTTATTATTCGAATATCCATCCAGATGCCTTTTAGATGTTGTAATTGTACCAGCCTCCACCACTTCCTGGGGCAGCTCATTTCATGCGTACACCACCATCTGCATGATAATAGGGCCCCTTAAGTCCCGTTTATATCTTTCCCTTATCACCCTAAACTGTTGCCCTCTCGCTTTGGATTTCCCCACCCCAGGGGAAACACTTCATCTATTTATCCTATCCATGCCCCTCACGATTCTATAAACCTCTATAAGGTCACCCTCAGCCTCTGACACTCCAGTGAAAATTGCCCCAGCCTATTCAGTCTCTGCCAATAGTTGAAACCCTCCAACCCTGGCAACATCCTTGTAAATCTTTTTTGAACCTTTTCAAGCTTCACAACATCCTTCCAATAGTATTCCAACACTAGCTTAGCTAATGTCCTGTACAGCTGTATCATGACTGCTCAACTCCTGTACTCAATGCACTGACCAATAAAGGCAAGCATACCTTCTTCACTATCCTACCTACCTGTGACTCAACTTTCAAGGAACTATGAACCTGCATTCCAAGGTCTTTGTTCAGCAACACTTCCCAGGACATTACGTGTACAAGTTCTGCAATAATCTGTCCATCCAAAATGCAGCACCTCACATTTAACTGAACTTAACTCCATCTGCCACTCCTCGGCCCACTTGCCCATCTGATCAAGATCGCATTGTACTCTGAGGCAATCCTCTTTGCTGTCCATTATACCCCTAATGTTGGCATCATCTGCAAACTTACTAACCATACATCCTATATTTACAACCGACATTTACATACAGATCATTTGTATAAATGAAGAAAAGCAATGGACCCAGCACCAATCCTTGTGGCACACCACAGGTCACAGACCTCCAGTCTGAAAAGCAACTGTTCACCACCACCCTTGGTCTTCAACCTTTGAGCTAGTTTTGTATCCAAATGGCTAGTACTCCCAGTATGGCATTCACATTACAGGATTAGGCTGCAAGTCAGGCACCGATTAGTGCACTAACTTTACCTGTAACTGTGCCATCCTTTCCAGAAACAAACCTGTGATAATCTTTGTTCATATAGAGTCATAGAGATGTACAACATGGAAATAGACCCTCCGGTCCAACCAGTCTATGCCGACAAGGTATCCCAACCCAATCTAGTCCCACCCCTGCCAGCACCCGGCCCATATCCCTCCAAACCCTTCCTATTCATTTACCCATCCAAATGCCTCTGATATGTTGCAATTGTACCAGCCTCTACTACTTCCTCTGGCAGCTCATTCTATACATATACCACCCTCTGTGCAAAAATGTTGCTCCTTAGGTCTCTTTTATATCTATCCACTCTCACCCTAAACCTATACCCTCTAGTTCTGGACTCCCCCACCCCAGAATGAAGTCTTTGTCTATTTATTCTATCCATGCCCCTCATGATTTTATAAGTCTCTACAAGCTCACCCCGCAGCCTCCGACACTCTAGGGAAAACAGCCCCTGTCTGTTCAGCCTCTCCCTATAGCTCAAATCCTCCAACCCTGGCAACATCCTTGTAAATCTTTTCTGAACCCTTTCAAGTTTCACAACATCCTTCCGATAGGAAGGCGGCAAGAATTGCACGCAGTATTCCAACAGTGGCCTAACCAACGTCCTGTACAGCCCCAACATGACTTCCCAACTCCTGTACTCATTACTCTGACCAATAAAGGAAAGCATACCAAACACCTTCTTCACTATTGTATCTACCTGCGACTCCGCTTTCAAGGAGCTATGAACCTGCACTCCAAGGTCTCTTTGTTCAGCAACACTCCTCAGGACCTTACCATTAAGAGTACAATTCCTGCTAAGATTTGCTTTCCCAAAATGCAGCACCTTGCATTTATCTGAATTAAACCCCATCTGCCACTTCTCAGCCCACTGGCCCATCTGATCAAGATCTTGTTGTGTAATGAGGTAACCTTCTTCGTTGTTCACTACACCTCCAATTTTGGTGTCATCTGCAAACTTACTAACTGTACCTCTTATGGTCACATCCAAATCATTTATGTAAATGACAAAAAGTAGTGGACCCAGCACTGATCCTTGTGGCACTCCACTGGTCACAGGCCTCCAGTCTGAAAAACAACCCTCCACTACCAACCACTGTCGTCCACCCTTGAGCCAGTTCTGTATCCAAATGGCTAGTTCTCCCTGTATTCCGTGAGATCTAACCTTGCTAATCAGTCTCCCATGGGGAACCTTGTCGAATGCCTTACTGAAGTCCATATAGATCGCATCTACCACTCTGCCCTCATCAATCCTCTTTGTTACATCTTCAAAAAACTCAATCAAGTTTGAGAGACATGATTTCCACACACAAAGCTATGTTGACTATCCCTAATCAGTCCTTGCCTTTCCAAATACATGTACATCCTGTCCCTCAGGATTCCCTCCAACAACCAGCCCACCACCGACGTCAGGCTCACTCATCTAAAGTTCCCTGGCTTGTTTTTACCACCCTTCTTAAACGGTTATCTTAAATAGTTATCTCTAACTATACTTAAAACAGTCCTGACAAACTTGACTGCTATTCAAAATGCAGGACATGTTGGAAGATTTGGCAGACAGACATCATGTGCATAATAAAACTGTTGTAATTGGTTGAAGGTTCAAGATTCAGTAGACAGATTTCAGGAATTGGCAAAAAAAAGCCATACTGACATGAGGAAATACTCTTTCACACAGTGCGATTTAGGATCTGGAACACATTGTTCAAGAGCGTGATGGAGACAGGAAGCAACTGAGATATGCAAGGGAAATGATTATTTGAAAAGGAAAGGGTGCAGGGTCCCAGGCACGGGAGTCATACGAGCTGAATCACTTGTAGGCCTGCATGGACATGAGATGAGTGGCCTCATTCTCTACTGGAACCATTCTATGATCCTGAAAACAGATCCGATTGTTCCTTCTGAAACATTTTAGAAATTAACTTTTAACTGAGATGACCTGAGCATCTATTACAAGGGAGATTTCCTAACACCTGCAAGTTTATTTTGTTCCAAATGAGAAAGGCTCATGTGGCAACTTGTAAATTATCAGGATTGATCAGAGATTGCTCTTCAAGGCTAAAATTTCATTTGAATGCATCCAATCAGCTGAAACATGCTTAATATGGAAGTTAAATAATATGACTTTATTTGTCAGAATATATTTGTCAGAATAGCCAGGTCTTATAGTGAACAGTCCAGTTTCTCACCAGCTGCATGTGTATTTGCCATATAAAGTCTACACAATGTCAGAAACACCCAATTACAGATTTTATATTCCACTCTGTTTGGAGAAAACACTATCGTGAAAGCAGTAAAGATAAACTAAATCAATGAAATAGGAGTGCCACACAACATTAGAGGTGAAGTGCATTAGTTCCAACTGTGGGTTTATGGCAATACACTAAATACATTTGAAACAAAAAGAGAAATTGCTGGAGGAATTCAGCAGGTCTGGCAGTATCTTTGGAAGGAAAACAGAATTAAATGCAGTTAGAGACAAAAAAAAATCTGCAGATGCTGGAATCCATAAGACCATAAGACATAGGAGTGGAAGTAAGGCCATTCGGCCCATCAAGTCCACTCCGCCATTCAATCATGGCTGATGCGCATTTCAGCTCCACTTACCAGCGTTCTCCCCGTAGCCCTTAATTCCTCGAGACAACAAGAATCTATCAATCTCGGCCTTGAAGACATTTAGCGTCCCGGCTTCCACTGCACTCCGTGGCAATGAATTCCACAGGCCCACCACTCTCTGGCTGAAGAAATGCCTCCGCATTTCTGTTCTGAAATGACCCCCTCTAATTCTAAGGCTGTGTCCACGGGTCCTAGTCTCCTTAACCAGAGCTTTATAATGTCTTAGTGGTACATCTCTGCTTTTATATTCCAACCCTCTTGAGATAAGAGACAACATTGCATTCGCTTTCTTAATCATGGACTCAACCTGCATGTTTACCTTTAGAGAATCCTCGACTAGCACTCCCAGATCCCTTTGTGCTTTGGCTTTATTAATTTTCTCACCATTTAGAAAGTAGTCTATGCTTTTATTCTTTTTGCCAAAGTGCAAGACCTCGCACTTGCTCACGTTAAATTCCATCAGCCATTTCCTGGACCACTCTCCCAACCTGTCTAGATCCTTCTGTAGCCTCCCCACTTCCTCAGTACTACCTGCCTGTCCACCTAACTTCGTATCATCGGCAAACTTCGCTAGAATGCCCTCGGTTCCCTCATCCAAATCATTAATATATAATGCGAACAGCTGTGGCCCCAGCACCGAACCCTGCGGGACACCGCACGTCACCGGCTGCCATTCTGAAAAAGAACCTTTTATCCCAACTCTCTGCCTTCTGTTAGACAGCCAATCCTCAATCCATCCCAGCAGCTCACCTCGAACACCATGGGCCCTCACCTTGCTCAGCAGCCTCCCGTGTGGCACCTTATCAAAGGCCTTTTGAAAGTCTAGATAGACCACATCCACTGGGTTTCCCTGGTCTAACCTACTTGTTACCTCTTCAAAAAATCCAAAGTAGACAAGCAGGAGGCTAGAACGTTGGACTTATCCACCTCCTAGAATTAAATGCAGGGCACCGAAGAAGGGTCACTGGACCTGAAATGTTAATTCTGCTTTCTTTCCAATAGATGCTACCAGACATGTTGAGTTTCTCCAGGAATTTTGCTTTTTGTTTCAGATCTTCAGCATCTGCAGTTCTTTGTTTTATGATATTAAATAATTTTTGTGACAACACTGAGGTTTTAACTGAACTTTGAGCCAAATATTTCAGATTCACTGCAGAATAGGACATAAGATATAAGCATAATAACTGCAAGGCAGTTATCTTTTTCCGTTTCTTTACCACTTTCTATAATCCTCAGCTTTCAAAATCCAAGTTTGATGTCACCCATCATTACCTGTTGATTCATCATAGTTTCTTTATCACTTTCTTCAACCTCGGTACCCCCTAAACAATGTTCCTGATTCTTTAGCTCGATTCTCATCAATCAATTAAGTTGGGTACCATGACTTAGTCGAAATAGCTCAACAGCAGATCATGCAATTCATCTATTACCCTCTAATTGCAACTTCTTACAAAGTTAAAAATCACACAGCACCAGGTTATAGTCCAACAGGTGTATTTGGAAGCACTAGCTTTTGGAGCGTTGCTCCTTCATCAGGTGGTTGTGGAGAATAAGATTGTAAGACACAGAATTTATAGCAAAAGTTTACAGAATGATGTAACTGAAATTATATATTGAAAAAGACCTGGATTGTATATTAAGTCTCTCATCTTTTAGAATGGGCATGTTGGTTTCAGTTTTTCCGATGTAAATCGCAAAACGTTTTTTAAAAAAAGTTACAATGAATGAAAGAACTGAAACCAACATGCCCATTCTAAAAGATGTGAAACTCAACAAACAATCTAGGTCTTTTTCAACATATAATTTCAGTTACATTACACTATAAATTTTTGCTATAAATTCTGTGTCTTTACAAACTTATTCTCCACAACCACCTGATGAAGGAGCAGCGCTCCTAAAGCTAGTGTTTCCAAATAAACCTGCTGGACTATAACCTGGTGTTGTGTGACTTTTAACTTTGTACACCTCAGTCCAACACCAGCATCTCCAAATCACAACTTCTTACAGGTATTCATTAATAACAGCAGTGCCACAAAAAGTTTTACCACAGAGAAAAATATCAGCTGGCCTTATAAAAAGAGACTAAGAACGTCTTTTTAATTTCTCCAATATCGCCAATACTCAAGATATATATACTCAAGTCAGTAGGTTTGTGAACGACACCAAGACTGGTGGTATAGTCGACAGTGAAAGTGGTTATCTAAGATTACAAAGAGATCTTGATCCATTGGGTCAACAGGCTGAAGAGAAGCAGATGGAGTTTAATTTGGATAAATGTGACATATTGCAGTTTGGTAAAAAACAAACAAGGGCAATTCTTAGACAATTAGAAATAGGGCCTTTGGTAGTGTTGTAGAACAGGGAGACTTAGGGATTCAGGTACATAATTCTTTGAAGTTTGCATCACATATAGATAGGTTGGTGAAGAAAGCATTTAGCATGCTTGCCTTCATTGCTCAAAACTTTGAGTCGCGGAATTGGGATTTTATGTTGAGGTTATACACGATGCTGGTGAGGCTTCTTCCGGAGTACTTTGGAACCCCACTGTCACATATCACCAATCTGAAAAGAATCCTTAACCACATTTACTGTGTCTTGCCCATGTGCCAATTCCCTATCGATGCCAATATAAAACTCCAATACTGTGGGCTCTTATGGTTTAGCCTTCTATGAGATACCTTATAAATGCCTTCTCCAAGTCCAAATACAACATATCTACTGCTCTCCTTTATCCACTCAGTGATGGAACAATATTATAAAAGTGCACACAGAATACAACTTCTCTTTTGGTCAAGTGACATAAAGGCCTCTAATTCCATCTGATCTGAAGTATACATGTAGTCTGCAAAAACATTGATAAACTGAAAAAAGCAAAAACATATAGCCTTGGAAGATACACCAATCACATGATCTAAATTTGTACAAACTAATTTCTATGTGACAGGAATAAATCAATTCTTTTGACATGTATCTTTTTTCACACATGGCTACTGAAGCGATTTTTCTGCTGAGCTAAAACAAACAGCTGCTCACATCAAAGCTGAAAAATGTGTTGCTGGAAAAGAACAGGTCAGGCAGCATCAAAGGAGCAGGAGAATCGATGTTTCGGGCAGAAGCCCTTCTTCAGTACCAACCCTCGAATCCTACTGGTTGTCCTGGTTGGGTCCAAATTTTGTTGGTCTGAACGTAGTCCAGAGTCCATGCGGGGTCAGTCGGTTCCATAGACAGGTGCTGAGGAAGGAGATGTGGCTGTGGTAGCGAGTCTGTTTGAGGACGTGGCTGAAGAGCTTCAGGGCAGAGGAGATGACCTGGGGGGTGCAGTGAGAGAGGGACTCACTGAGATCCTTGTAGAGGGACGAGGAGAGCTTCTTCAAGGAAGGCATCCTTGCAAGAGGATTCACAGTAGGAGAAAATCAACTAGGAGGAAGTGAGGACTGCAGATTCTGGAGATCAGAGCTGAAAAATGTGTTGCTGGAAAAGCGCAGCAGGTCAGGCAGCATCAAAGGAGCAGGGGAATCGATGTTTCGGGCATCAGTGTTACACAGTGCATTTTGTATTCTGACTAAAAATCATTTTAAAAATTTTATTTTGGTGCCTATTCAGAACCCAGTTATTGCTCGGATAACATATTTAGGCAGATTATTTTTGGTGATAAGGGTAATGCATACTTATTTTCTTAATATTTAGGAAGTGAATAACAAAGCAGTAGAATTGCACCTTGCATCTCTGTTCAACATTATATGCTGCATTTATAATCCATTAACATCAAATTTCAAAGAATTTTGAACAATATATTTTAGCACTGCAGCATGTAATGCTGACTGTTCACACATCTCTCAGTGCAGAAAATAAAATGTTCACCTTTTACTCAGCAGTTCTTCCTCTCAAATTTGTCGAATGGTTGCATTGGAAAGTGAACAAGGCTATGATTTACTGGTGATGACAAAGAGTCCTTTATGAAACTAAAAGCTTATGCACAAATTCGGAGATACCCAAGGTTTTCTTTCTGCTTCTAACACCTACTTCATAAGGTAGAGTTTTCAAGTAGATGTGGCCCAAAGGAAAACTAGTGAGCTTTTAAAAAGGGAAACCACCCAATGTGATGCCCTTTAAGATCCAGAACATCATTTATCTCCAGAGAAGAAAGATTTATATCAACCATTCCTTGTGGGCAGAAAAACAGATGGGAAGTGAATGGACAGTCAGAGGTCAAGAAAACACAAGGGAGGTGCTATTTATCTTCTGGCTGTACATTCCCAGCATATGAAAGGGGTCAAGACTACAAACACATTGCTGGAAGCTGGAAAAGCCCTTTTTTCCCCTTTGGCTGTTATAAAAGGGAACGTGGTTCCCATCCTGCTGTCAAACAGCATAAATCTCCATTTGTCAATTCTTTAATTAGAAGTGCAACTCAAAGAAATGCATTGGTAAAACTATAATAAATCAAAAGGTAACAAACACTGTTTGGAGGGAACCAAACACAAACTGTGGCATTGTTTATCAAAAGAACCTTAATACCCTAGATGGTTCCACTATTTTGGTGTTTAGGTGTTTACACTGATTGGACTTATCAATAAACAGCTCACTTAAAGGAAGACGGAAAGAAAGAGTAACTGAACATAGGACTTCAGATTGCAAAAGGGTGTTATACAGAATAAAATTTTAAAACAGAACTGAATGGTTAAAATTAAAGCAAAATAAAATTCCAGATGTACCAAGAAAATAATCTCCATTCTTAGAGCAGCAATTACTTGGACAGAGGAAAGCAAATTAAAGATAAAATTGAAGAAAAGCAGAAATACGTGACAGGGAGATGAAATACAGCTTGGAACTTCAGTGGTAATTCAAAACTCAGATTGACTTAAAGTGGGAGCATAACTGGGCCACAAGGTGCATTACTTCATAATCTAGCATTTAAAATGAGAGAAATCATTAAGTTTTCTATGCCTAGATGGCTGTAAAACTTGGAAAAATAAAGACAACTAATTCCTGAACTTGCATTTTGAAAAGAAATTGTTAATAGTAAATTGAATCTGTTCAAAACTGCTGTAAGCTTTAGAAACTAAATGTCAAACATCATTTGAAACAAAACATTGACTGATCAGTCTTTAAAGTTTGTTTGCCAAAATTCTTTGATTAACTATGCTAATATATTAATACACTGGGAGTGGGAACCACCTAAAAGTATTAATATTATTTCAACTGACACCATCAACTTAATAAACTGTGCCCATTTATTCCATTGCTTTTTTTGTAGAAAACTGTTGGTACAATATAGTCTCCTACAAAATAACAGTTGCTCCGCTTTAAAAATCAATTAAACACTTTGCAGTGCTTGGATAGAACATACTGCATAAGTATTAGGGTTTCTTTGTTTTATTTATTTGGCCAAATCGCTTTTCCATTGGTTATTTCTAATTCTGTTGCTAAGCTGAGCTCCTCAACTCTTTTGAGTTAATTAAAGTTAGAAGATCCTGTACTATCAGAATGCTGACTTTTTAAAATTTACATCAAGTCAGGTCGTTTGATCACTGTACTGGTATCCTATGTATCTTCTAAAATGTTACAAGTAATGCATAGGGCCAAAGGCATCAAAGCTTTGGAAGCCAGCAGTCCAGATTCAGATTAATGGTCAGTAAATAGGCTTTTAGTCATGTAACAATTCATCATTTCTTTCCATCCATGACTTTAAATAATGTGACTGGGTTCTAAAGACCAAGCCTGGCTGTGTGATGTTCTGTTTCTCGCCTGCAATTCCACCACTGACTCCTCATCAATTACTTCAAGATTTCGGCATAAGATCCTTCATCTTCAGCAACCTAAGCTGAATAAACCACTGTCTGCGACGGAAGCGGAGTGTTTTGAAGATGTCAGCTGCCATGAAGCACTTTATCTACAAAAAAAGTATTTTCTCAAACTACAACACAGACACTATTTTTGTAAAATTACAAAAGATTACAACAGCTCAAGATATTTCCATGGTTGTTTCATGATTTGATTAAACTAATGACAGGAGACTGATTTCCACATTACTTTTAAAAGTTTTATTGATGTGCAGTTTAAAATTGATATTTATGTGTGGGCAAGTTTTCAGCAAAGGAGATATAGTTTTAGAGGGCAAGAGAGATGGGACTTATGTTGGAGTTTAGAAAATATTTTATAGTTAGCAAAGCAAATCATGTTTAAGAGATGTGGAATTTGTATATAAGCCATTGAAAGGTTATGTCATTGGTGGATTATTTGCCAAATAACAATCATACACTAGGCCTTGATTCTCGTCAAAGCGACTCTTCATTTCATAACATAAACAGAAGACTGCTGCCATACTTAGTTACTCTTTGAACATAAGACCAACCTCCATCCAAGTTATAGTTTGTTATTTTGTGATGCACTTCGAACATAGAAAAATACAGCGCAGTACAGGCCCTTTGGCCCTCGATGTTGCGCCGATCCAAGCCCACCTAACCTACACTAGCCCACTATCCTCCATATGCCTATCCAATGCCCGTTTAAATGCCCATAAAGAGGGAGAGTCCACCACTGCTACTGGCAGGGCATTCCATGAACTCACGACTCGCTGAGTAAAGAACTCAGCCTTACCTCATAAGATCTCCCCTCCATACCTGACAACGTCCTAGTAAATCTCCTCTGCACCCTTTCCAATGCCTCCACATCCTTCCTATAGTATGGCGACCAAAACTGCACACAATATTCCAGATGCGGCCGTACCAGAGTCTTATACAACTGCATCATGACCTCAGGACTCCGGAACTCAATTCCTCTACCTATAAAAGCCAGTACGCCATATGCCTTCCTCACCGCACTATTTACCTGGGTGGCAACTTTCAGAGATCTGTGTACATGGACACCAAGATCCCTCTGCTCATCCACACTACCACGTCTCCGACCATTAGCCCAGTACCCCATCTTTTTGTTATTCTTCCCAATGTGAATCACCTCGCACTTAGCTACATTGTATTCCATCTGCCACCTTTCTGCCCAGCTCTGCAGCTTCTCTATATCCTGCTGTAACCTGCCAGATCCTTCCTCACTGTCAACAACTCCTCTGACTTTCGTATCATCCGCAAACTTGCTCACCCAATCTTCTAACCCCTCTTCCAGGTCATTTATAAAAATGACAAACAGCAATGGTCCCAAAACAGATCCTTGCGGAACACCGCTAGTGACGGCACTCCATGAAGAAACTTTGCCATCAACTACTACCCTCTGTCTTCTTCCATCCAGCCAATTCCTAATCCAAACCTCCAACTCACCCTCAATGCCATATCTCCGTATTTTCTGCAGTAGCCTACCATGGGGAACCTTATCGAACGCCTTACTAAAATCCATATATACCACATCTACCGCTTTCCCCTCATCAACCTCCTTTGTCACCTTTTCAAAGAATTCAATAAGGTTTGTGAGGCACGACCTGCCCTTAACAAAACCGTGCTGACTATCCTTGATCACATTATTCCTATCCAGCTGTTCATAAATCCTATCCCTTACAATTCTCTCTAAGACTTTGCCCACAACAGAAGTGAGACTCACCGGCCTATAGTTACTAGGGTTATCCCTACTCCCCTTCTTGAACAAGGGAACCACATTTGCTATCCTCCAGTCTTCTGGCACTATTCCTGTAGACAACGAAGACATAAAAATCAAGGCCAATGGCTCTGCAATCTCCTCTCTTGCTTCCCAGAGAATCCTAGGATAAATACCATCAGCCCCAGGGGACTTATCTATTTTCACCCTTTCCAGAATTTCCAACACCTCTTCCCTACATACCTCAAAGCCGTCCATTCTAATTAATTGTGACTCCATATTCACATTGGCAACAATGTCCTGTTCCTGAGTGATTTCTGACGAAAAGTATTCATTCAATGTCTCCCCAATCTCTTCAGCCTCCACACACAACTTCCCACTACTATCCTTGACTGGACCTATTCCTATCCGAGTCATTCTTGCTCAGAACTACTCTGAAGTTAACTGTAAAACGGTTTAGAAATTCCTAGGAATGACCCCTTTGGAGAGAATCGGGAATTTACAAAATTCCATGGCTGAATCTTTGTTTTGAGCACTGTAATTTTTTGTAATTCTCAAAACAATTTAGGCTTTAATTGTGATTAGGGTGTGAGGAGCAAATTGGGAAACAGTCTTTTCCAAGTGTAAAGTTATGGCAGCCAAAGATTCTTCAATTTTTTTTCAGAAACAAAAATTTCAGTTCAAACGTAGTGCTTTATCAATTGCAACTAACTGATTGTACAAAGATAGCAGGTTACTCTTCTGCAGAGTTAAGATTTAGCACATACAGAGCATTGGAGCAAGTTGCCCTTTTTTGTGCAGGGAATAATCACTTGATGTATCCAATCTAATTTTGAATGAAACTTTATACAATCCAAGGAGGTGGCTGAGATCAGCCCCAAAGACTTGTCCCTGCTGTCCAGATAACTCAGCTTTGTGTCACTAGCATCAATGCATTATCACATTTAGGAGAAGCTGCCCATTGTGAGAGGACACAAAGTACATCTTTAATGAGAATTCAAGGTCAAAATGTATTCCCAAGATTCTGTTAATGCTCTTGATAAGTAAAAGCAGGAAAAGTTACCAGGGCTTATCTGGAATGAGGTGTAATCAGATCAGCTATGATCTTATTGAATAGCACAACAAACTTGAGAGGCTGAGAGGTCTACTTCTGCTCCAAACTCATAGGCTCCTATGTCACTTGAGATTCATTTTTGCAATGCATCCCATAAACAGATCACCATGATTAAACTAACCTTGTAAATTGTTGCTCAGTATCCATTATTCAAATAAAGCTCAGAGTTCTAAGTTTAATCCAGACAGCACTTATTACTTAGCAGCTGATCTATTTGCAGAAAAATATTTTCTAGCTCCTACTGTTGAAATTAAAGTATCCACTGCTTATTTTTTGATTAGTTTTAAAACACATAAGATGGTAAGTACTCCAAGCAGTTTTAAATTGTGCATAATTAATTCATATACTTTCGTAGATTTGATATAGGATAGCTTAAAATTCTCCATCCCAAAATGTTGTTTAATTTCACTCTTTGAAGAGTAGCATCTGTAAACATGAATGTGGATTTAACAATTTCTTATAAAGAAACCAAGACTATCAACTTGATATTTATTTGATTCCAAATTATCAGCAAACTAGCCAGGGACTTGCAGAAACTAAAAATGAACTGAGAATCCAAATATCATTAATTTAGAGCTCAGCAGTTAAAAATAATTTTTAAATGGCTTTATTCCATTATTCTATGTAAATCTTTACAATTTAAGCTATGCATTTGTGGCAGGCTGTGCTTCACAAATGTTATTTCTGTGATCTCAGCAGCAGAGAAACTTTAAAAGCACGAGAACATTTAATTGTTTAGGTTTATAGTTATTCTCATCACCTTTGACAATATTCTAAACTAAATAGTCATCCATTCCCACTTTGTTTGCATATTCGCATCATAAAATCATTGCAAAAGTAAAAAAAAAATCATTAGCCACTATTTTCACCTCTTGCTATTTTACACATTTTTTTTCTCTCTGGAATACAGACTCCATTTCCACTTGGGACAAAATGGTCACATTACTGATTTACAATGTAATCCATCAATTTAACTCATCACTTATGAGGAGTTTCACACTGATTAATATATCTTGTATGACACAATTACAGGTGCACAATGTTTGCTCATTGGTCTGGTTGGACAAGAAATTACATAGCACAACATTAAATGAAATTGATCAAAAGATCAGACTTTTTTTGATTTGAGGCATGTTGAGTTAATAGGTCTCAGTTGAACAACAGCTGGGATATTACAATTACAGCTGAGTGAGGAATAATTATCATGGCCTCTACTGCAAATACTAATCCTACTGGAAAGCATGTGCACATTGGCATTCAGTGCTGAGGGGACATGATCAGATTTAACTGTGATGTTCTGAACTGTTGAATGGCCTGTGACTAATTATTGCTTATTGATAAATAAGAATTTAATATGTTTAAAATATGCTTTTTAATTAATATTCTTTTCATGAGGGGGGTTCTTCTAGTCATATTCTGGAGAAAACTGCTATTTAACTGATTTAATCCAGGTGAATCCTGTATCGTGAGTGAAAAATTGCCAATTTACTCCAATATTCTTGTTTCTATATGTCAAAGATTTCAAATCTGTACTCAGACTGCAATTTTGTTTTTGTTAAAGTGAATTGGTGTAGAGTTAGACGTCTGAGCAAAGAAGTAGAAAACCTAATGTCAATAACTCAATAATAAGAGTATTTTCTATGAAGAAATTAAGTTTCAGAATATTTGCTACATCTTTTTAGCAAATATTGTAGAGTCTTGGATATTTTGCTTACTACATCAATTCCTTTGCAAGCTTCATTAATGTTGTTGATATTGAAGAACACAAGCTGGAATTCAATTCTTGATTAATAAAAAATATTTTAACTACATACGTAATTTTCTTTGGCACAACAGCTCTTTGTAACCTGCCTTCTGTGGGAGATTGGCGTGCTAATGGGTTACAAAGAAAATTCAGTACTGTGGAAGATAACTGCCACCATACTATATTCTGGTTTCATACACGAGCAGCCTTTCGTTAATAACCAACTCCTTTAAATCATTAACAAAAGCTGTTGCCAAGAGTCTTTGAAATCTAAACACTTCCAATAGTTTCAATGGAAATTCAAGTCAAACAAAAAGAGAATGAACAAGTCTGGTCATGTTCCTTAAAATACCCAGTCAGAGAGCACCCAGTGAGGGACACAATAGCGACATAAAAACAATTGCTGCCTATGTGATGCAGTGAAACAAACAGTAAACAAAGGTAGGAGGCCTGACGTGCTGCTCTGCACCTCTCTAATCCTACAACAAAGGAAAGCTTGGTTGCCATCTTGTGCTAGAAATCTGACTAGTTCCAAACAAGTTGCAAGAAAAATGTATTTAACAGCCACTCTTATTGACATAATTTCTTTAACTTAAATATATTATTGTTTAGTGCAAAGCAAGGACTCTAGTATCAATTAACGTTAAATCGTAAGCTCAAAAATCAAGATTTTATTTAATGACATAAGCACAGGCTGTATTTATTGCAGGAGTTTTGTGAAACGTTCATTTCAACAGTCGGCTTTAAAACAGGATGTTGTATGGTGGGTTTTTTAAAAATAAGTAAAATAATTAAGTACTGTTTACCTCAGGCAGTAATACTAGGATCGCCTTATAAAAAACAAGCAATGTTAATTTACTATAGTAGATTCTTTATCAGAAGCACAAAAACAAAAACAATGCTCTGTTCAAGTTGACTGTTCCTTCAGTGATGTGCAGTTGAATGTCTTGTGTATTTTATTTGGATAGCAACCACCAAGTCCAGACATGCCAACAACATTATCAACAATGAAAAAGGACAGTCATTATAAGACCAACGGCGCATTCAGCAGGGCAGAAACAATTATTCTCCATTCGTTGATAAGATTAGAAAAGCAATAACACAGCTGACGTCAAGGCAAATATGGTTTGATTTCTCCTTTCAGAATCACTCCCAAATCCTCAGTTAATAAGATAGAGGGTATAATTTTGTTCTTTTTTTAAAATAACTTATTCCATACAATTCAACTGAATGAGACTTGTTGCAGCAAAGTTGCTAAGATGCAGTAACATTAATGCAGATTCAAAATAGGAATGAACCTGGACACACATGCTAACCTGTTAAACTTTCTTAAATTAGAAAAGTCTTTTACAAGGCTCTATGCTTAATAGAACACAAGTACAAGTTTCTGTTTATGTCCTCATTCATTGTTTTTAACCAAATTAATTCTTCCACAAGGACCCTTCTTTACAACATATCATTCTCTGAGAAAACAAGCAATCTATTCTCAGGTCTCTCCTGCTTTAAAATACATTGGTATAAGGAATCAGTAAATGGGTATGATTTTAATGGAAATGTAGTGGTGGATATATAAGGGGATATTTCAGTATATACAGAATAGAACATAGAACAGTGTGAACTATTCTCAGTTTGTCCCCCTATACTATCCCAAAATCATCCATGTGCTTATCTAAGGATTGTTTAAATCACCCTAATGTGGCTGCACAGTTACACAGAAATAGTTCTATAGACATCAATAAGAATAAACAAGCAATCTGTTAATTCTAGATAATGTTCCCAGAGGGAATAATGTTGACTACAATACCAGGAGGATGTCTGCAGAATGGTTATTGGACCAGAAAAATTAACTCTACTTTGTGTCCATAGATGCTGCCAGATCAGCTGAGACTTTCCAGCAAATTCTGTTTTTGTTTCAGGAGGACTCCATGTTCTTTGAAATAACACAAACTGATTTTAACATCCATCATTTTACACATCTCATTCGAGAATGGCATCTGAAACAATACACCACCTTCTCAAAACTGCATGGCACCAATGCAGATTAGGTGCTCAGGTCTTGTGGTAGAAAATTAAAGCGCATATTAAATTGATTAAGTTTTTCCTCTGTTTTTGGAAAACTACGCCAAACATTTCATTACTTCATAGCTAGGAGAAAGGGAGGTCTGCAGATGCTGGAGATCAAAGTTGAAACTTTATTGCTGGAACAGCACAGCAGGTCAGGCAGCATCCAGGGAACAGGAGATTCGACGTTTCGGGCACAGGCCCTTCTTCAGGAATGACTTCATAGCTAACATAACTTGCCCAGGACTGGTTAAAAGTAGAAATGTCAGTTCTTACAATTCAATTGTAATTTTTGCACAGTCAGGAAAGAGAGATCACATCTGGAGTGAGACATAGTCAGTGTCTAGAATTAACAGATTGCTTGTTTATTTTTATTGATGTCCATAGAACTATTTCTGTGCAAATTGTTAGTAATTAGCTAGAGGAATTTGGAGGCAGCATGGCATTCAGTTTGTTAGTCTCTTCAAAACAGGATATTTTGAAGTCCAGGATCAGGGGCCCTATACAAAACAATAACACTGCAGGTAAACCACAAGTCCATTGCTTGGTGATTGCTCCTAAATTGACTATCTATTATAGGTTAATTTCAGATTGAAGGTAAACAGGAGAAACATTTACAAGGTACAAACTAAACGACTAGTACCATTTTAAAAAAATCTAATTAAGACTAAGAAATTAAAATAGAGATGTCAGGCCAAGCATCTGCTGTAACTGCATTATGTGGGAGCCAATGGACCTCACTGTGGTTCATAGTGACCACATCTGCAGCAAGTGTTGGTTGTTTGACGAACGCCAGCTTAGAGGTGACGAGCTGGAGTCTGAGCTTTGAACATTGTGACACATCAGGGAGGGAACAGTTACTTGGAAACTGTGTTTCAGCAGGCAGTCATACTCCTTAGATTAACTAGCTCGAATTTGGTCAATGATCAGGAACAGGAGGGCATGACTACAAGCCAGGCAAGAGGAAGATCCAGGAGGTAGTGCTGAAGGAACCTCAGCCCCTGAGCCTGTCTAACAAGTTTGAGATTACTGGTCCCTGTGTGGATGAGGGTTGGAGCTGTTGGGTGTTGAGCAAATTGACCATAGTACCAGGGTACATGGAGCCATTTAAAAAGTGGGGCAGAAAAGAGAAATGTAGCTGTAATCGAGGTTAGCATATATAGGGAAGTAGACACTGTTCTCTGTGGCCAGGATCGAGAGTCCCGAAAGCTATGTTGCCCGCCTAATGCCTGGGTTCAGGATATCTCATCTGGGCTGTAGAGGAATGTGGAGTGGGAGGGGAAGATCCAGTTGTCATGGTTCGCGTAGACACACAGTATAGAGAGAGAAAGAGGAAAGAGGCTCTGCTGGAGCAGAATCAAAAAGGTAATAATTTCCAGATTACTACCTTAACCACGAGCAAATTGGCACGTCAATGAAATTAAAGAGACAAACGCTTAGTTCAAAGATTCATGGGGCATCGGTGCCAGTACTGGGGAAGGAAGGAGAAATTCCAATGTCACAGGCTACACCTGAATTATGCTGAGACCAGAGTCTGGCAAATTGCATAATTAGGTCCATAAACCAAAGGTGGGGGCTCAGCTATATGGGAAAATTTAAAGGGTTGAGGTCAGAGGTTATTAAAGATTGAAAAGGACAGAGAGATCAGGAACCTAACCTCAAGCACAGCAGATGAGGGGACAATAATGAAAAGGGGGCAGTCAACGTTGGACTGATGTTTTATATAAATGTGCACAGGATACGACAGAAGATAAATAAGTTGTAGCGCAGTTTGAAATTGGCAGATATGATATTGTGAGTATCACAGAGACAAGGCCACAAAGGGCTAGAAACTAAATATCCAAGGGGTGCAACCAAAAAAGAGAAAATGATGGAAAATCTCAGCAAGTCTGACAGCTTCTGTAAGGAGAGAAATGAGCTGATGTTTCGAGTCTAACTGACCCTTTGGTTTCAGATTCCAGCATCCGCAGTAATTTGCTTTTCTCCAACGGGTGCATCCTATTGAAAGGACTGGCAGATCGGCAGAGGGGGTGGAGTTGCCTTGTAGTAAGAAATGAAATTAAATTGACAGCAAGAAGTGACATAGAGCCACAAAACACAGAATCTGTGTGGGTAGAGTTCAGGAACTACGAAGGGAAAAAGATCCAGGTGGGAGTTATGTACTCCAAGCAGTAGTCAGACTGTGAAGAAGAAAATAAATCAGGAGTTAGAAAAGGCAATTAAGAAAGCCACTATTACAATAATCCAGAGGGACTTGAATACACAGGTAGACAGGGAAAATGTGGTTGGTAGTGGATCTCAAGAAAAGGAAATTGCACAATGTCTATGAGGGGATGAGGGAACAGGCAATTTTGGATTTGGCAATGTGCAATGAGGCAGACCTGATTAGGGAGCATAAGGTGATGGAACCCCTAGGGGACAATGACCAAAACATGATAAATTCACCCTTGGTTGAGAGTGAGAAGCTGGGTTCAGATATATCACAATTAAGTAAAGGTAATTATAAAGACACGGGGGAGGAACTGGCCAGAGTTGACTGGAAGGAGAGCTTAGTAGGGAAGACAGTGGAGCAAAGGCAGGAGTTTCTGGGAATAATTCAGGATGCACAGTAGAAATTCATCCCAAGAAAGGAAAAAAGACCATTACATACAATATAATAATACAACATACAAGTAAAAGAAAGAGTATACTATAGTGGGAAGCCTTTAAAAACCAGCAGAGGAGAAGTAAAAGAGCAATAATAAGGGTGTGAGTAGGGATGAAATCTAAGAGTAAGCTAACTAATAATATAAAAGAAGATTGTAAGTTTTTTTTCAAATATCTAAGACAGCGGCAAGTGTGGACATTGGACCACTTGAAATGGAGACTGGAGAAGTAGTAATGGGGATTAAAGAAGTGGTGGAGGAATTGAACAGGTACTTAGCATCAGTCTTCACTGTGGAAATGAAACAGCATACTTGAACTTCAGCAGAGTCAGAGGACAGAGGTGAGTGCAGTGACCATCTCTGAGGAGAAAGTGCTGGTGAAGCAGAAAGGTCTAATCATTTAGACTTGATGGACTACACAGCAGAACTCTAAATGAGCTTGCTGAGGAGATCGTAGAGACTTTGGTAGTAATCTTTCATCAAATAATGGAGTCAGGAAGTGTGCTAGAGGACTGGAAAATGGCTAATGTGACATCCCTGCTTATGAAGGGAGAAGACAGAAAACTGTAGGCTGGTTAGTTTGACCTCAGTCATTGATCAGACTTAAGAGTTTATTGTTAAGGATGCATTTGTGGAGTATTTGGAAGAGTCACGGGTTGTGGGCAGCACAGTGGTTAGCACTGCTGCCTCACAGCGCCAGAGACCCAGGTTCAATTCCCGCCTCAGGTGACTGTCTGTGTGGAGTTGGCACATTCTCCCCGTGTCTGCGTGGGTTTCCTCCCACTGTCCAAAAATGTGCAGGTTAGGTGAATTGGCCATGCTAAATTGCCCGTAGTGTTAGGTGAAAGGGTAAATGTAGGGGAATGGGTCTGGGTGGGTTGCATTTCGGCGGGTCGGTGTGGACTTGTTGGGCCGAAGGGCCTGTTTCCACATTGTAAGTAATCTAACCTAATCTAATAAGGCTGAAACAGCATGGCTTTGTCAAGAGGAGAAGTTGCCCAATAAATCTGTTAAAATTCTTTGAGGCAGCATTAAGCAGTTGTGACAAAGGAGAGCTGGTATATATGATCTATTTGGATTTCGAGAAGAGCCTCGACAAGGGGCCACATAGGAGGCTGTTAAATCAGATAACAGCCCCTGCTTTTTGGAACAAGGTACTGGCATGGAGAAAATGGGGATCAAGGGGTCTTTTTCAGGGTGACAGCTGGTGATTAGTGAAACTCTGCATGGGGTTTGTGTTGGGATCACAACCATTGACTTTAAAAATTAACGATTTGGACAAAGGAATAGAGGGCATCGCTTGCACATGATACAGAGATAGGCGATAAAATAGATAATCTTGAGGGAGCAGGAAAACTGCAGGCTGGGAAAGTGGGCAAAGAAGTGGCAGATGGAATACAATGTAATGAAGTATAAGGTTATGCACTTTGAGTAGGAAGAATAGAAGCCTAGAGTATTTTCTAAACGGGAAAAGGTTTTGGAAATTTGAAGCACAAAGGGACTATGGAGTCCGAGTTCAGGGTCCTCTGATGTTTAACATGCAGGTTCAGTTGGCAGTTGGCAATGTTAGCATTCATGTAAAAGGGGGCTAGAATACAACAGCAGAAATGTTGGTCAGACCACATTTGGAATATTGTGAGCAGTTTTGGCCCCATGTTTAAGGGAGGATGTGATGGTTTTAGAGGGGGTCCAGACAGGATTTACAAGAATGAATCTGGTGATGAAGGGCTTGGCATATGAGGAGTGGTTGAGGACTTTGATTCTGTATTGGTGGAGTTCAGAAGGATGAGGGGGTATCTGGTTGATAGGTCTGGAAAGAAGGGATGCGGAGAAGATGTTTCCGCTAGTAGGAGAGACTAGGACCTGAAGGCAGGAGAATGGGGTTGAGAAACATATCAGCCATGACTGAATGGCACACCAGACAGGTCAAATGGACTAATTCTGCTCCTATATCTTATAGATTTATGGCTTAATAAAGGAATGCAGAGCAATGGATATGTTCATAGAAGTAATATTATATTCAAGGACTATTATCACTTTTAAATCATTGTTACCAGAGCCATGAAATAGTTTCTTTTTAATTCTACAGCACAGAGAAATAATTGAAGGGATTTATCATACTATCGTTGTTTGGTAATCTTAGTCAGTTTGCTGACAGGAACAAAATTTATTACCTGTCGACAAAACCCAGTGGAGTGTTGCTCTAACCAGCATGGAAAGGCTCAGCTGTTTGCCATCACAGGCAGAAAAGGTGCCCTGAACCAATCTTACTCTTGCTCTAGATAACAGAACTTAGCTACAGTAACAATTTGTCATTACTAAGTGCCTCTAAATGACTTAGTAAAATATCCTTAAGCACTCACCAGCAGTCCTATCAAATAAAATTTGACAACAAGCCACATAAGTGATATTGAAGTAGATATTTAGATGCAAAGTATTACTTGGGGCTCTCATGTCATTTCCTGGAAGCCCAGTATTTCCCCAGCCCCCTTTCTAAAGGGCCTATGTTCACTTTAGCCTCTGTCTTCCATTTTATAAATTTCAAAAGCTCTCACTTTCGATTTTGATATTACTTGCAAGCTTACCCTCAAAGTTTATTTTCTCTCCCTTGCTTAGGTAAACTTTTATTGGTTTTTTAAAACTTTCCCAATTCTCTGTTGTGACTATTTTTTTGCCACATTGTATGCTTCTCTTTCCTTTTGATTTGATAAATCCTTAATTACCTTGGTTAACCATAGTTGATTTATCCCCTGTTGAGGCACCTACCCCCTTACTGGAATATACCCTTGCTGTTAGTCATAAGTTATTTCCTATCTACCATTGCGCATCAACCACCTTTACAATTAACTTCATTTCTGCGTGTACTCCAGCCAATTTTACCTTCATTCCTTTGTAATCCACCCATGCTTAAGTTCAATCAGGTCATTTCCAACCTAAGTTTCTCATTCTTTAATTAATGCTAATATTTGTTATGGTCACAGTTTCCTAGGGGATCTTTATTCTGAGATAATTTAGTAAACTTGCCTTATTACACATTACCAAATCCAAAACAGCCTAATCTCTGATTGGATCCAAAACATATTGTTCAAGGAAACCTCGTCAAACACGAGGTCTCTCCTGTGACTCCATTTACCAACTTCATTCCCCCATCTAAATGAAGATTAAAATCATCCACAAATAACATGGTCTTTTTTACAAGCCCACATTCTCTCCTGATTCATTCTCTGTCTTATGGTCTAGTTATTGTTAGGGGATCCATGGATTATTCCCCTCAATGTCATCCTCCCCATGTCATTTCTTACCCCCGCCCATATGGATTCTACATCTTCCGATCCAAAATCATTGTTTGCTAGCTGAGGTAATGAAAGCTATCTCACCATCTTTCCTTTTGAAAATTCACACGTCCTTACATTTACTTCTGTGTTGTCTTTTTGTAATCATGTCTCTGGAATGGCTATAAGATTACACCCATTAATTTATATTTGTTCTAGTGATTCACTTATTATGTCCATTTATGTGGAGATTCATTAATTTTGTCTTTTTTTAAACCATTTTCTGCCCTTTTGACCCTATTTTCTGTTTTTCTATGTTTGAAACACCTTGGTCCTCCTGTCCCACTCTGGGTGTTATTATATAAATAGCTGCCCCGTAACATTGCCATATGCTTTTTCTTTGTAAGTCTTCATTCCTTGCTCAAAAACCATCCTCTCCTCCAATTAGTTTAAAGCTTGTCCTATTGGAATAGCTCCCTTCAAGCCCAGTACTGATGCCAGTGCCACATGAACTGAAACCCATTCCTTCCCCACCAATCTTTGAGCTACCTATTTAAATCCTTGACTTCATTTATCCAATACCACCAAGGTTCTGCTTACTAATTTATCTCTAAACTGTTTAAATACTTTCAGCAGAAATTCCTTTCTAGTCAAATCAATTTAAATTGTAACAATGTGGATTATAACAACGGGATTTCTCCCCTTTCATGCCAAATCCTATCCATCCCAGAGGAGATACCAATGTTGAGACCGGGCAGGAAACGCAGCCGTCGGTGGGGAGGAGGTAGATGCGTGTTAACGCATGTGTGTTCATTGTGTGGGTGTGTCTCAGCATGCATACGCGTGCGCGCTAGTGTGAGTGGGTGCATGTCAGGCTAAAAGAGAGTCGGTGTGAGTGTGTCAGTGTTCGTGTACATGTGTTATTGTGCAAGTGTGTCAGGGTACGCGTTGAGAAAGAGAGAGTCGGGGTGTGCAATGAGAGAGAGTTTGTCGGGGTGTGCGTTGAGAGAGAGAGTGATTGAATGTGCATTGAGAGAGAGAGAGAGAGAGAGTCAGGGCGTGCATTGAGAGAGAGAGTTGGGGTGTGCATTGAGAGAGAGTGTGAGAGAGAGAGAGAGAGAGAGA